>NW_019154124.1:938591-1245778 GCF_002288905.1 Enhydra lutris kenyoni
AAAATACTAAAAGGGTGGCAACAACCCCAGGAAAATATGCTTTAGCCAAATCAGAAGAGATCCCAAATCGTGAGGGGGGAGAAAGGGGATAAAAAGAGGTTCAGAA
Source organism: Enhydra lutris kenyoni (assembly GCF_002288905.1). Taxonomy (NCBI): domain Eukaryota; kingdom Metazoa; phylum Chordata; class Mammalia; order Carnivora; family Mustelidae; genus Enhydra; species Enhydra lutris. Next base: position 938,698 of record NW_019154124.1, read on the forward strand.
AGAAAAAATAAATAAATAAACAATTAAAAAAAGAAAACCAATAATGAAAAAATATAAAAAGGAAAAAATATATATATATTAGATAAACTAGTTTAAGAACATTGAAAAAGAAAAGGGTAAAAGTTAAAAAATATTAGCAGAAGAAGAAAAAAAAATTGAAAAAAAAAAATTAAATTAACTGCAAGGCTAAAGAATCATGGGGAGAAAGCCATGAGTTCCGTGCTTTGCTTTCTCCTCCTCTGGAATTCCGCTGCTCTCCTTGGTATTGAAACTGCACTCCTTGGTAGGTGAACTTGGTCCTGGCTGGGTTTCTTGTTGATCTTCTGGGGGAGGGGCCTGTTGTAGTGATTCTCAAGTGTCTCTGCCCCGGGCGGAATTGCACCGCCCTTACCCGGGGCCGGGCTGAGTAATCCGCTCGGGTTTGCTTTCGGGAGCTTTTGTTCCCTGAGCACTTTCCGTAGAGTTCCAGAGGGCGGGAATGAAGACGGCAGCCTCCCGGTCTCCAGCCGGAGGAGCCGAGAGCCTGGGGCCCCACTCCTCTGTGCGCCCTCAGAGAACAGCGCCGATTTACTCCCGTCACCCTGGCCTCCGGCCGCGCTCCGAGCTGACCGAGCCTGCGACCGGTTCAAGGTAACCCCGAGCTTAGAGCTCACTCCTCGGCTCTGTCTCTGTAGCCGGCTTCCCCGTTCTAATACCTGTAAGCTCTGCGACACTCAGACACCCCCGATCCTTCTGTGACCCTGCGGGACCTGAGGCCACGCTGACCCTGCGTGGGCTTCACCCCGGTTAAGCCTCTGGAGCAATGTCCCTCAGCGGAACAGACTTTTAAAAGTCCCGATTTTGTGCTCCGTTGCTCCGCCGCTTGCCGGGAGCCGGCCCCTCCCCCCGCGGTCTATCTTCCCGCTGCTTTGGATTCACTTTTCTGCCAGTCCTACCTTTCAGAAAGTGGTTGATTTTCTGTTTCTAGAGTTGCTGTTCTTCTCTTCGATCTCCCGTTGGATTTGTAGGTGTTTGCAATCTTTAGATAAGCTATCTAGCCGATCTCCCGCTACCTGAAGTAGTTTCAGCCTGCTACTTCTCCGCCATCTTGACTCTCACATGTAATTCTATTAAACCTTCCTTAATTACTTAGAGTGACCACAATAAAACATCCATTGATTTTCCTCCTTCCAGTCTCCAAGTTCATGACTCCCTCCGACCAAGTTCCACTGAATTTCCAGAGACACAGAGTGGCTTGAATGTTGATGTGGAAAATTAAAAAAAAAAAAAAAAAAACTTGATAACTGATTGATTTGGTTTTGCTTTGTCAGGCAAAGGAATTCGTAAACTCCCCTGCTCAAATTTTAAGGTCCAGGATGACAGCTAGGGCATTTTCTTTCAAAGATTTTATTTATTTATTTGACAGAGAGATCACAAGTAGGCAGAGAGGCAGGCAGAGAGAGGGGGAAGCAGGTTCTCTGCTGAGCAGAGAGCCCAATGCGGGCTTGATCACAGGACCCTGGGATCATGACCTGAGCCGAAGGCAGAGGCTTTAACCCACTGAGCCATCCAGGCACCCTAGGGCATTTTCTTTTTCATCCCCAAAGCCCAGAAGATGTTAGACTTCTGTGCAGGGAGCATCCGGGAGTCGGCCAGGGACATCCCCCGGCTGTGCCTTTGTCCCCACACTGCTCCTTGCCATGCGGTTTGGAAGAAGATATGGAGTAACTTCAATATGTTTCTTGCGAAGAGACAAGACATGAGTGCTCTGACCAGAGTATCTCTCTTTTTTAAAAAAAAAAGGCAAAAACACCTGCAGAGCAGGGAGAAAGAGCATTGCTGTTGGGTAGAGTTCCGTTTACACCCACACGGGTGTGCGACTCCTCTAGTAACCAGAGTTGCTCTGTGTTTACATTCTGTCAAAGACAACTATCATCTTAGTGGCTGGGTCTTAGGGAAACAGCTGCCTTAATTTAGCAAAATACCTTAACAGGCCACTTGGGATAGCAGCTGAGATAGTCACTGAGAGCACTGGTTAGGAGAAAAAGGAAGTAAATTAAGAGAGAGCTCAATCACTCTCAATTAGAAAAGGACAGGGTTCCAGGAAGGGGGTGAGGAGAAATGGAAGGAGAGACAGTGGCGGAAGGAGAGGGCCAAGCACCGCGGGGCAGTTTCCAAGAGACGCTTGGTTTTCATGTTCAATCTTAGGCTATATTCTGTGCTCTCTATATTCCTTCTATCTGCCTAAAATTGCAGTAAAGAGCTTGAATAATTTGTGGAAATGAGGGGACAATAGCCAAACTATGGAAAGAACCTAGATGTCCATCAACAGATGAATGGATAAAGAAGATGTGGTATATATATATACATATACATATACATATGTATATGTATATACATACACACACACACACACACACACACACACACACACACAATGGAATACTATGCAGCCATCAAAAGAAATGAAATCTTGCCATTTGTGATGACGTGGATGGAACTAGAGGGTATTATGCTTAGCGAAATAAGTCAATCAGAGAAAGACAACTATCATATGATCTCCCTGATATGAGGAAGTAGAGATGCAACGTGGGGGTTTGGGGGTAGGAAAAGAATAAATGAAAGAAGATGGGATCAGGAGGGAGACAAATCATAAGAGACTCTTAACCTCATAAAACAAACTGAGGGTTGCTGGGGGGAGGGGGGTCAGGAAAGGGTGGTTAGGTTATGGACATTGGGGAGGGAATGTGCTATGGTGAGTGCTGTGAAATGTGTTAACCTGGCGATTCACGGACCTGTACCCCTGGGGATAAAAATACATTATATGTTTATAAAAAAAATTTAAAAATTAATTTTTAAAAAGAAGTAATAATAAATAAATAAATAAATGTTTAAAAAATGGCCATTTTAGGTTATGTCAGTCTTCCAAGGGTTCAGCAAGGCTGACCAGTCACAGGGCTCAGCCTAGAAGGGACAGAGGAGGGTCTATGGTTTAGAAAAGTAATTCTATATTACAAAAGGGGAGAATAGATCCAGGGAGGCCTGTGGCAAAGCTCCTGCAATGCACAGGCAGAGGTATGGGAAGCAAAGGAGGGTGACTGGGATGGTGCCAAAGAAAGCCAGTGCCAAACATCCCACAGATGGAGTAGAACCATTTCTCCCAAAGTGTCCTAATCCCAGGAACCTTTTGAATCTATTACATTCCATGACAGAGGAAGTAAGGTTGTTAACCAGATGACCTTGAGATGGGGGATCCTCCTGGGTTATCTGGGCAGGTCCAGTGTGACCACAAGTACCCTTGGGGATGCAGAAGAGCAGGAGTCAGAGAAATGCCATGTAAGAAGGACTCCATCTGCCACTGCTGGTTTTGAAGATGGTGGAAGGGGCCATGAGCCAGCAAAAGCACTGAGAGTTCTCCCAACTGTAAGAGGCAAGGACACAGACTGACCCTTAGAGCTTCTGGTAGGAGCAGAGACTTGAGGACAGAAGGGCAGAATAATAAATTTGTGTTACCACCAAAAGAAAGAAAAAAAGAAAAGAAATGAGGGGAAAAGGTTAGATCCATGTCTCAATCAGTGCCAAAGCATGGATAAGAAGGAGCAACAGCAAGTGAGAGGCAGAGAGTAATTCAGCAGCATCTGCACGTCGTGGCTGGAGGCGACTACAAGAACGGAACCCTTCCGGGAATTCACAGTGCACAGGGAATGGAGGCAAAATGCTGAGCATGGAGGGGAAAAAAAAAAAAACCAGAGACACATACACTGGGATTACCCAACACAGGAACTCACTGCTGGGGAGTGAATGTTAATGGGGGTTTGCAAAAATCCTTTTGGAGTTCCCAAGAATAGAATGACTGAGTTGAGTAAAAAGGAATTCACCCTTTATACTGGCAAGTGAGCATTTGCCCAATGTATTCCACTAATGATGTCTAAAGCAGATAGCTTCTGCTAGATGAATTTCCCTTCAAATTCCTTAACATTCTTGCTATGGGACAGGTACAGTTTATTTAAGGAGGCTACTGTTGGAAGAGCCTCAGGCCCTTCGAAGATCTTCCCTTTGTGGTTCTCTGTAAGCTCTTTCCTGCCTTTAAGGGGTTCAGCGCTGAAGCATGTAGAGTATCAGCCCAGACAGATAAGTATGAGAATTATGCCTTCAGGTAGGACCTAAATAAGTCTAATATGGCCAGAGAGCGGCCCAGGAAGCAAATCCTTAATTAGTACTAGGCTACAGTCAGTAAAAAACAAATCCAAGGGTCAAAAATTATGAACTGAGCCAAATCAGGAGGAAAAACTTGACTGGAAATCAAGAGGGACTGCACAAAGTGGGACAGATTCCAGAGATGGGACAGAGGTGATTGTCTCCATTAAACCACTGGGTCCCTGGCTTGCCGGTACTTGCTGTCAGCCATGTGGTTTGTGTTTCTGGTTGAGTTGGTTCAACTTAAATGTATAGGTTCAGGACAAAGAGGAAAGAGCCCAGAGAACCCGATTGTGTGGCTGAATCCTCAGGGGAGTGACAGAAACCAGTATGACTCAGCCTTCTTGCTAATTCACCAAATCCATGACCTAGGCTTTGTGGTACAGTTGAAAGCACATCAACTACAAAAGAAAGAAACATGATTGATTCCCAACTCAACTGACAGGTTATTTGTTCTTTATTTTAAGAGACCCATTTTATAGTTCTGAGTCTGTAAAACATTAAGATAAGAAATACCTACCTTTCTAGACTGTTTGTGAGGATCAAAGAAAGTGTACGTGTGGAAGGGGATTGTGCAACGCTCAGTAAATACTAGTTTGAATCTTTTCCTGCCTCCCTGCTTTCTTCCCTCCTTCTCTCCCTTTCTTCCCATATTCCTCCTGTTTCCTTCCACAGTAGGCATCCTAGGAGCATCACTCCCTGAGCAGCAGACCCAGCAAGACTTCCTGTTCAGTCTTAGCTTCCAGTACTCACATAGACCTTGCCACAGTGACCTTCAAGTGCATCAGTCTGCTGGCTTCCTCCCACACCAGCTCCATGAGAGTGATACTCCATGCCCACATGGACGTAAGCAGAGGGTGATTGTAACCCTGAGTCAGGGTCCCTCAGGAAAGATGAGCAGAAACCTCAGCAAACTCAAAGCATGTGTTTCATATGCCAGGAGAGAGCACAAGGGAAAACCTCCCATCAACTCTTTCTGCTGAGACTGGAGAGGCCTTACTGAGAGCACCCCACTGGTCACTGTTCAAGCCTCCCTAAAGGTAACTCATACCCCTTTGCCCTGTGACAAATCCATGTTAATAGTCCAAATGATGTGGATTTGGTAGCATCCTCAAAAAATAAGTGAGCATACATAGTTCTCAGACAGACCATATTGATATCCACATGACCAAAATTGTGCAGTATTTCTTTTGTAAGCAGATGGGAAGGGCAACTTCCATCTAGGGAAATGTTTTGAAAGCAGCTGCAGAAGAGGGTAGCGGAAAGCATTCAACAGGAGATCTCTCAGGGAGAGAGTGGAAAGCAACATTACAGGAGCAGGCAGGGAAAAATGACACTGAAAGGCTAACCAGAGTAATAGGAATGTACCAGAATAGACTAGTATCTTTAAAGAAACAAGGCTAAAAGTTTCAAGAAATTACAAGTGATAGGGGGCTAAGAGTACAGTTTAACATACAGGTTGAGTAAGATGGAGAAGCCTTTCTGTGGTTTCCTCCTTCTCCCAGGATAAGTTCCCAGACTCCTCACGATGTCCAAGTGCCTTTCAGTCTCATCTCACATTATTCCTTCATTTTCCTACCTCCATCTCTCTGTTCCAGCCTTTTCAGGCTTTAGTTCCTCTAATGTACCTTGTACACAGGGCCTTTGTACATGCTGTTCCTCTGCCTGGAATACTCTTCCTCTGCCTGGAATACTTTTCCTCTAAAGTGCACTTTCCCTGGTCTTTACAATTTAGATAATGCACCATTTCCTCCATGAAGCCTTCCCTGACCCATCCAGGCCAAGTAAAATTCCTTAATTATATACTATAATAAAATCATATTTTTTTGTATCCTAAACTAATCTCAATTTATAATCATACATTCATTTGTGTTATTTGGTAAAAATATTTCACCCACTGGATTATAAACTTTTTGAGTGTGAGACTCAAGGAATCCTTAGTAAAGCCATCAGCATTCCAACCAAACAACAGTTGTTGCCAATCATAATCAAGTCTGGTGTGGAAAGAGACTTTATATAATCTCTGCCATTAACGTATGCCTAAGTAACCCCATCCAAATCATCATGATGTTTCTCTACGATTTAGTACTAAGATACACCCTGGCACATGTCAAGCCTATAAACGTGGTGGTTAGGTTGATACAAGATAAGCCATGAAGCAGATTTTCTAGCCACTAGTTCTTAATCTCTAAAGGGTTGTGGATTTAAGAACCCAATAAAAGCTGTGGATATTGCTAAAGATTGAATTGTGCCTCCTCCAAAAAGATATATTGGAGTCCTAACCCCCAGGACCTGTGAATGTGATTGTATTTGGAAATAGGGCCTTTGCAGATGATCAAGTTTAAGCTGAAGCCATTATGCTGGGCCCTAATCTAAGATAACTCATGTCCATATATAAAGGGGAAATCTGGACCCAGAGGCACATATGGAGGGAAACAATGTGAAGACACAGCAACAGCATCATCTATAAGTCAAGGAATACCTAGAATCTGGGAGAGAGGCTTGGAAGAGTTTCTCCCTCACAGGCCTCAGTGAGAACCAATCCTGCCGACACCTTGATTTGGGACTTCTCGCCCCCAGAACTATGAGGCAATAAATTTCTGTTGTTTAATTCACCAGGTTTGTGGTACTCAGGAAACTGATGCAGCTCCCTGTCTTACACGACTCTGCATGTAGTTTCATGGCGTTCACAGACCCAGAAAAGCCCAGGTTAATCATTCCCCCACACACGCTATAACATTCCTGCTCCCAGACCCACTGGGATAAGGACAAAGAAAGAAGACAGCGTGAAATATGGGCATCAGGGACTGTTTGCTACATGCTTGGCCTTAGCCGGGCACTTGGCATCTGTTTCTCCATTGAATCCTCATAACCCCTTGGTGAAGTAGACGTTAGTGTCTTCATTTCGGACAGGAGGAAATTGAGACCCCCAGAGACTGAACATCAGGCAGGAATTCACACATCTAGAGAGTGGCTGTGCTGGGAATATGGCCCGAGTTTGTTTTACCCTGAAACCAATGCTTTTTCCATCCTTACCCTGCCTCTGAGCGCGAGTGATATGTGATATCCGAAGCACATGATGTGTGGTTTCCCGGGTTATGAGGTTACAGAGACCAGGGTTATACATGTGTCAGTGGCTTCGAGGGAAACAGGAGAAAGCTTTAAAAAAAAAAAAAAGTAAAGAAAGGCCAATGCTTTCCTTTCATTCTTTGCCATTACAACTTCTTTCGAACTAAGGATTTTGGTATAGAAGGATTTTTGCTCTTGCTAGGCAAAGATAGAGACAACAAAGAATTAATTAAGTCATACTGATGATAATTACCAATAGGAATTTTAGGATTTTTAGAGATGGGACAGTAGTATGCATGAGACAGCAGATCAAGTTAATCTCTCATTCATCAAAGATCTTATTGATCACCCACTCAATATCTGTCTCCATGTTCTGTGAACAAATTCTGGCCACATCGTGCCTTAAATCTAGATGGAGGCACTAAGTGACATCAGTCAATACAATAAAGTAAAATGTGTTTTAAGCAAAAATGAGTGTACTACATAGCAAATAGTGGTGGTAAATACCCACCTCTAGTCAGGTAGAAAAGTAGATCAAAGTTTACCCCAAATTCTGAGTAGTGATTACCCTCACATAAGAAAGAAAGGTGGTTCCAGGCAGAAGAAACACGTGCAAATGTCCTGAGGCAACAGAAAATATAATACATTTGAAGACCCAAACACAATTCATCACATCCTGAGTGTGGAATGGAAAGGGCAAAAAAGTAAACTCTGAAGGGGTATTTAGGAGCTAGATCCTGAAGTTTCCTGACAGTAGCTGTGTGACAGAGCTGTCTCTGGTTTCCTCCAGAAACCAGGAACTGTGGGAAGCCATGACAGATGGGCAACAGAAGAGAGAATACTGGAGAGAGGGCTACTGGCTGTGGGAATCTAGCAAGTCAGTTAATCAGAGTCTCAGTTGCTTCAACACAAGAGATAATAAGGCCCATTGTGGACAATAAATGACTGCTTCCATGCAACCCTCAGAATAGTGTCCCACACAGCATCAGCTCTTACAACAGTAGTACAGGCCAGAACTGGTGGAGGCCTGTGTTACTGGCGGACTCACTATTCCAAACCTGATGCTTTTTTTTCACCTGTCTCCAGGGCGCTGCTCCTCAGGGGCAAGTGCAGCCGTGCTGTGGGGCCCACAGCCCCCCTCGATCAGACATAAGTTTCCAACAGGTGTGTCCTATTGGTCAGAGAGCGAGCCCTTTCCTTCTACCACGCTCACAGACAAGGTCTGGGTCAAGGGCAGGCTGTCCACAGGCAACATGTCAGGGAGGGGCACCTGGCAGAGGCCAGGGAATGAGGCCTTCAGTGGTGAGCTGCGAGCTAGTGGCCCAGGGAAACCCATGCCTCCCATGTCAGCTTGGAGCTCACCAAGTCTTATTTTGTCTGGGACTGTGGGATGGTGGAGACTTGCCGCTTAAATGCACCTGAATCTTTATGCCATAATTCTTCTTTATTTTGCAGCTTTTAAAAAAGCTTAAATGGTTTTTGATTTTGCTTCATTGAGGCCTGCGGGAAGTAATAGTTAAAATTATTATCCTTGCCATATTATCACTTGCCATAGAAAAATTCTGGAAAATTCAATTTGGGTGCGAGCTTCCCTCTTGTCTTCTTCAGGTACAATCTTAGAGACTTAGTCAAAATATGTGTGGTTAAGAGTGACAGCTCTTCCAAACGTCACGGAAGTACAGTGCCATGGGCCTGAGAGTTAAGGTCACATGTATGATGTTATCATCTCCAGCACAGGCCTCTGAGGACGGGAATAGAAGCCAGAGATGTATGGGGACCAGAGAAAGCAGATTCTCCTTTTTCTGAAGATTTCTTTTCATAAAAAACAGAATCTCATATGTGCTGAGAACCCGCTGTGCTCATGGAACTGTTAGAGTCGTTTGCCCATGCATTACCTTTTACTCTGTTAAACCGGGCAAGTAATTAGTAGCATTCTCATTTTCATTTTCATTCATAGAATGAATGAAATTCATTCATTCATAGAATTTCATTTTCATTTCATAGAAAATGTGGCCCCGAGAGGTCTATAGATTGGACCAGAATTTCACATGGGTGGTTTGACTTAGAAGTGTACATGTTCCCCATCCCTCGTTGTAGTCCAAACTGATTGCTTTAGGCCTGAAGCTCTACATGGTAGTGAGAACCTGACCTCTACGAACCCCAGCTGCATCACTTCCTGGCTCTGTGGCCTTGAACTAGCCCCTTGCTCCTGTTGGGCTTCCAATTCCTTAACTATAAAATAGTTAATAAGAATATCCATCTTATAGGACTGTTATGAGTTAAATGAATTATTCCTTGTAAAATACTTAGGACAGTGTCTAGTGATTAGTAAGTGCTATAAACAAGTTAGCCATTACTATTATTATAACCAGAAAGAGTAGCAGTCTCAGCTTCATCGGGGCAAAAGAAGGTACTGTCCAAGGTCTCTGGGATGAAAGTAAATACATCAACATAAATAAATACATTTTTTAAAAAAGACAACATTCAATACCCAACCACAAAATCTCATTCCAAGAAATCATCTTCCCTTAAAAAAAAAAAAGAAAAAAAAAAGAAGAAAACCTCCAAGGCAGATATATGAGAACTGTTGGTTTTTAAAAAATTGTTTTCCAGTAAAAGCTAATTCTATTATTTATGTCTCTCACACCCCCTCCCATTTCCCCGCAACTTCATTAAGGACAGGGATGAATTGAATAATGCCATCTCTGTCCCATGATTATCTACCATTATTATTGGCATCCTGAAGTAAAGCACACCCAGAGAATTTTAAAGGAGTTTTACAGTCATTAAAATCTTCAACCTCAAAGTTTATTCAGCTTATCCTCAGCTACAACTGGAATAATGGAAAGATGGGGATTCAGCTACATTCCTTGATGTGGCAAAGCACTAAATCCTAAATTGTAGCTGTGGTTATGGGCCCAGAACTTTCTACAGGCTCTTTCTTCTCAGAGTTTGCTGTTTTATGATTTTAGTTCAATAAGCAAATCTATATTGATCTTTTACTTTTGCAAAGAACTACAGAGAATTTAAGAAAAATTTAAAACAGGGATTGCACTTGAGGAAAATGAAGTCAACAGGGAGTCCATGAACTGGGCTCACATTAAAAGTAGCAAGAACCAGGGTGGCTCAATCGGCCAAGTGTCCAACTCTTGGTTTTGGCTCAGGTGGTGATTTTGGGGTCATGAGACCATGGAGCCCATGTCGGGCTCCATTCTCAGAGAGGCATCTCCTTGAGAGTCTCTCCCTCTCCTTCTGTCCATCCCCCTCCCCTACCACTCCCATTTGTTCTCTTTCTCTCTCTCTCTCTCTCTCTCTCAAATAAACAGTAGTAAGTAACTATCAGAGTCTGCCTGAGGGATTAGGATGAAAATATTTGGTATTACCAAAATGTCCCTCAGACACTGGCTAAAATGTGATGGAAAGCCTTCCATCATAATTTCTTTTTTTAATTGAGATATAATTGACATATAACATTGTATTCATTTCAAGCATACAACTTAATGATTACAAAGTGGTCACCACAATAAGTCTAGTTAATGTCCATTGCCATACATAGTAACAAATTTTTTTCTTGTTAGGAGAACTTCTGAAATTTACTGTTAACAACTTTCAAATATAAAACACGGTGTTATTAATTATAGTCACCATGCTGTATTATATCCATGACTTATTTACTTTATAATTGGTAGCTTATACATTCTGACCCCTCTACACATTTCACCCCTCCAGGCCCCACCTCTGAAAACCATAAATCTTTTCTCTGTATATGAGTTAAGAGGTTTTAGGTGGGGGGATTCCACATATGAATGAGATTATATGGTATTTGTCTTTCATTAGCTGACTTATTTCACTTATTTCACTTATTTCACTTAGCTCAAGGTTCACCCATGTGAAAATTGTCATTCTCACAAATGACAAGAGTTTTTTCTTTTTTATGGTTGAATAATATTCTGTTGTACCACATCTTTATCCACTCATGCATAGATGGACACTTAAGTTGCTTCTATATCTTAGCTAGTGTAACCAGTGCTGTGATGAACATGGGGGTGCATGTATCTTTTCAAATTAGTATTTTCTTTCCTTTGGATAATAACCAAAAAGTAGATTTGCTGGTAATGTGGTAGTTCTGTGATTAATTTTTTGAGGAACCACCATACCGTTTTCTTTCTTTCTTTTTTTTTTAAGATTGATTTATTTGAGAGAAAGAGAAAGAGAGAGAGTGAATGAGCAGAGGGAAGGCCTGCAGGTGAGGAAGAGAGAAACCCAAGCAGACACCACTGAGTGCAGAGCCCTACGCAGGGCTTGGTCCAAGACCCTGAGATCAAATCTAAGCCAAAACCAAGAGTCAGATGCTCAACCAACTGTGCCACCCAGCTCCCCCCTCACCCCACATACTGTTTTCTATAGTGACTCTACCAATTTACATTCCCACTAATGGTGCACAAGTGTTCCCTTTTGTCCACATCCTTGCCAACACTTATTTTTTTTGTCTGTTTAATAATAGTCATTCTAATAAGTACGAAGTAATATCTCAATGTGGTTTTGATTTGTATTTCTCTGGTGATTGAGTACCTTTTCATATGCCTGTTGACCACCTGCATATATTCCTCGGAAAAATGTCTATTCAGATCCTTTACCCATTATTTAGTTAGATTCTTCATTTTTACTACTGAATTGTAGGAATTCTTTATATATTTCAGATATTGACCTCTTATCAGATATTTGGTTTGCAAATATTTTCTCCCATTCAGTAGGTTTCCTTTTTATTTGATGGATGGTTCCCTTTGCTCTGCAGAAGCTTTGTACTTTGACGTAAGTTTCACTTGTTGTTGTTGTTGTTGTTTGCTTTTGTTGCCTTTGCTTTTGGTGACATATCCAAAAAAATCATTGCCAAGACCAACACTGAAGAGTTTACCAAGACAGCATGGTACTGGCATAAAAACAGACACATAGACCAGTGGAACAGAGTAGAGAGACCAGATATGGACCCTCAACTCTATGGTCAAATAATCTTCGACGAAACAGGAAAAAATATACAGTGGAAAAAAGACAGTCTCTTCAAAAAATGGTGTTGGGAAAACTGGACAGCTCTATGCAGAAGAATGAAACTCGACCATTCTCTTACACTGTACACAAAGATAAACTCAAAATGGATAAAAGATTTCAATGTGAGACAGGAATCCATCAGAATCCTAGAGGAGAACATAGGCAGTAACCTCTTCGATATCAGCCACAGCAACTTCTTTCAAGATATGTCTCCAAAGGCAAAGGAAACAAAAGCGAAGATGAACTTTTGGGACTTCATCAAGATCAAAAGCTTCTGCACAGCAAAGGAAACAGTCAACAAAACAAAGAGGCAACCCACAGAATGGGAGAAGATATTTGCAAATGACAGTACAGACAAAAGGTTGATATCCAGGATCTATAAAGAACTCCTCAAACTCAACACACACAAAACAGACAATCATATCAAAAAATGGGCAGAAGATATGAACAGACACTTCTCCAATGAAGACATACAAATGGCTATCAGACACATGAAAAAATGTTCATCATCACTAGCCATCAGAGAGATTCAAATTAAAACCACATTGAGATACCACCTTACACCACTTAGAATGGCCAAAATTAACAAGACAGGAAACAACATGTGTTGGAGAGGATGTGGAGAAAGGGGAACCCTCTTACACTGCTGGTGGGAATGCAAGTTGGTGCAGGCACTTTGGAGAACACTGTGGAGATTCCTCAAGAAATTAAAAATAGAGCTTCCCTGTGACCCTGCAATTGCACTCCTGGGCATTTACCCCAAAGATACAGATGTAGTGAAAAGAAGGGCCATCTGTACCCCAATGTTTAGAGAGCAATGGCCACGGTCGCCAAACTGTGGAAAGAACCAAGATGCCCTTCAACGGACGGATAAGGAAGATGTGGTCCATATACACTATGGAGTATTATGCCTCCATCAGGAAGGATGAATACCCAACTTTTGTAGCAACATGGACAGGACTGGAAGAGATTATGCTGAGGGAAGTAAGTCAAGCAGAGAGAGTCAATTATCATATGGTTTCACTTATTTGTGGAGCATAACAAATAGCATGGAGGACAAGGGGAGATGGAGAGTAGAAGGGAGTTGAGGGAAATTGGAAGGGGAGGTGAACCATGAGAGACTATGGACTCTGAAAAACAATCTGAGGGTTTTGAAGCGGCGGGGGGTGGGAGGTTGGGGGATCCAGGTAGTGGGTATTGGAGAGGGCACGGATTGCATGGAGCACTGGCTGTGGTGCAAAAATAATGAATACTGTTACACTGAAAAAATAAAAAAATTTTTAAAAAAGCATTATATACTGCTGTACAATTATGAGGTTTGCATATCTGTTTTTTTAGAGCATAGATTCCATGAATTTCTTCTAAGGGTTATTTCAGGAGTCTTTGATTTTCTGATGCTAGTGTGAATATAATCTTTACTTTCATTTTACTTGTGATTGTCTAACATTTTTAAAATTGTTGATTTTTAAAGTATTTACCAACAACATTTCTTCTATCAAAATAGATGTTCCACTGAGCAGCTAGAGGCCAAGGGGAGAAATGCATGTCAAGTGCCCTGGTCTGGAAAAGGCCAAGCCTTCATTCAGAAGCTCTACATGCCCTACGACATTTGTCTCTTCACAATCCTCATCTTACAAGACAGAGAGGAGACATATGCACAAGGTGCTGGGAGGGCCACATCTTAGTCCATTCAGGCTGCTATTAGAAAATAGAGCAGCCTGGGTGACCTATAAACAACAGAAATTCATTTCTCACATTACTGGAGTCTGGAAAATCCAAGAGCAAGGCACTAGCAGTTGGAGTGTCTGGTGAGCCCCACTTCCTGGGTCATGAACAGCCCTCTTCTCACTGTACTCTCACATGGTGGAGGGCCCAAGGGAGCTCTCCTGGGCCTTTTTATAAGATCGCTAATCCCATTCACCTAATGTCCCAAAGGCAACCTCCTAATGTCATCACTTTGGAAGTGAGTGTATCAACATGAGTTTTGGGAGGAAACAAACATTGGACCAATTCTCCATTGGTAAAAGAAGGAGGTGTCTGGCTTCGACTGCTGTTAGCTCTCTTAACTGTCCTCAGCACAATTCTATGCAAAGAAGAAAAATTCAATTTGATATCTTATTATGCAGTATCACAGATAGACATGCATTTATACATATTATTCGTAACTAATCAAAATTTCCCATAGTTCTAATCACACACACACACACACACACACACACACACACCACTCTTCCAGGCACTAGATCGAGGGAAGATTTTCTCTTGCTTTCATTATCTAGTTCTCTGAACCTGAAGTACATTTAATCATGACTGACATTTGACCAGAATTTCCTTGATTTCTTCTTTCTGCTCACCTTCCACATTTAATCCATCAACCCATTCTGCTGACTCTACTTTTAAACACATCCTTACTGTGCTCCCTTCTCCCCAGCCCACTGTGGCCACCCTCATGCAACCCGCCACCATCTGTCCACCTGGGCAAACTCAGAGTCTCCCCTGTTCTTGCATTCCCTCCCACTCCTCTATGATCTGTTTCCACACAGTGGACAGAGGGATCTTTCCAAAATACAGGTCAGGTTTTTCAAGTCCTCGCTGAAAACCTTCCATCAGCTTTCCACTGTGCTTGGAATAAATTCCACACTCCTTGCTCTGCCCCACCCCCGACCGGCATCTAGGATCTTGCCCTTGCCTGTCTCTTCAGCCTCATCTAGAATCACTGTTCGAAGCTCTTGCCCACAGACTCCGTCCACTTGGGCTTGTACATTTCCTCAAACAAGATGAACCCGTTGCAAACAGACCACTGGATCTTTGCCTGACCAGCTGCCTCTTGACATTGAGATGTCTATTTGAAGGGCACCTCGTCAGGGAGGCCTGCCATGACCATCTCCACCTGAAGTAGCTATTTACTCACTCTGCTCCATCACCCTCTTTTCATTCTCTGTGTAGTTCTTGTCACTCTCTGGCTTTTTGTGTGCCCCATCTGTTGCCTGCCCACCCGCCACCACCAGAATGAAGCTCCCAGAGGTTGAACAGTGCCTGTCTTGTCCTTGACTATATCCTAGTGCCTAGAAGGGAGCCTCAGATGCAGAAGGGTCTCAGTAATGCTTAAACATTGAAGCTCTTAGATGTGCTTAATTAATGAAGGGTCTCAGAAATGCTTGATTAATGAATGCTTAATTAATGTGGACAGGTGATAGAGCTCAGGAAATAGTTCTTTCCCAGTAGGGGAGACACCTGAGGCTTTCTGACTGATCAGGCCAGACCTTTGGCAGAAGTGGTAATCATGGGTAGGAACATTCTTCTACCTTATTCATGCTTGTGCTATAGTTCTTCAAAGCCTGAGAAGTGAAATGGCCGTAACCCTTGCTCAGCTAACACCTCTGATGGCTAGTTAGCAATAAATCTTGCACACCTTTGGCAAACTCCTGATGGATACTTCTTGTTTCCAGTACTATTATAACTTTATATCTTTCTGTTTGTTTAAATGGACATTTGACCATGAAATTGGGGGAAAGGTAAGAAGGTGCTACCATGACCCAGAAGTCCACAGGCAATGCTGGCAATCAAACAAAGGTGATATTGACATAGTTGTATATTCAGCCCATGTTCAGAATTGGCTGTAGAGAATTGTGCTTTAATGTATTCATATTTGCCTTCTCTTCATTTAATAAATGTGACTCTTATAAGTACCATGTTAATAGCACACAGTAGATAAATAATGGTTGAAAATTGTTATTAATTATCTTCCCAAGTCAAAGGCATTTGATGTCAACCTCAATCTTCTCATTTATGAGATTAGAATAATAATAATAATAATAATAACAACAATAATAGTATTAGCTTAAGGTAATAATAATAATAATGGTATCTAGCTTAAAGGTTTTTGTAAAGATTAAATGAGATAATCAGCATAAAATTCTCAGTAGAGACCCTGACAAAAAGTAAGTGCTGGTTAGTGTTCTCTAAGATTGAGGTTGATATTATTTTTATTTTCTCTATCTTCAGTGCACTGTATGCAAAATGGTAAGAACTGTGGGAATCATATTTATTAAAAGAAAGTCACTGTCATTTTATGAACTAACGTTATCTTATCCTTAATGGTACGAGTATGACTAGGAGTAGGCACACAGTTCTGACTGTGGGTATGAAACAATGGAGAAAAGACACACATCTCAGAGAGCAGGCCAATTAATGGGCCAAGGTGAGCCCACAGAGGGGCACCACCTTCATGGGTCACCGTAACCCAGATCTAATCCTTAGAATTTCATGGTCACAAAAGTTTGATTTTGTTGGTCCAAGGAGGACTGGTCAGACTCTCAGGCGGAAGACACCAAAGATAGGAAGTATCTAACATTTTGGATGCCTCTTACTTGCAAAGCTATCTGCTACACACTTTATAAATGGGATTTCATTTAATCCTAACAAAACCCTTTAAAGAAGTAAGAGAAAGCTAAGGCTCAGGGCAGTTCTAATAACCTGTCCAAGGTAATGAGTGACCTAATCAGCTTTTGAACTCAAGCCTGTACAATTTCAAACTCTTGTCCTTTCTATTACACCACGTAGTCTTTCTCAGAAACTGACATGTACTCTGCAACTTTGCTAAGAGACTGGTATGTAATCCAGAACAACAATGCATTATTGTACAATGGTGTTTTTACCCTTCTGGTGAGTGGCATACTTAAATTGGCCACTGAGAACATTCACCTGTGATGACCCATTTCTTAAGAAGTAAATTTCTAATTAGGAAGGAATCCACCAAATCTATAAAAATATTCCAGGCCACCAAGTTTATTAAATGCTGCTTGACCCATAGAGCTGGCCAAATCTTTCTTTTGGTTGTAGATGTTCTTCATACAGGTTGGTTATGGCTCTGACTTGCCAAGGTCTACGAAAGGTGGCATTAGGCCCTGAGGCCAATACTCTCTTCCTGTGTCCTTGATCCTTTCCTCTGGTGCCAGTTGGTCTGTTGTCTGTGCCCTTTTGCTCAGCTGGAAAAGGTAAGGTCTACCTGAGCTGGGATTTGCAGTAGAATAGACAGACCTAATAACTTAGTTTACTCTGGGCTGCAACTTCTTTGGCTTCTACTTCCTCCAGTTAGTACAGCTTAATTCACCAGAGTTCTACAGAGGTACTTGGAGGTTAAAGCCCCAGCTCAATATTGGTGATGATTTGCTTGGCTCTGTCTTCTGAGCTCACTGCTCCATGGATCCTTGACAGGGGAAAGTACAATCTGGGTATTCCTGCATCTTGGCCAAGGTAACAACACAGGACTTTAATCTCATATTTGCCCCCAACATTCTCTACGTATCTGCTAGATCCTGTTATTTTCTTTCCTGGACATGGTTAGATGAACACTGCCAAATCCTTGGCCTTAGATTTCTTAACTAAACTCCATGTAAACTAAATTCTCTCTGCTAAAACACTTAATCTTTAGACAAAATGATAATATTCCAGGGTATCAACCCCATTCGGACAGCACCTTGTTGGGACTGCATTGCAGTGGAAATCTTGCTGTAATTGAACTTTATGATTTCTCCATTTTTCAGCCCTGAATATGTAGACCTTCTTTTTCTGTGGCTTAAGTCTCTGAAGAGCTCATTTATCTATTCATTGGTCCTATTCTTTCAGTCACAGAGCTTAAGCTTATTTCCAAATCAGGAGGCAACTAAGTTTAGCCCATTTGTGTCTTACTATAGTCTTCCAGAGACATATGGGATTCATGTAAATGGAAAATTTATTAACAAACTTATTTTTTAATAGACTGCTTATACTGAATGATTATACATAGCAAGAATCTGGGAAAAACTGTATCCCCATTCCAGAAGCATCCACTGCAAATACCATAATAAACTCTATTATTCCTGTGTTATCCAAACCATATGAATTATCTGAATCATTTCCCCTTCTGCCCAACCCTTGACACAGGAAATACAAACTTCTCATGCCTGAACTGGGAAGTTAAGGGGCTAAAGGAAGAGTAAGATAGTGAGTTGTCAAAAGTAAAAGTGACTTGTCAAAATCACGTGGAACCCCATTGTTATCCAAGAGCTATCTGCATAATAATATATTTCCAGAAAAGTTAAACTGGAAACTGTCTCACAAGTTTCAATTACTACACATTTGAACACACCACAGTACTGAACTTTAGCTGTTCTTAGTAGACAAAATAAAAATCATTTTATATTTATTGAATTGAAAAGCAGTATTCCCCAAACCAGCAGGTTTTCTCCTTCAGGCTATTTTCCTTCTCCATTAAATGGCAACATCTATTACAAGGTGCATAAATCCATAGGCCTGGGAACCATTCTGAATCTCAGATAGTAAGGGCCAGTGGGTCATGGTTTAAGGAAGAACAGTCATTTGGAAATGCTCTATATTGAGGGAACTTAGAGGAGAGATGTCTGAACTGAAAATCACTCAGATGCTTCTCCCGTAATGGCTCAAGCTATTCCCATGTTTATTCAATACACGTCAAAAAGTTTGGATTGAGAATTTAGCATGATAAACCAATGACATCACCTCTTTTTCCTCCTCTTCCTCCTCTTCCTCTCCTCTCTCTCTTCTTCCTTCTTCCCTTTTCTCCTCCTCAACTTATGCTTATTCTTCAGTTCTCTTTGCTGTTTGGAACATACAAATTATGAGCTAGAATGTATAGGATTTCTGTAATTATGATATTTGATGGTATTACATAGGACACATAAGGATCTAAGCAATGTCCTTCATGTCAAGCTCTCAGGAATACTGGGATCCACCGGAAACTTTGCAGCACCAGAAGTCTTTGCTTTTCATGTAATGTGAGTGGGCGATAAGAGCTTGTGTGTATCTGCTGATTTGAGAGGAAATTATGGGAGCCTGTAAGTGAAGGGAAGTTTAACCAAAAAGAAATTTTATAAAAGCATACAGCTTTATTGGGCTTGAGACATCACTTTTAGTTATTTCATGGTGCTAAAATACACCATAGGTCATTAAAGTTTCCCAAGTTTGTACAAGACGGATCCATCTATTGTGTTCACTTTATGACTATCCTCAAGCCCACAAAGAGGCTGGAGCTAGTAAGAAAGGGTAATTTAACACTTTAGAATCAAAACATTTTGCCAAAACAAAGAGCCTTGCTAAAAAGAGACAGGATTGGAACTGTTGATCACACATACCCACCAACCAGGGCAATCACAGAATGTTTCAGAAATAGCTTTTATCTTAGTCTTTTTCTCATCAAAAGTTGTTATTTTGTTTTTACTTGGTTTTTCCTGAAATTCTGCGTATTACAATGGAATTTGATGAGAAGCTTGACTTTTCTTATTCCATACGGTAAGACAAATACGCCAGGACTGCACAGCAAAAGTACCATTCCTACCTCAAGGAGTGGGACAAAACCAAGATATCCTGCATTTCTATGACACATATAACTGCCCAAATGTCTAGCCCAAAACTATACTGCTAATCAAATAGATTTGTGTATTTAGTTAACTGGAAACCTTTCAAGAGTTTTCAATAGGTCGGTGCATCCTTTTGGTTGAGAAACTAATACCATTGTTTTCCCAGCCTTTCTCCAGGTTGAGAAAATGTATCGGCCAGACTGAGAGGTTACCAAATGAAGTATTTCGCTTTCGAAAAACCATTTCACAAGATCACCCTTTGAGTTATTACCTGTTTTTTGATAATTTTCTTTATTGAAACTGTAGAGCTCAACTGAAAATTACAATGATGGCAGTCACATTTTAGTAAGAAGAGTGCTTGTTTTGCAGTAAGAATGGTCCTAAGGAAGGATAAGAACACTTAGCTATGTGATTTGAACAAACATATGTTAAAATAAATATAGAGCATGCCAGTATGCCACTGGGAAAAAGAGAGTCACAGCGGCAGTCTGGTACACACATCTATGCCCAGATTACCTGAATACTGTGTATGTTGTATTCACTGCAAATTATCCCTAAGTTGTAGAGTAATTATAACCCACTCTTTGGTTGCTAAGGCTATATTATGTTTTCTACTTTTAAGCATGAAATAGATATTGTAAATATTCATGAAGTTTTGCTCTAATGGAAACAATGTGAATTTTTAAATTGGGATATCATAAAAGTAAGCATTGCTTTCCCTCAAAAAAAAAAAAATACAAGAAATTGTAAGCCCAAATTTTTTCTTCACATGTAGCTAAGCTAATAATTCTGCTTTAAAACAAACAAAAATGTATTTCAATTGTTATTATCCTAGCATAGTTCTTAGTGGAAAAGATTACTGATGCTAGAATATTCATATGTAAAGCTAAGTTTCTCTTTGAAAGAGGGGTTTACCTCCAAGACCTTTAGTCACAAGCCTTTGGCTGAGGAAGATCCTTGCTGAAGTCTTTTTAACTCAATGAGAAAAGTAAGGACTCCATTTCGACATTTAAAGTACTTTCCACAGATAGAGGAAGATCTACATACTGGGGAAAATTGAACGACTTTTGTGTTACAAGTGAATACACAGGCAAAGTGATTTAAAATCACAGAGGGGACACTGACAGGATGGAACCTGTAAACGAAATCCAGTAAGAGGTGAGAAATGAGTTTTCTAACGGTGCAGAATTTCACCTGGTGGGAGATCCAGAGTACTTTGTGAGAAATCTCCTCAGATAACTAAACTCTTTGGCCTTCTTAAAACATTTAAATAATTTTAAAACATGTTCCAATTTTAGTAAGTGCAGCATTATCTCAAATAGCAAAACTTCCTGCAAGTAAGTGACCCTGATAAGACAGCAACCGAGGGCAGAATGGCTGGGCCCCTTGGACTCCGCATGGGCCAGTGGGAGTGGGAGGGAGGGCTCTGACGGGGCCTGGGCCCTCAGAGTTCTAGCCACAGCACTTGTGTGGGCCCTGGCTGTTTGTCTTGGGAGAGGTAAAAGTGGCTTCAATGTGACATAAAGATCAGAGACACAGGAGGCAGGGTGGGCCCAAAGTGGTACCCATTCTCTCTGGGCTCGTCAGGAATGCCTTGTATGCAGATGAGGGGACGTTGGGTGCTCCCACACATTCATGGGGGCCCTCTTGTTTTTGACTATATTGTCCCCTAGAGGGTTTTGACATCAGATTGGTGACTAAGGAAGGCCTCCTGCAACCCAGAGGTAACCTGGGCCTCACTCCTCAGGCTCTCGTGACAGTTGGACAAGAGAGAGCAGCGTGGGCAGTGACGATGGGAAGTGAGGGGGGTCTGATCAGAAGGGCCGTGGACTCTGCGCTGAGGAGCGTCCCCTTCACTTTGACACAATGGGGACCAACAGGAGCAGGGCGCCAACCGAGGCGACGTCCCACCGGATGTAAAATCTGTCTGTGAGAGGGACTTACTATTCCTATCTGCGAAATGATTTAACTGCTAAAATAGCCCAACAGAGAACTGAAAGGGCGCCCACTTCCTATGTCCCTGAATAAAGTAAAAGGGGTTCCTTTCCTTCTCCTGCAAGAAGGGATGTGCACTCAGGCAGGCAAAGACCGAGATCCAGGGCTGAGGGGACCTGTGTGGTTCAGAAAGGATGGAGGGCCATCCCATGGGTGGAGATAGGACACAGCCAAATGCTGTCAAAAAGGCTTAATCCGGCTGGACCACCTCAAAGGCAGCTGCAAAAGTCCCCACGTGTGCGTTCTTGATGCGGGCCCTGCCTGTCCTTCCCTCTGCTCTGAGACTCCGAGAACAGGCATGGGCCCTGGGGATCACAGGGGCTCAGCGCCGGCTTGGGACTGACTAAGCAGAGAATGGCCTCGAGGAGAAAAGACCAGGGAAAGACAGAGGCTCTGAAGATCTTGCAAAGGACAGCGATGTTAAGAGCCTGGACCTGGAGGGTGGCTGAGGGGATGGGCAGGGGCTACTCTGACCAGACTCGGGACACTGATGGCCTGTGGGGACTGAAGGAGAGAAATGGGCTAAGAACACCTCTGTGGCTTCTAACCCAGGCAACTGGGCTTTGAGCAGAAGAGCAAGCCTTTGAGAGAGGATAATGAACTTGGCTTAGACCATGTGAAGCACTTTATTAATCAGAGAGGCGCTTTAACTCCAGAATAACCAAGATTATCCATCTATAAGACAAAAGTAAATATATCAAAGAACACTTTGAAATGCAATCAAACGTGTTTATTGAAATAAACTGTGAGTCATACAGATTGTTTTCCACGCGATATAGATGTCATACATTTCTCCTAGTAACAGATTATAGCCAGATGAAACACAACAGTAGAAGAATCTAGAATAATAAATTTTATTACTAGGAGTCTCCCTAGAGACCAGCAAACCCAACTCTTGGATAGATGAGGCAACTAACGACCGGAGAGACTGGCGTTCTCACTCTACAAACGGTTAGGGCACTGAGTGTGTGCCAGGCACTTCCTTGGCGCTGGACATATACAAGTAAACAGAACGTGGTACCCGTACTCAGGTTGCTCAGGGCCAGGCTCGTGGGCGACAGCGTCCAGTAAGCAGGGAATTCGCACACATCCTAATACATATGATGAGAACAGCATGCTTAAGCTACAGAGTGCACCCAGCCCGGGCCTGGGAACCGCTCTCTGAAGGTCAAGTGTGAGCTGACCTGGGAAGGATGAGTAGAAGTCACATAGACAGCTTGCCAGACTGCCCCAGAAGGCTCGGGTGAGGGAAAGCATAGTGCAGTTAGTGCATCGAAGGTGATCAAGTACGGAGGAATTCCAGTCCTGGATTCTGAAGACAATAGTCTCCCGACTCCTAGTGCAGCGCTATTTTTAGAATACTGTCTTTCCAGGTTCCCCGACAAATATGTGATGATTCGGCATGTACAGCAATAGTCTTGCATAGAGAAAAGGACCCATACACAGCTCACGCTTACCCAGGTAGAGACATTAAGATTTCCAAACCCTCTTATTTAAAATGTCTCTTTGAGGAATAATTATTTTGTATTGGAGCCTTTCATTTCCTCCCAAAATTTACATCAATCGGGTCATACCATAAAGCTCTTAAGTCTGGAAGGGATTTTAAGGAACTACTTTGCAGTGGCGAAGGGGGTGGGAGGCTGGGCAGGGGGAGCCGTTGCCACCTGGTGCCGGCAATATTGGGGCCACTAAGAACGGAAAACTTTATCATGAAAGGGACCAAACTGGTTCTGCATTTTATTATCACATGGCACATGGCAGCAATCCAGTAATTCTTGGTCACACCAGTAATGAAACCCTCTTCCCTGCCAAGGCAGGTGTCTTTTCCGTTCTCTACCGCCCCTCGCCCACGTCTGCCCCCGTGCCCAGATCCACCTGCAAGCATGGAAAACACATCTCCCCCACTGGCTGCACCTGCGCTCTGTAAACATAGCTTGAGGAGTCAAAATCCTATGTACAGAGAACCCCAGACTGATGTTTCTCTTCCTACAATTACGGTATTTCTCTCCAGTGAAGGTTCTCGCTTCTCAAAAGCCTCCAATCCCTCTGGAGCTGTTGGACGCTCACAGGCCTACCAGGAGCAGTCCTCACTCATCCTCTCGGCCCAGGCCGTCTGACAGGTGCTCGGTGGGATGAACACGGAGGGGTCTTTAATGCCCAGTTGTATGTCGAAAAACCGCGTGGACAATATCACACTATAATTTTTGGTGAAGGTTTCCTGGACAGGATAACAATCCTTGGCGGTATAAATGCCGATCCAGGTTTCATCTGTCAGAGGAAGGGAAGTGGACTTTTTTTAACATAGAAGATAGGCAAAATGCCTGTATTTTTTCTCTTGTAGTAAAATACACATACAATTCACCCTTTTAACTATTTTTAAGGACAGTTCAGTGGCATTAAGTATGTTCATGCAAAACCATCACCACCATCCATCTCTGGAACTTTGTCGTCTTCTCCAGTGGAAACTCGGTGCCCTCTAAGACTCACTCCCCCTCCCCACAGCCCCTGGCAACCCCCATCACTTTCTGTCTCTACAAACGGGACTGCTCTAGGGACCTCAGAGAAGTGGAATTACATAGTAGTTGTCCTTTAGTGGCTGGCTTATTTCACTTGGCATCATGTCCTAAAGTTTCGGCCAATATTACCTGTGGCTGAATAATATTTCATTGTTTGTGTACACCACATTTGGGGCATTCATTTATCTCCCAATGGACACTTGGGTTGTTTCTACCATCTGGCTATAAAGATTGATGCTGCTAGAAACAAGGGTACACACTCATCCTTCTGAGTCCTTGCTTTCAACTCTTCTGGGTATATACCCAGAAGTGGAATCGTCAGGTCATGTAATAACTCTATGCTAGGGAACAACTGGGTGACTCAGTCGTTAAGCATCTGCTTTTGGCTCAGGTCATGATCCCAGGGTCCTGGGATCGAGCCCCGAATCAGGCTCTCTGCTCGGTGGGAAGCCTGCTTCTCCCTCTTTCTCTGCTTGTGTTCCCTCTCTCACTGTGTCTCTCTCTGTCAAATAAATAAATAAAATCTTTAAAAAAATAAACTCTATACTAAACTTGGGGAGAAGGGTACTCTTTGCACACTGTTTTGTACTATTTCCCACAAACACCATAAAGCCTATGTTCTTGCAACCATTTTGGGGTAGGCGTACGAAAGCACTGCGGAGAAGAGCTTCATGGCTATAAACAAAAGCAGACACTCAGAATAACGGGAGTAGATCTGGTCTCTGTGACTTTAGAAAGTGACATGAGGATTCTAAAGTAGACCTCAGACAGATGTCTTCCGTGTCACAGATCTCAGGACCACTCAGTGTCAGGGCCGAGGACAAGCCTGTAACAGCCAAGGGGGCAGAAAGGCACAGGCAGTGCTAGAAGTCTGAGGTGTTTCAAATATGATGCTTAGAATCTGGAGCTAAACAAGCAGCAGAGCACACAGATGGAGGCAGGGAATGACTTCAAAGCAGGTGTGGGGAACATTAAACAATTTACATAAACTTACAAATTGCCCTAACTACCCTTCCTTAATGGACTTAAACTTTTCCCCATCATGCTTCCTGAGATGCAGCACTTGGCTATTTCATGAAGGCTTACACGATCTAGCGGACTTTCTGTCGGACCACTCCTGGACAGTGATCTGCTCCTGGGGCCCCCCTATGGAGTACTGGTCCTCAAACGTGGCATTCTGAGGAATGTCTAGAGGGTCCCAGGGCTCCGTCAGGCTGATCTTGGAGCACTGCTTGGTGGCTTGTTCAATCTGAAACATCACTCCATCCTTATAGAGCAAAATGTATTCAAATAATCTGAAAGACAGATACAGAGAGAACGGATCAGGACCCTGTGTTACAGTCATCATGCCTCTTATCAGCATTCGGTCCAAAGGCCCTTCAATACAAATTACTCTTAGAACAAGTAGAAAAAAACAGTTCTGCTTGCTAGGCAATCACTTCCTTATTTATGAGCACTCGACACATTGACAACCTAAATATGAAATCATTAAAATTCAGAGCTCGAAATTGAATATTGAATCACGGAGTACCTATTACCCGCCAGATCCTGTGCTTAGGCTTACAAACACGGGGCACATGGGGAAGCCCTGGGTTAATGGCTGAACTGTGACCTTTTAGCCACAGGGACCCAGGAGGATTTGATCCTTGGCTGGGCCGAGTTCTCCTTGGAGCACTAAGTCAGGAGTCCTTGGGGTGCACTGAAGGTAGCACACCCAGAAGCTGCTAAGGTCAGCCCACACCTATGCCCCATTGTCTCGACTCTCAGTCATGAGTCATGGGTTCTGGTAAGGCATAGCTGCGGGAAAATGAGGGCCTCTCCCATACCTGGAGGAGACTGGACGCAGACAGAAGTTGAGGGGACCCCAGAGTGACTGGTTTCCCACACAGTTTGCTCCAGGCCCCGCCTCTCCTGCCCACGTGTACAGCCCATGTGTGCAGCAAGTCAGACGGACTCCCAGGCTGGGCGGGGAGTCTGCAGATGCCCCCCCATCGCCCTGCACACCACGTTGTCCTCGGTCCTGTGTGGATAGTAAGGCTAAGCCATCTTGGTGTCAGGGGAAGCCAACAAGTTGGGCTTCCCTGTGTTTGTCAATCCAAAACTCAGGCCACAGCTGCTGGTCCAGCAGAGTGAGGTTGTGGCTCTGACCTCACACAGTGAAATTCACAACCCTCGAGGGCGGAAGAGCTGAGGGTGGAGGAGGGCTTCCCCCAAAAAAATGATTTGAGACGGTCTCCACCCCACAGCATCCATCTGCCTCCAGGGCAAACGTTCGCCATTCCAAGTCCGAGCTTAGAAAGTATTTTCCTCAGAAAAACTATTACAAGCTATCATTGTCTACATGGTCAAAATAGTACCACTCTCAGGGTTACGCTTCCGCTTTCTACGATCCAGTATGGAAATGTGAACATGACCTCATTTTATATATTTAGATACATTATCCATCCTGCTCCATCCCAGCAAACGCTTGAAATGGTTTACGAGGGTCAAACCCACGCCTTCTAGAAGTGGGAGTGACTGCAGAAGAGGAAGTGTCCCTTGCTGCGACGCTCTCCCAGGAAAGTGGAGCCAACCTCCAGCCTCTTACAAAAACACGCACGCAGGGTTCCCACTGAACTGCGGCCCTTTGCAGGAGCTGGGTTGGACTGTCGCTCTTGCCTGGTGCCTGGTGAAGTCCCGCGCAGAACAGTCTAACATTCATGCACAGAGTACAAACATATTACTCTCAATGTTAGAGGGCTGTCCATTCATAAATATGGAACTCTGTACACAAATCCATTTCCATGAGCCATTCAGGGACAGTGGGCCCCCCAAAACACTGTGTGTCCTGGGGGGGGGAGCTCTCTTTTTTTATTCTCACTATCAGCACCATCCTCTCATGCCTTCCCAAGCCCCAGGGGTCTGAGAGGCAGCCTCTTTATGCAGCTGGACATGTCCCCTGTAAACTCAGAGGCTGGGGGAGGCTGTTTCCGACACACGAACTGAGCGAGAGTCAAGAAGGAAGCCGGGAGAAGCACTGGCAAGCTGGGCCTCCAACAGCGGAGCACTCGCTGGATGCATTTCTCCTCCAGAGGCCCAGTGTCTGGAGATCCCCCTGCAGAGTTATGAAGTTTCTTTTCTTGTAATAAACTCTCTTTTTTTCTGCCTGGAACTTTTTGTGTGACTCAGAAGCAGGGCTCATTTCTAATTGGAGGACTCCGCTGTTCCACCTAGAGGCCCCGAGGACAGCCGCCGGCACAGCTTTCCAAGGAGAGACAGCGCACGGCCCTGCGTGGATCCCAGGGCTATGGTCGCCCGGTCAGCCCCCAGCCGGGGAGGGGATGGGGCCGCAGGAGAGAGACACTGCCAGCTTCACTACTGTCCCGGGGCCAGCTCTGCCCATCCACAGAGGGAAAGTTTAATTTTAAAGTGAGAATGCTAGACTTGAAAGAACCTCACAAACTGTTACCATTTGTCCATTCTGGGTGGTCTGAACACAGGTGTTTGTTCCAGTGTACTCAGTACTTGGCTGTTTTCAAAATATTTAATTTTTTTGCAAGAGGCTATCATCTGATATTGAGGTTATGTTGACAGTGCCTTAAGTAAAACAGAAAATATTCATTTAATGGGAAACCAAATACAACCATATAACTGTTTGGTTGTTTTTCGAAATCCCATATGGATATCAATGCTCATGCCGCTCTGTACAGAGTTTTGGGACACAGAAGGTTTTGATGATGCTGTTGTGACTTGGGTGTTGATGTGAGCATAATTCCTAGTTAAGAGGTAAGTTTCTCCATTGCCAAGAGGATACAGGGTGTGAAGCCTGATAGAGTCATTAGGTCAAAACACAGAGATCAGCCAGGGTTGAAATGAATCATCTGCCTGGGATGCTGTGCGGGTAATAACCCGTAGACCCGAAGGACTGGACTGACCGTCTTCAACCGAAACTCGATCCCGGGAAGCGAGATCAAAGCCTGGCTCCGAAGTGGAGGAAGCTGGGAGGACAGGAGTCACAAATCACACCCCTGGGGTGCAGGCAAGGTGAGGTGCTGGAAAGGGCCTGGAGGACGAGGTGGGCAGGTCAGGCCCGGGTCAACAAGAGCCGGCAAACTCCTCCTCACTGGCCAGACCCCAAGCAAAGCACAGATCCAGGGAGGGCCCTGCCAGGCCTCAGCTGCGAGCAAGGTCAGGCGGGCCAGGCCCGGCCAAAGGGTCAGCAGGCTGAGCTCTCCACACCAGCCTCAGTGCAGACGTGCCCAGTGCCCCCATTTTGCCTCGCTCCTCACAGGACCAAGGATTCCAGTTGCTTTGGACAAAATGTTCAGGCTGCACTGATCATCTCTGTTGTTCCTGAAAATCCACTGTCCTGAAAATTACACTGTCCTGAAAATTAGGCTCCATGATCCTCATGTTTTCTCAAACACTGAAAACCTGTAGAAGTTTTGTATCTTCTGGGCTTTGTACAGCTGATTCATGTTCAACAGAAAAAAAAAAAATTCCAACAGTACAGAAATGGAAAATGAGTAAAAAATTGCCCAGAAACTCACACTTACAGAAGTAACAACTCTGTACACCTGTGTCTAAACATATATGGGTATTTTTATTTAAATTTCTTTAAATTGTGGCAAAACACACATAACATAAAATTTGCCATCTTAACCATGTTCAAGTGTGTAGTTCAATAGCGTTAAGTATATTTGTATTGTTGTACAAACAATCTCCAGAATTCTTTTCATTTTGCAAAACTGAAACTCTGCCTACTAAGCACTTCCCCATTTCTCCCTGCCCCAGCTCCTAGTAACCACCATTCTACTTTCTCTCCCTGTGAACTTGACTCTCTAGGTGCCTCTATATATAAGGGGAATCATACAATAGTAGTCCTACTGGCTTATTTCACTCAGCATCATGTCCTCAAGGCTCATCCATGCTGCAGTGTATGTCAGAATGTCCTTCCTTTGAAAGGCTAATATTTCACTGAATGTATAGGCCACATTTTGCTTATCTCTTCATCTGTGTATAGACCCTGGGTTGTTGCCACCTTTTGGCTATTTTGAGTAATGCTGCTATGAACATACTGTGCAAATATCATATCGATTTTTCATTATGTGTACTAGACACGCTTTACAAAAATGAGTGAATTATGTTTTATAACCTATTGTTTTAAGTTCAACAATTTGTCCTTGATATCCTTCTAGGTAAAAAAATACAGATTTATGGAATCAGTTTTCTTAATTTACTATGAAATATTTTTAAAATGCAGAAATTAAAGGACTAGCCCAAATATCACCTTTGTACCTACCACTTAAATACCATAATGTTGACATTTTGCTATATTTGCTTTATCTAGTTTCTAAATATTTGAAAAAAAAAATACTTTCTGCCTCCCCACAGCACTACTACTATCATACTTAAGAAATGAAAATTCATTCCCGGGGTGTTTGGGTGGCTCAGTGGGTTAAGCCTCTGGTCTTGATCTCAGGGTCCTGGGATTGAGCCCTGCATTGGGCTCTCTGCTCAGAAGGGAGCCTGCTTCCCCCCTCCTCTCTGCCTGCCTCTCTGCCTACTTATGATCTCTTTCTGTCAACTAAATAAATAAAAATCTTTATTTAAAAAAAAAAAAAAAGAAGGACGCCTGGGTGGCTCAGCAGTTAAAGCCTCTGCCTTCAGCTCAGGTCATGATCTCAGGGTCCTGGGATCGAGCCCCTGCATCGAGCTCTCTGCTCAGCAGGGAGCCTGCTTCCTTCTCTCTCTCTCTCTCTCTCTCTGCCTGCCTCTCTGCCTACTTGTGATCTCTCTCTGTCAAATAAATAAATAAAATCTTTAAAAAAAAGCAAATTCATTCCCTAATGCTACCACCTAATATCTGGTCCAGATTCAACTGTCCCCCAAATGTGAATTTTAAAGTTTCTTTTTTTCTTAAAAATCAGAATCCAGGGTGCCTGGATGGCTCAGCCAGTTAAGCATCTCCCTATTTCTCATATGTAAAGAGAAACTAGAATTTTGAAGCTCCAAGCATTATTATGAAGATGATTTGATACAGCAGATATAAAGTTGTTATACAAATATAAGGGACTGTAGCTTTGTAGGCAAGCCTGCCAGTGGTTACGTTTACGATCACCAGTTAATGTCTGATGAGGAAACTATGCGTTTCACCTGCGCACAGAAGATACGATCGGTGATGTACCAAAGAAGGGCTGGTTCATCCAGCAGAATGAAAGGATGAAGGAGAAAATGGTCCTGGGTCCTATAGTGGACCCCTCTGGAGCAGACCCACAGGCATCTCTCCCTTTCTCTCTTGCCTGCCTCTCAACACACAGGCTGAGGAAGTATTCTCATTGACTCACTTCCTTCATTTCCCTTGGTAGTGGGGGTATAGCTGGTTCTGGCCTTGGAGATCTAAAAGGAAGTCTGTTGGAAGAGGAGATCTGCTGGAGATTTCTCCTCTTTCCAAAAAACGGACTCCCTGTCCCGCTCTCCGTCCTTCATTTCCTGTCTTTGAACACAAGGAAATAATGCTTGGAGTGGGAACGGCCACTTGGAGACCATGAGGCAACGAGTCAACCTGCCGTCTTGCAACTGTGAGCCAACTTTCTCTGAGAATGGCAGAGGAGATGATGGCAGGGGCCTTGATGATATTGTTGAGTCAGACCTAGGAACACGCATCACCAGCATTCTGAGGCAAACTACAAACATCCTTATAGTTTTGGCCTCTGTTAGTCAGATTTTCTGACATGAGCAGCTGAAAGCACCCTAAATAAGGAAATCCACTGCTTTATAGCTCTGATCTAGCGGATGCTTTTAAACAACTCTCTGAGAGCCTTTCATTCCAGAATGAGCAGGGCCCAAGGACTTGGCTAAGCCCAGAACCCACAATATTGGAGCCTGGCCTGGGTGAAGATAAACCCAAACAGCTACTGCCTGTGTAGCCAGGAGGCAACTGTTTTTCTGTCTTGAACCAAAGCAGTCAAGGGGGGAAAAAAAGAAATAGTCTGAGGCAGGGGCTACCAACTGGCAAATTCCGCTGCCTGACTCATTATTAGCTTTCTTTCCTTTTTTTTTTTTTTTTTTATTTGACAGACAGAGATCACAAGTAGGCAGAGAGTCAGGCAGAGAGAGAGGAGGAAGCAGGCTCCCCGCTGCGTAGAGAGCCCGATGCGGGTCTCGATCCCAGGACCCTGAGGTCATGACCCAAGCCAAAGGCATAGGCTTTAACCCACTGAGTCACCCAGGCACCCTCTTTCCTTCCTTTTTTAAACAGAGGAGAAACTATGAGGCTGAGAGCATAACTACATTGTACATAATGTGCCAGGATTGGACTCCAGGTCGGAACACCTCCCAGACTCACTCTAACTCACCAACACCATGCTCCTTCCCCTCCTTCGACAAGGGGAAGGAGTGATTCTTCCCATCCACCTATAACTGGTTGGCCATCCAGGACATCTTAAATTGCAGAAAAGGGAGTGGACAAATATAATATTGTGATCACTAAAAGGACTCTGGCTTTTAGGGAAGAAATTGGACAAACTTTGGATTTGTTTCTGATGCGATATAACAGAACAGCGATGCAAGCCAGCAATCTTACTCTTAGCAGGAAGAACTGAGCGGTAGCCGCTTGCCATTCTAGCCCACACCAAGATTGAGTTACACCCGACAGTAATTATGAGACTTAAAAGCAAAACACTATTTCAAAATTGTTGTGTCAGACAGAAACTCATTGTGCAGGCTGACACAACCACATATAACAAAAGGAAAATTAAGTTACTTGAGAACGCAGCCCTAGGAAAAGTAAAATCAAAGAATAATTACGTGTGCAATTTAAGGAGCTGTAAGGTGATGGGCTTCCACCACTTGGATTCTAGTTCAAAAGAGGAAAAGGCTGCTCAAGAAACTGAAGAGATTTCTTTTTTCCAAGAATGTTTCAGGATGAAAACTGGCAACGTGCAGACAGATACTCTTTCATCTGATGGAAGATAATAAAAAACGTCTAATGAGACAACAGTTCAAGCTGTTTTCTTCTCACCACCGAAAAGAAGAGCCTTATTAGTACTGGGATACCCATGTTGCCCTGGTATGCAGTGGTTTCTAGAAATACATATCACAGGGTGGTAAAGAGTCTGGGAGGGTACGAGGTTAGTCAGGTCCGTCCAGCCAGTACCCCGCTTCTCAGGAGAAACATATCAGTTGCCACTGTGTGTAAATATAAACACAGATGCCCTTGCAGCTAACAGTTAATAAGTCTAAAATAGAAATCTTATTTTTTACTTTCACTGGGAATTGAGAAAACACGGAATTTAGGAAACAAAGAATAACGCATGACTACAAAGATAGCTCTCTAACGAAAAACATGATTATCAAAGTAGAAAACGCAGTGGAGGAAGCACAGAATGCTCTTGATATGGAAAACAAAAAACAAATAAGAAACAGAAGCAGCGGATTAAAAGTTATGATTCCAGAACTCTAGGTAACTCTAGGGATGCCTGGGTGGCTCAGTCGATTAAGCGTCTGCCTTCAGCCCAGGTCATGATCCCAGCGTCCTGGGATTGAGCCCCGCATCAGGCTCCCTGCTCAGCCAGGAGTCTGCTGGTCTTCCTCTGGCTCTTCACCGCACCCACCCCCACCCCACTTGTGCTCATACGTGCACACTCTTTCTCTCTCTAATAAATAAGTGAATAAAATCTTTATCAAAATCTCTGGAGCTGTACCACCACAGCCATACCCTCTCTGAAGAAAATTAATTGAATACATTTTCTAGCTGACTGAGACATGAATCAAAATCAAATAATGCCCAAGGTGAAGGCATTACGAGTGGGGTCTCTGGGGTGATTAGGTCCTGAGGATGGAGCCTTTGTGAACAGGATTAGTGTCCTTATTCAAGAGGCCCTGGAGAGCTAGCTGGCCTCTCCATGTGAAGATACAATGAGAAGTCTATGACCAGAAGAGAGCCCTTCCCAACCATGCGGGCACCCTGCTCTCAGACTTCCAACTTCCAGAACTGTGAGCAATGAACTGTTGCTTACCAGCTACCTAGTCTCTGGTATTTGTTCCAACAGACTAAACAGACTCAGGGGAGCTTGGAGGAGTTACTTGGTGCCTCATCTAGGGCAGACTGATGGCTCTCACTCATTG
The DNA here is from genome assembly GCF_002288905.1 of Enhydra lutris kenyoni. Classification (NCBI taxonomy): domain Eukaryota; kingdom Metazoa; phylum Chordata; class Mammalia; order Carnivora; family Mustelidae; genus Enhydra; species Enhydra lutris. Next base: position 971,984 of record NW_019154124.1, read on the forward strand.
GCACAACTCACACTCTGGAACTTTCCCAGTCTGTCTAACTTTAGCCACAACTAAAGGCTCCTTCCATGAAGGAGCATCACAGCCTTTTTGTCCAAAGGCAGCTGCCTTCTGTTTAGGGGCCATCTGTCCAAGAGCTTCTCCAGTCTTTGGAGGGTCTGAGGGCCACTGAGGTACCCTGCTGGGGGTCTGATTCTTCACACGGCCTCTCTGTTCAAAGAGGCACTGCTTCTGAAGGAAACATTAGTGGTCGGGAAACTTCCAGTGCCATACTGGGGGAAATTTTCTAAAACTGGGACTGAGGAGCAAGGGAAACACTGAAGATAGTGTTTGATGAGGGAAGAGCAAGGGAGTAGCTTGTGGATGAAAGGAACCTGGGGGATCCATTTCTGGAGGTCATGGTATGCCTTCTTAGGGGGTCGCCACTATAAGCCTGCCTAAAAGCTTTTCAAAATATGGGTAGGCAGAGCCATATCATATCAGAAACCATTCTTGGCAAAGAAGATACATAATGTAGAATATAAATACTTAATAAACCATAAAACATTCCATAAATTTACAGACTGATTGTTAAAAATGTAATCATGAGGAAAAAGAAAACTGGAATAAAAAAAAAGGATATTAGTAGATAAGGTCTGAAGTTTCAGAGTTCAGAGAATATCATGTACAAACTTATTATGATGATAAATATAATCCTGATGAAATGGAAGATCTTCTAGGAAAATATAAATAACCCAACTAACGCAGAATGAAGCAGAAAGTTAAGTGGATCATCAATAGCCAGAGGAAAATATCCTTACAGTGGCCTAGTGAGATCTTAGATCTTTGATCTTAAAAAGAGATCAAAGAGTTTCTTCTTCAAAAGGAGTTAGGTCCTAATGGTTTCAAGAATTAATTTCTTCCAACCTCAAGTCTGGAGAGGATAGAGACATACTGAAGACTTGCCAATTCTTTTATAATTTTACAAATCTTTTCTACATTAAAATATGGAAAGCAGAAAAATAAAAAGTAAAGAACAAGCTAAATTGTGGCTATGGATTAAAAACAAATCTTCAATAAAATGTTATTGAGTCAAATCAAGCAGACTTGTAAAAGACTATTTAATACCCATCCTAATTAGAAGAAATTCTTTACAAAATAGGTCAGAAAAATATTTACTGAACTTGATGGAGTATCTTTGTTAAACCAATGGCCCATAGGGGACTTACCTGGGGAGGATTAGAGACAGTCACAACAGAGAGAGAATCACAAGGGGGTGTGACTTCACCGCAGGCACGCCATTTTGCCCTACCATTTCTTCTTTATCATATTAGAAATGACCAAAAATCATTAGACTCCATATAGGCGTGAGTGTGGGAAACACAAACAATCACATTCTGCCAGCTGAAATGTCTGCTTTTGGAGCAACCTTCCTGAAGGGCAAAGTTGTCACAACCTAAAAATATGCAAATCCCTCTTTTATCATTTTCTTATATAGCAATGTATCCAAAATACGTTAAAAAGTGGTATGCATCTAATTGCACACAAATACAAGGCTATGAGTGTAGTAGTCTATACTAGTGGGAAATAGACAGGAAATGAATACGACTATCCCATAATAAGGGACTGCTTAAAGAAGCTATGTTCTACCCATTAGCTAGAACACCACACAGTCATGAGAAATGGTTCTGTTAATGGTTACTTAGTGGCATGAGAAATGTGCACAATATTTAGTTAAATTTTAAAAATGCAGAGCATGTTTCCATTTTAATTTTAAAATCACAGGAAATACACAGGAATAGGGAAAGAAATCCATAGGTACATAGGTACATACATCAGAGTTCTTAGTCCCATATAGCAGGACAATGAGACAATTTTACTCTCTTTATGTTGCTCTTCTGTGTTATGTAGATTTTCCACCACAAACATCTACAATGCTAGTAGTCCAAAAGCCATGAAAATGGTATTTATTCACTCAGCACATATTTATTGAGTCTTATGATGTACCAAGCCCTTCTAGGTGCTGGGGTTTGGGTGATAAATCAAACCGGTAATATTCTCTCCCTCATGGAGGCAAGACAGACAATAAACACCAGACACACTCACTGACCAGACGATGTTACCCAGGAATCGTGTCCGGAGGAAAAGAGAACAAGATGTGGTGGGGAGTGGCTGGTAGGGAGGGTCACAGAAGGCCCCTCTGAGGGGATGGTGAGCTGAGACCTGAATAAGGAGAAGCCCGGAGTTGGAAGATAATAGCAGTGGACTAGTCAGTATGGATAAGCTTGCACGGTATATTGTTAAGTGAACAAAAGCCCATTGTGAAACAGTGTGTGCTTCAGTATTCATGCTGTGTGTCTCAAAATCACCTAGGACAGGGGCGTCTGCAGTGGAGCAGAGGCTTAGCATCCAACTCTTGGTTTCAGCTCAGGTCCTGATCTCAGGGTCGTGGGATCGAACCCTGTGTCAGGCTCCATGCTCAGCGGAGAGTCTCCCTGCCCCTCTGCTCCTCCCCACCTCACTGTATCTCTCTCAGAGGAATAAAAAAATCTTTTTAAAAAATCACCTAGGATATTCAGAAGACATTACGAGAAGCCATAATGGTGGAGCAGTGACAGATAATTTTTACTTTCTTTCTCTGTGCATACCTGCCGTTGGGTATCCTTCTACAATGAGTAGAGGTCACCATTATTACTCATTTCCTCTTCAACTATTCAAAAAAATCTATTTCTGTGGTGTTCTAGATAACAGCAACAACCAGATAAAAATTCCTCATGGTGGAATCTTGCTTCAGGCAAGGCGAGGCAGAGGAGATGAAGGGATGGGTTTAAAAAGCACTAAATAGGGACGCCTGGGTGGCTCAGTCCATTGGGTGTCTGCCATCAGCTCAGGTCATGATCCCAGGGTCCTGGGATTGAGTCCCACATGGGGCTCTCTGCTCAGCAAGGAGCCTGCTTCTCCCTCTGCCTGTTCTGCCTGCAGCTCTCTGTGCTCCTGCTCTCACTGACAAATAAATAAATAAATAATCTTTAAAAAAAAAAAGGCACTAAATGGTATGTCCGATTGTGGTCGGTGTCTTGAAGACATTAAGCGGTGTGGTGTGGTATATAAGAATGCTGGCTGGAGAGACAGTCTAATTTGGGAGAGGGCCATCAGCTTTTTAGGGAGAAGGCTTTCTATGCACAGGAAACAACAACCCAAATGCCAACAGGGGGAAGCTTGCTGAGCTGGGGACCGGAGGGGGCTGGCGATGAGGGGCTGTTGCATGCTCAGGGACAAGATATGGGGACGAGATGGCAGCAGATCCATCAGGGTGGCTGGGCCCTGGTAAGGAGAGTCACTCTGACAGACAGAAAGGCACTAGAGGGTTTTGAGCAGATGAGTGACATGATATATTTCTAGTGGAATCCTTCAAGCTGCTATGTTGAGAACAGACCAAAGGGGCAGGGAGGGAAGGAGGAGGACCCGTTAGGAGGTTAGCACAAGAAGCCCAAGCAAGAACGATGAGGGTTTGGGTCTTCACGATGACAGTGAACATGGGGTCAGATGCTGGGTCTATATCAGAACGAGAGTCAACAGGATTTGCTTATGGACTACCTGTGGGAAGTGGGAGAAGAACTCAAGGATGACTCTAAGGGCTGATCCTGAGCAACTGGAATTGCTATTAGCTGAACCTCAGAAACCTGCAAGAAGAACGACGTTTGTTGGTTTGTTTGTGTGTTTGCAGGGCAGGCATTAGTTTTGGGTAAAGCCGTGCTGAGCTGAGGGCACCAATCGAGGGTTGTAAGAGAACAGTAAAGGCATGGCCAGCCCGAGCCCTGGGACATCCTACCACTGACGGTCGCAAGAAGAGTGGGAAGAGCAAAGGGGACTGAGAAGCAAAGGGAGTCAGACGGAAGGAGGGACAGCAGAAGAAGGTGGTCTGTGAAGATACCAAAATGGAGGAAGTGAGCCCAGGAAAATGAGGAGTGATAAAGGATCGTTCGGTTATGATGGGAAGCATATCGTTCTTGAGCAGACAGGCCCTGCAGAGTTGTGATACTCAAGGATCGACTGGAGAGGGTTTGAGAGAGCGTGGGCTTCGGAGACTGGACTTCACGTGAGATTTGCTCTAAGTCGATGAGAAGAATGGGGTTTCAGCTGGTGGGATCAAGAGAAGAATTTTTTCTTTAAAGATGGGTAAAATAAAAGAAATTATGAAGGGGAAAATAGAAGACTTTTACTGGAATCGGGGAAATATAACACTATCACATTTATTCCAGGAAAAACAAACCACTAATTGGTGGAATATTTTCAGATCTTTGGGCACTCTGCCCCTGACCGCCATCTTCGAGGGCAGAATCGGGGAGAAACAGCTCAAGGTTGACAGAGAGAAGTAAAGATGTTTTCAGAGCAGTTTGGCGACCACCTCTGGCTTCTAGTTATAAGTTAGTCTTACACCCCACCAGTCCTATTACTCCGCGGGGCTTGTCTTCCTTGGCACTAAGCCTCCCCACCACCTGCTTCTCCTCGGCATCCCAGCATCAACCCTGTGAAATCCAGGGTCAACAGACCCACCGAATTAAGACTCAAAGCAAACTTTACGGGCTTCCAAGAAAATCTCTTTCTTGAAGAAAAACTCAATTTTGCAAATCAGCATGATTCACTTTCGGGGATCAAAAGGCCACCAGCAGTCAGACTTCCTGAGCTAATAAAAAAAGAAAATGCTGGCTCTAGCCATCAGAGATCAAGGGGAGGGAGTAAAGGCAAAAAGGAGACATTCTCCTAAAATTCTGAAAATTGTGATTTCTTAAAATGTAAGCCCAGTCCACGCAAAAACAGGATTGTGATTAAATAAATTTGTGGAGGGGCGCCTGGGTGGCTCAGTGGGTTAAGCATCTGCTTTTGGCTCAGGTCATGAACTCGGGGTCCTGGGATGAGCCCCACATCATGCTCCCTGCTCAGCAGGGAGTCTGCTTCTCCCTCTCCTTCTGCCCCTTCCCCTTGCCTGTGATCTCTTGTGTGTGCACACTCTCTCAAATAAATAAATAAAATCTTATAAATAAATAAATAATCAATTTGTTGAGCAGTTCATACTAATTTACCTCCCCCAGCCACATAGATGGATTCTGAGGATTTACAACGATATAACCCTGAGAAATCCAAAAGAAGAGAAACATACAAAAAAACATAACCTGATCTGCCCTTTCCTCTCACTCAACAGTGTAATCTAAAATCACTAGATAAGGCCACGCAAGGTAGGCATCTGCATGGTCTATTAGCCCAGGGCACAGAGCCCAAGTGGGGAAAGGGGACCACCCATGTAGGGAGGGCACATCACAGCAATGCAGAGCTGGTTATCTATGGCAACCAATAATGGAGCCAGTTTTCTCTGAGAAGAGACCTCCAAAAATGAACCCTGTGAGGGTAGAATGGAATTGGAGTTTCTGGTGTAAATATGTATATGGATCAGAATTAGAAGCTTAGCAATGTATACACATGTAAATCTGTGTGTATGTGTATGAGTAAGTAACTCTGTGTGTGTGTGTGTGTGTGTGTGTGTGTGTGTGTGTGTTCAAACCTATGTCATACCCTTGTTTTGTCCACTGAGAGGATCTGGGAGTCACACCACTAGTAGCCATGAGCACAACTAGAGCAGAGATCTTGGCTTCCAAATATTATTCTCCAGTAAAAGTAACCAGAGCTCCAGGTTCAGAAATGGTTCACTCTGAGACTCTAGCAGAGAGAGTACAGATGATTTTGGAACATCTTACTGCAGCAAAAAGCATTGAAGTGCTCAGAGAATAAGAGATACATGTTTAAAGAACATAAGAGCCAACTTTAAGATGTCCCCACTGGCCAGATCTGGGACAGTGTGAACATCAAAACAAATAGAACAAATGCAATACAGTGAGAATCCTTGAGTCCTTGCTGATATAAATAAATGAATAAACTGAGTGTCATGAAAACTGGGATGTGTACATGGTTTTAAAAGATCTCTCTACCAGGGAGCCTGGGTGGCTCAGTCAGTTAAATGTTCACCTTCAGCTCAGGTCATGAACTTGGGGTCCTGGGATCGAGTCCTGTATCAGGCTCCCTGCTCAGTGAGGAGTCTGCTTCTCCCTCTCCCTCTGCTGCTCCCTGTGCTTGTGATTTCTCTCACTCTCTCTATTGCTGTCCAATAAAGAAAAATAAAATCTTCTAAAAATAATAAAAAATAAAATATCTCCCTACAGGGGAGCCACCTGGGTAGCTCAGTCAGTTGAGCACCTGACTCTTGATTTCAGCTCAGGTCATGATCTCAGGGTCCTGGGGTTGAGCCCCAAGTCAGGCGACCCACTAGGCATGGAGCCTGCTTAAGATTCTCTCCCTCCCTCTCTAAGGGAAAAAAAAAAATACAAAACACCTCCCTACAAAATACGCATTCATTACAGAGTTAAAAAGTGTCACTTCACACCAAAAAAACCTTGCAGCCATCAGTTAGTTACCCAGGTGATGCCGGTGGACATCGCAATGTAGCAGGAATAGAGTACTACCTCTGTGGTATTCCTACCACAGGTGAATAACCAGAATCTCATCGTAAGGAGACGTTAAACAAACCCAGATCAAGGCACGTTCTACCAAATCACTGGTTTGTAATCATCCAAAGTATCCAAATGCAAGGAAGACGGAGGAACCGTTTCAGCCAGAAAAACACAGAAAAGTCAGGACACCTAAATGCAGTGCTTGAATGTAAACTGGGTCCTTTCGCTATAGAGAACATAAATGAACAACTGGCAGAATTTGAAAGAGACCCGAGTTTCAGATGGTAGAAATGAATCCATGTTGTTAATTTCCGGGTTTTTGTGACCCTGTTGCTCTCGTGCCAGGGAATAGCCCTCTTGGCAAGAAATGCACGCCCACGTCTCTGGGGACGGCGGGGATATCAAGTTGGCAACTCTCCCTCCAATGATTCGGAGGGGGGCGATGGGATGGGCTACGGCTGGGTCCTGACTTTCTGTAAGAGTCCGATAGCTTCACAGCAAAATAAAACTCTACATTTGGAGGGGAAAACACCCTTATCCTGCTCTTCAAACACAATGATGGTTGAAGTTGCCTAGTGTCATAAGAGCCGTTGGAATTAATCTTCCACAGCAGATAAGTGCAGGAACTCGGTAAGCAATGCTATCCATGCCCTGGAATATTCCCCCGCTGCCCCACCCCCCCACAGACCAGAGCCTTCTGAGTCTGCAGCCAGAGAGCTTAAGGGTGGCCCCTCATTTCTCTGCCCAGGAGCAGAAGTTTGGATGAAAAGCAGAAGGCAGAAAAAGCATTTTGATTTTATCTACACAAAGGGACATGCTGAGAAAAAAAACGTAGAATCCATGTTAAGTTCATTACCTCATGGTAGAAATGGGAGAAACAATGAACGCGTCCGTGGTATCATTTCATCTTTAAGGAAGAAGGCTTAAAGGCTATTTAGTATAAACAGGGTAGATCATTAAAATTAAATCCAAAGATAAAAACCGGATAGGCTGAGAAGTTAGAATCTTGCTGTGGTGAAGCCGGGACTAGAAGCCATGTGTGACGTCTGATGACTCACTCACTGCATGTCTGTGCTCTCGCCATTACACTAGGTGGCTTTCTCCAAAAATGCAGAATAGAAATGATATTCTGTTCTCCAAGAAATAGAATGCCCACAGAAAACTGAGACAGACATGATCTGGTCAGAATTTGAACTGAGAAACCACCTGTCATACCATTTAAAGCCCATTTTTTCTTTTCACCTTTTACCCCCCAAAATCCCCGAACATGTAGGACTGGGAATTGATCAGTCTTCTAAGATATCATCCCTAATGTCCCCATGCACATTCTCTATGTCAGTAGCGCCATTAATTCCAACCCCCAAGCCACCATTTTGTAAGTGGGAGCAAGAAGTTATTGGTGGCCTCTCAAAATTCATTCAGTATTGTTTCTCCCACAAAGTTCAACATGTTCGCAAGAATATGAAAATAATTTTTTTGCTTTTCCTCAGTCTTCCAAATGTAATACTTGTGAGTTTAGTCAAGGAGTCAGGAAAGATAGTTGGAACCAGAAAACAAAATAGTATCAATTACTAATATTCCCCATTCTCTGCTAAGGCTGTCTTATCTGAAGCTTGTAAAGTTGTTTAATCTTTTCCATCATCTCAGGGAAAAGAGAGCCTGGAAAGTCCTAGTCATTCCACAGTAACTATCAGTGGGATTTTCCATAACAATCTGGATGCAAAATAAAAATCGTAAGAAGTTGATCCAATTCTAAAACTTACTTCTCAACTTACTAATAAATATGAAGAGACAACCCATCCATATTTTCTTCAAATAACATCTGGTTTTTTGGCCAGACTTCTGATACCTGAAAAAGTTTCCACGTTAGTTCCAGCAAATCTACATTTAAAGAGCTTAAAAATGCATTTATGCACTAAACATTCTTTTCTACCTCTGAGTGAGGGCCAGAGATGGGACTGTGAGACAGTATCTTGCCAAGAAACTGAGAAGAAGGGGAATAAAACTGCCTTCTAGAATCTGAACTGTGAAATCAACACTTGATAGGTCAGGACAAAGAAATGAGAAATCACCAACCACATGGGGACAAAAAAGTTCTAGGCCAGCAAGACTTGGCTGTGACCCCACCAAAGACATAATGCACATATATAAAGACTATACGAATTGATTGCAGAGTCATAGATGAAGAAGGGTTGCTAAGACAGCTTGAACCTACTCACCAAGCCTTGGTGCAGAGTGGAGGGAGTCTGGACCCACAGGGTTGGGGTAACAGAACCAGCAACAAGGCATCTTTCTGGTGAAAAATGAGCACATCACTGAATCTCACCCCATTCCCCCGGGCTGGCCTGTCTTACTCATGATGGAAAGCTCAACTTTGAGCATACTGCCTGGCCTCGAGCAAGCAATCATTGGATTCAGTGACTTTGCTCCAACTCTTTGCTCACCACCTCCTGATTATAATTTGGCTGCCCGCATAGTTTAGCCGACAGGGAAAGGATGATCTGGTCTTGTGGATCTGAAAATCCTGGCTGCCATGCCAGCCCCAGGACTCGCTGAAATACACACTTTAGCTGTTAAGCCTGCTTCCTCCGAGTCAGCTCCCAAAGGCAGGGCCCCGAGTGCCCTGCCCGGTCTAGTTTCTGAGCCCACAGGCTGGCTGGCAGCGAGTCTCTGGGCCACAGTAAGTTCACCAGGATGGTGAGGACGGTGGTGGCCATGGGGACAACTGCAGCCATTCGCTGAGCACATTCGAGGCATCAGACCCTGCACTATGTGCTTTACATACTTGAACTCACTGAATCCCCACTGCCATCCAACCCATCACACACTATTAGCATTTTCATGTTGTAAATGAGGAAACTAAAGCTTCAGCAATTTATCCCAAGACCCACACTAAGATTCTGCACTCAGACTCGGATTTGTCCGCCTCTAACACTTTACCTCTTACACTGTGAGAATAGGACCTCTGGGGGATGGACCCTTGCACTTCTCCTGGCCATACTCCTCCGCTTCAGCAGTGGGCTCAGAGCCATTGCAGTCCATGGCCGGTCATCAATCCACCCCCACGGCACCAGCCTTCACACCAGTGCACAGAAAGATTAGCAGTTTACCCACAATCAGAAGTGCAAAAAACCAACTCTATCTCAGTGAACTGCGTCACTAACCATTCCATGCCACCAGAAGCCAAAAATGGGGCCTCTCCTTGACCCTTCCCTCCCCTCACCTCCACGATCAATGTGTTCAATTTATGCACTAACCGAGTCCGCTTCTCACCATGACCATGGTTACTACCCATCCTTCTCCTGGACCTCCACACGTCTCCCAGGTCATGTCTCTTGGTCTCATTTATTCATAACCATACTGTAATCCATTCATAACCTTTCACTGTTTGAAAATCCTTCAGTGGAGCCCAACCTCTCCATGTCCTCTATGCTTCAGTCCTAACAGCGACTGGTCTGCAGGTCTTGGAATACACCCAGACCTGTGTGCTCCAGGATGTCCTGCGATAGATCCACATCCCCGCTGAGCAGCCTTCCCTCCTCCAGTCACTGGAGCAAGGCTTGGGGACTAGCTCCTGCTTCAGTGACTCCAGGAAGCCTGGGTTAGCTGCCTGTGTGAAATGTTCTTGTCACACTCAGCATACCCTTCATCTCGCTGGGTGGGAATTTTCCTTCATGTGACTCCACCCTCAGACTGTGACCTCCCTGCGGCCCAAGACCCGCTCTGTTTACACAAAGTGCTTGCCGTGAAAAAAATGCATGATGAATGCGCGAGAGCATGGTTAACTGCACAGGTGTCAGAAGCCACCCAGCTTCAAGTCCCAGCTGTGTGGTCTGGAAAAAAAATGTTGAATATCCCCGGACTTCAGATTCTCTGTGAAACAGAGATCATAAAACCTCCACTGTCATGCTGTTGTGAAATTTTCATGTAATATGTGGAAATTAGTCAGCTCTATGCCCAGTATATAGTAAGTGCTCAAACACTGGTTGTTGTTTACTGTTCTTACTCTGTCCTTTGAGGCAGAACCATAATGCTCTTTAGAGGCCTTAGAGAGCCTCCCAGGCAGCCATGATGACTTGGCTGCTCCAGCCCTCCTCCGCACTCACATTTTACTCTTGGAAATGCATTAGCTTCCATTCTCAAATACACTGCTTTGAAAGGTTCTGTCCCTTCAGTACTTTCTTCAAGATGCCTAACACTCCAACAAACGCTTTTAGGTGAAATGACATCAAAATTTGCCCCTGGTCTTACTGCTCACCGGACCCTTAAACCATGGACATCACAGGGCACGTCCCAATCACACAAATGTCACCCAGAGAGGGAGGCATAACCCCCAGAGGAGCACACGTAGGAATGTCCACAGGAAAGCAGTGCAGCTGACAGGTGGTGATCCCGAAATAGAAACCAGGTCTCAGAAAGAGGTCATCCTTTCTCGCAGCAGATGTGGAAAGGTGAATTGTGAGACAAGTGGTTTAAGAAAATGGCATAGTTGTGCAGCTATTAAAAATAGGTTGGGGGCCAACCAATAAGATGGCGATTAAGAACGCATAAGAGATGGGGTATATAAACAAAGATGATGTTTTTTGATCACAGTATGTCACACTTGCTTTAAAAACTTTAAGGAAGTAGACCAAAATGTCAATAGTTGTAACAGGGTGATGAGTTTGTAGGCGATATTTTCCTTGATTCCCCACACCTTTCGCAGTGTTGTCCTATTTAAAAATGCAACAAGAATTCTTAAAATATATACATTCTGCGTGCTTCGCGCAGATGGCTCCTGGAAGAGATGAGATGGTGTAGATGAGATGCCCATGGATGAAGGGGGCTCCCAGCGCCGAGGGCCTGACTCAGCAGCGTGCGGACTGGACCCTGGCGAACCTGGGCCCCGGGGACTCCGGGATGCGGTCCCGCCCCTGCCGAGTTACTTCTTCACCCGCCACCACCCAGCTGAGGATCTCAGCGTGCAGGGGGCCCAGCCCTCCACCCAGCCCCCGACCGGGCTGCCCCCGGCCACCCTCCCCGCGACGTTTCTCCTCGGTAACGGGGAGGCGCCGCCAGCAGTTGGATTGCGGGCGGCCCCACGTCGCCCCCGCGACCTCGCCCAGCCAAGCCGGCCGGGCCGCCCACCCCGCGGCCCGCGTACCTCTTGCAGGGGATCAGCGCCTTTCGCTCGTCCAGCACCCGCACGCGCTGGTTGAGCCCGTCGTAGGAGAGCAGGGCGCGGCTGTTGCGCCCGCTGCTCTGCCGGTACAGAACCTGGCGGCCCTCCCACTGCTGCGGCGCCTGGCATGGGCGCGGAGTCCCCGGGGAGCCCCCGGCCCCCGCCCCCGGCGCCGCCGCCCCCAGGCCGCAGAGGCCGCCCAGCGCCCAGAAGCAGAGGCCGCCCAGCAGCCAGGCGCCCAGGGCCTCCCGGGCCACGCCGAGCGGAGCGCGCCCTGACATCGCCGACCGCCGTGATCGCTGCCCGGCCGAGAGCCCGCGCCGACCGCGGGGGGCGCTGAACCGCGCGGGCGCCGCGCAGCCTTCCGCGGGGTGCGGGAGTACGGTCTCGGCGAGCCCGCTGCCTCCCGCCGCCGCCTCCACGGCGGTCGGGACGAGGGCGCGCGAGGTGCGGGAGCTGGGACCGGGGCCTGGGAAGGCTCGGGTGAATCGCGGGAGCTATTTCTGCCTGGGCCGCTGCCCGCTGCGGCTTCTGTTTTCACTTGCTCTCTGCTGCCAACAGGAAATGCAGTGGCAGCGGTGCCACTAGCATCCTGAAGGGCATCCGCATTTTAAACGGGGGGAGGGGGGGAGCTGGACGGTGAGAAGGAGTATGTTTCTCCACTAAGTGAAGCGTGCAGCAGGCGACCAAATGCTAGGAGACCAATTCAAGTTCAAGGTCGGCAAGGCCATGCTCCTGCACTTGCTGTGCCCCCACAGCTTGCCCGTTTGTCAAAACAGACACCCTCTTCCTACAAATTAGAAATTGAAAGAGGGTCCCTTCCTGAAGAAATGATATCAATCATTCATCATGACCATTTTCAAGCCCCCAGTCTTAGTATAGAGCCAGGGGACTAGAGGACAAGCCCTTGCCCTTGGGCATAGGACTCAGGGACACACTTAAAGAGGCCACACTTGAAGCGACAGTGTTACCCTCACCCATCACCTGACAACACCGCAACCCTAGAAGTAGGTAAATTAATTGGTTTATGGTTTATGTTTTGTAATATTAGGATGTACCATATAGAATCAAGAAAAAAGAAGCTACTTAAAAACAAAAAGGACTCCTGCTTTCCAAATGTATAGCACCTTTTCAGTTGATGTGTGTTTCGTGAATGAGGAAGCCAGCCAGGTGAAAGGGGGAGAGAACATGCCTGGGTGAAGGACATGGGGACAAGGGAAAGTGGGTGTAGCACTTTTAAGGAGAGTCATCTGGAGCCAGATGACTCAGGGCCTTGAAAGCCAGGGAGGGGCACCATCAGGCGTAAGCCTTACGATGATCTGTCAGGTGTGAGTGTGGAGAATGGACAGGGAGAAGGAGGAGGGAGATGCTGTTATTATCCAGATGAGGGACAGTGACATCTGCACTGAGACGGTGGCAGCAGGAGAGGGTGGAGCAGAGATGGGGACTGTACCGATGGAGGAAGAGCTTTTGGGTTTGGGCCAGCGGGAGCTCAGTCCTGAATGAGGAAAGAAGACAACTCAGTTTAGGACTGGTTGACTCGGAGATGCCTGTGGGATACACAGATGGAAACACCCCAGGGAGAGTTGGATAAGCACTTCCAGAAAGCAGCAGGGCTAGAGGGCTGGTTTGGGAAGCCATCGGCATCTAGGTGGTAACTGAAGCCATAGGGGAGAACAGCAGGGGAGACCCTTGGCAATATCTGGAGACATTTTTGATTGTCATAATGGGTGGGAATTAAGCCACCACCGGCATCTAATAGGAGGAGGTCAGAGATGCTACTAAACTTCCCATAATGCACAGGAGCCAATAAAGAATTATCTAGCCCCAGGGCCGGGAGCTCGGAGGTTGAGAAACCTGGCAGGGCAAATCAATGTCAAGTACAGGGTAACAGATTGAGTGCTAAGGCAGGGCCTGAAGACAGAGGCCAGTTTATAGAACCTGCTGATGATTCCTTCACTGCTGCCGCATCCCAAGTAGAACCACTAAAGACTGGCTCCCAGGGGCCCTCTCGGAGGGGGCCAAAGAGCTTCACAGAGAGCCTCTTACATTCTCCTCACCCTTCTTAAAGGACATGCCCTGGGGAACATCAGGGCAATGCCCACAGCGTTGTGACTTGGTACTTGCTGGGACAGATGCACCAGGGACAGCCCTCTCCAAGTTTGCCTCTTCAAACAACTCACAGAGAAAAGGAGCCGGGGTTCCGCTGTTTCTCAAAACTGTATTTTCTTCCCCTGTAGGAATTGGAGCTGCAAATATTTTTCACTCAGCCAGGGGGTTTAGACTCATTGGGTTTGACTGCTGGAAATGGCTGAAGATGTCATCTGGGTTATCCCCTTTGCATGATATTTCATTGGCCTGGTTTGGCATCCTGGGAGCTCGAGACCTGTCTGAAACTGGAAATATCTCTCTGCGTTGGCATGGCTGTGTTTGGCTGCTCTGGGAGTCCCCTAAATAGAACCCGACTCCTTGGATAAATCCTGAAATTTATTTGTGTCATTTGTCCTCTTAACTTACCATGTTTAATTCACATTTCCTAAAAAAAAAAAAAAAAATAAGATGGTGCATTTAAAGAACTTAGCACCATGCCAGCCCATTGTAAATCCTCAATAAAATGCCAGCTATATTTTTTGTTCCTTGGGCTATTTTAATTCTTAGTTCTGGTCAGAGTCAAAACTAAACTAACCTTGTAAGTTTAAGCTTTGGAGGTAAAAAATAATAATAATAAAAACAAAAAGCAAAAAACAAAACAAAAATGAAAAAATCTATCTGCCATATGTTCAGATTTCTAATTGAAATATGTTTTTATGGTTTTTTAAAAGATTTTATTTAGGGGCTTTTGGGTGGCTCAGTGGGTTGGGCTTCTGCCTTTGGCTCACGTCATGATCTCAGGGTCCTCCGACCGAGCCCTGTATTGGGCTCTCTGCTCGCAGGGAGCCTGCTTCTCCCTCTCTCTCTCTCTCTCTGCCTGCCTCTCTATCTGCTTGTGATCTCTCTTTCAAATAAATTTTTAAAAGATTTTATTTATTTATTTGAAAGAGAGAGAGCATAAGCAGGGGGAGCAGCAAGGGAAAAGGAGACTCGCGGCTGAACAAGGACCCTGATGCAGGGCTCCAACCCAGGAACCCCAGAGCATGACCTGAGCCGAAGGCAGCCACTTAACTGACTCAACCACCCAGGAGCCCCTAAACTATGTTTTTATTTTTTTTTTTTTAAGAGTTTCTTTATTTCCTTGACAGAGATCACAAGTAGCAGAGAGGCGGGCAGGGGCAGGGCGCAGGGCGGGGGGCGGGGGGCGGGGGAGGGGGAAGCAGGCTCCCTGCTGAGCAGAAAGCCCGATGGGGGGCTCGATGGGGGGCTCGATGGGGGACTTGATCCCAGGACCCTGAGATCATGACCTAAGCCAAAGGTAGAGGCTTTAACCCACTGAGCCACCCAGGCGCCCCTGAACTATGTTTTTAAAGATTAACATTCAAGCACACCAGATGCACACCAGATGTTTCAAGCACATCAAAAATTAAGATTCTAGGGACACCTGAGTGGCTCATTCTGTTAAGCATCTGCCTTCAGCTCAGGTCATGATCCCAGGGTCCTGGGATCCAGTCCCACATTGGGCTCCCTGCTCAGCAGGAAGCCTGCTTCTCCCACTGCCTGCTGCTCCCCCTGCTTGTGTTCACTTGCACTCTCTTTCTCTGACAAATAAAATCTTAAAAAAAAAAAATCAAATTCTAGGCTGCTGGGTTGGAAATCACTTGGCATGAAAAGGGAAAAAGTCTTTCAGATTGTGCAGTCCGGCGCTCTGTGTTTTCTCCTGGGTTGCACTCACGCTGGGGAGAGGAATAGGGAGTGAGAAAAAGGAAGAGGAATGTTGGCGGATGGAAAACATTCCTCAACTAGAAGATGCTATTATTGCATCTTCAGACAGTTCTGTTCCTGGAGCAGGTACAGACCAAATGCCATTCTGGAAAAGCCTGAGCCCAAACTCATGTCTTCTAGTCACAACAATAACAAAACCCAACTCTGTGCAACTGGTGTGGGGAGCGGAGGAGGATGTGTTTATGTAACGTGTCGGTCCAGCGCCTCACAGTAGTCTCGCCGCTCCGCGCTTCTCGTGCCCCCTACTGGAGACAGAAAGCATGTTCAGAATTAAAGGGCCGTCCAAGTTCCCGTTTCCCTCCAACTCTCTACTTGGGGAACCTATGTGGCAGAGAGGGCGCAAAGTTCAGCTTTTACCCAGATAATGTCTTCCTCTCTCCTGAAATCCTCTCCTGCACGCTCCTGGATCCGGTGTCCAAAACGACTGCCAGAGACTATCTCTTGGTGCGAAGAAAAAGGACTGGCCAGACTAAAAAGGAGGGACTTTGGGGAAATGCAGGATTCCAGCCCGCGGCTGCGGCCCGGAGGAGATGATGTCACCGCTCCGGCAAAGAGAGGGCTGGGGGTGGGGCGGCCGAGGGGGAGCCCGCGCCGCGCCCGCAGCTGCCAAGGGAGCGTTCCCGGCCCACGTCAGGGGAAGTGTCGGGATAAATAGGGTCCCGCAATGGCCGAGGCCGGCTGCGCTCGGAGCTGCCGGGTCCGGGACTGGAGCTGCCCGGGCGGGTCCGCGCCCCGCAGGCTGAGGGCTGGCGCTGCTCGAGCTCGGTGCGCCGGACGCCGGATATCCCCCGCCGGCCCCCGCGGCCCCGCACCGCTACCGACGGCAGCGAGGGCGTAGAGCCTCTCCCGTGCCCCCGAAGGACTTCCTCCCCGGGGAAGGGAGGGCGACAGACTAGGGGGTTAGCAAGCCAGGGGCCCCTTATGCCTGTCGGGGCGGCGGCGCGCCGGGGCAGTGCCATGCTGCTCTCCGTCCTGGCGGCGCTGTGCCTGGGGCTGCGCCTGGCGCTCTGCGTGCGCGGCGCGCCCTGCGAGGCGGTGCGCATCCCCATGTGCCGGCACATGCCCTGGAACATCACGCGGATGCCCAACCACCTGCACCACAGCACGCAGGAGAATGCCATCCTGGCCATCGAGCAGTACGAGGAGCTGGTGGACGTGAACTGCAGCTCGGTGCTGCGCTTCTTCCTCTGCGCCATGTACGCGCCCATCTGCACGCTGGAGTTCCTGCACGACCCCATCAAGCCGTGCAAGTCGGTGTGCCAGCGCGCGCGCGACGACTGCGAGCCCCTCATGAAGATGTACAACCACAGCTGGCCCGAGAGCCTGGCCTGCGACGAGCTGCCCGTCTACGATCGCGGCGTGTGCATCTCACCGGAAGCCATCGTCACCGACCTCCCCGAGGGTGAGGCCGAAAGGAAGGACCGAGGGGGCAAGGGGCATTCTTGCTGCCTGAGAACCGGGCGCCCGGTTCTCCCGATGCCAGTGGGTGGGCAGTCAGTCAGTCCCCCGTCCCGCTTCCGAGGGTTGGAGGAGGTGGGAAGGGCTGGTGACCTGACTTTGGGGTAAAGTCTGGTTTCCCTAGGGGAATTTCGGGAACTGAAGAACACCACGTCCATAGACTGTGTGGGGGGGGGGGAGGTGTTTGTAGAGAGAACCATAGAGGGCATTGTCATTGACAGTGAGAGAACAGAGGCAGCAAACACGCGTATAGGTGGGGCATAGGATGGGTCTGGGCCGGAGTTAAGCACTTGGTGTGTATCCTTGAATCCTGCAAATGGTCCCACGGAAATTCTCCAGTTAGCGTTAGCTCTTGAAAACTCTTAAGGAAAAAAACAGTACCGGTCATCACTCCCCACCAGGAGTACCCTTTGTAAATTTAGTCGTTCTGAAAAATTGTGATGTCTGTTTCATGGTCAATGTCTGTGACCTCTTAGTTAACGGGATATCAACTTTTGCTTCCCCCCCCCTTTTTTTTATTTTGTCATTTTGCTGCTTTTCTAGGATGAAGGAGCAAGCTTAAATCCATTTCTTGAAATGAAATCTAAGAATATTTTCCATGCCTTTATCCCTGACAGAGGTTCCTGCACATTTAAAGATATTATGGTGTTGCCTTAGTGTAGTTTCTGAGGTTCTAGCTCAGAGTATTGCCCAACACATGAAGGAGAAGTAAAGTGAAGAGAAAATCCAAACTCCTCTCTAATTCAAAGCTTCAGGGAAAAAAAAATTATTGCTTACATTATGTAAATTATAGAAGGTTATGCTTTGGGGGGGGTTATTTAGCTGTGGACTGTTTCTGCACTGCAAAAGGAGAGGTGGTGATTTGGAAATATTCTGGATATTTTGATTAGGGTCAACTGTCAACTCGGAAAAACCAACATTTTAAAATGCATTTGGAAGGGAAGTTAGCTGTGTGTATCAGCCAAGTCAAATGGACGCACATTCACATCAGTTTGCTCGATGGGCAAAAAATCTAACTCAAAAGTCTTCTTTCCTAAGCCCAGGAATGTCTGTATGAAAGAGAGAGCTGAAAATCACATGCCACTTTTACAATGTAATATTATTCTTTTGTGATGCTATGCTAGTGTGTGTCTTCCAGATGGTTCTTTATTCCAGCTGGGTGAACAGGCTAAGTCACTGACCACACCCTTGCGGCTCTGTGTGTGTTTCAGATGTTAAGTGGATAGACATCACGCCAGACATGATGGTTCAGGAAAGGCCTCTGGACGTGGACTGTAAACGCCTAAGCCCTGGTGAGTTCTTTCTCCTTGAGGTTCCCTCTTTGTCTCCTCTCCAGAGTGGTTTTTGGGACACTTTTTCCAACTTCTTGTCTCTCTTTCATCTCCTTCAGACCGGTGCAAGTGCAAGAAGGTGAAGCCCACTCTGGCGACATATCTGAGCAAAAACTACAGCTACGGTAAGTCACTGACGCAGCCGTTCGCTTGGGGACTTGGCACGTTACAAGCCAGCCACAAAGATGATGACCAAGTGGTTCCATGGGTTCTCCATGGCACAAAGACAACTGTCAAGTGCCTTGCTCTTCTGGGTAAATTAAGAAAAACCAAAGTAGCTTACTCAGGGGGAACAGTGATGTGGGTCAGAGTGCAAATTTGCCATCAAGTTCCTACTTGTCTTGGGGAGATGGGCCAATCAGCCAGGCCAGCCCACCTGACCTGTTCTCTTCCTGAGGTTTCCTGAAGGATGGGTGCGTGATCCATGGGTTGCATTATCTGAGGCCCAAGGGCCCAGGAACTAAGACCCACCTATGTTTCTTTTTACTTATAAACACCTGTAAGTATTTAACATCTTAAAGGCATTGCGAGGAAATATGTACAAGTAATGACATAGTTTAAATGTCCTCTTCTCATGTGGTCTGTATATACAATGAAATATTATGCAGCCATCAGAAAGGATGAATACCCAACTTTTGCATCAACATGGACGGGACTGGAGGAGATTATGCTGAGTGAAATAAATCAAGCAGAGAAAGTCAATTATCATACGGTTTCACTTACTTGTGAAGCATAGAAATAACATGGAGGACATTAGGAGAAGGAAAGGAAAGGTGATTGGGGGAAGTTGGAAGGGGAGATGAAGGATGAGAGACTATTGACTCTGAGAAACAAACTGAGGATTTTGGAAGGGAGGGGGTGGGGGGATGGTTGACCCTGGTGGTGGGTATTAAGGAGGGCACGTATTGCATGGAGCACTGGGTGTGGTGCATAAACAGGGAATCTTGGAACACTGAAGAAAATAAAATAAAATTAAGAAGTTAAAAAATAGTCCTCTTACTGGAAAGAACAGTCAGCACGTTGTTCGATGAATCAGGCTATTTTTAATTTTTTAAGTAAATTTAATTCTATTATCATTTAAAAGTAAATTTAATTAAAAATAGGTTCCTTTTTAAAAAGATCTTATTTACTTATTTATTTGACAGAGAGAGAGAGAACACAAGCAGGGGAGTGGGAGAGGGAGAAACAGGTCTTCCATGGAGCAGGGAGCCCGATGCAGGACTCGATCCCAGGATCCTGGGATCATGACCTGAGCCGAAGGCAGATGCTTAACAACTGAGCCAACCAGTCTCCCCGCAAATAGGTTCTTTTAAAATATCTGTTTGGACTCCTTTATGTTCCTTTGCATCTCTTAAATTACTTCTGCTGAAATAACAGGAACTGTTTTGGCAAAAGGGTCATTTTATTTGTTAACTTTGTTTTCTGTAATTCAGACTGAAATTTTAAGTCGCGAACTTTATGCGATATATTATATGTGTAAATAGGAAGAGCATGGCCATATAAAAGTCTGAAAAAAATAACTCTTATTTGAATTGTAAGATTTGAGATTATACGCAGCCAATGTGGGTAACTCAACTGAACAAACAAACAAACAAAAAAGCAATGATCTTTTCCACTAGCTTTCATTATTGTTGTTTAAAACTGTTCTTTGTAGGTTTTGTCTTAATCTAATCTACTTTGTCCCTCATCTGACACGAACAAGCCCTCCTTACTAACCCGAGTTTCACTGTCTTGCTGTTCTCCCTGAACTACTTTGATGATGAAACCATTTTCTATTTAAGTCCTTTGGCTCCTTCATAAACCAGCTTTCTAGGACGGAATCCAAGACAGATCCATGCTAGGCTGATTACAATTCCGTGGAAGGCAGTAATAGCAAGGAACCAAAAGAGCCAGAATTTAAAGTTTGATCAGGGACAGTGATGTTAACAGCCATCTGTAATAAGAGTTAGACTTCCGCTCACCACAGACCTGGCTTTGACAATCAGCACAATTAAAGGATAGAGAGCGGTGATCTTCAGAGACTCCTTCCAGTTCAGAAATGTTATGACTTTAATAACTTCCTTTGGAAGAGAGGAAGTTCAAGCATCAGACTGATGGTTGTACCAGACAAACTTTCAAGTGGCTTCTGAGGGGCGCCTGGATGGCTCAGTCCGTTGAGCGTCCGACTCTTGATTTCTGCTCGGTCATGATCTCATGATCTTGGGCTCAGTGGGGAGTCTGCCTGAGATTCTCTCTCCTCTCTCTCTCTGTTGCTGCCCCTTCATGCTCTCTCTCTCTCTCTCTCTCTCTCTCATAATCCGTCTTTGAAAAAGCGGCTTCTGAACTCTCACACACATGATCTTCACTTTAGATCCTCACAAGGCAGAGGATCAACAAATATTCATTCCTGTGAGATTTTTATTCACATTCCTGACATGAATTTCCAGATATGACTTGAGCAAACAAACATACAAACAAACGAGACTAACTGTAAGATTTTAAGCCTGGAACAATGCATGAGAATCTCTATTCACGTCCTAGGTACAGCCTGATCTGAGCAGTCACCCCGCTGGAGGCAAAGCCCAGACGGAGCCCGCTGGTCCCTGCGCTCTTGCATCCTGCCGCGGGATCTGGGACTTGAAAGACAATGCAGACAGTGTGATTGTGTGGGCTCCTTGCCTGCGTCTGGGCAGCTTGGACATGACCATAATTACAGGAGGGATTCTTTAAGAGAGGCTCAGGAGTTGGCGCAAAGACACCATCCTTCTTTGTCTCCAAAGGCGCCATCAAACGCTTCTATCACTTTTCTTAAATTGCAGTCATTCACGCCAAGATAAAAGCTGTGCAGAGGAGTGGCTGTAACGAAGTGACCACCGTGGTGGACGTGAAAGAGATCTTCAAGTCCTCGTCCCCCATCCCACGAATGCAGGTCCCGCTCATCACAAATTCTTCCTGCCAGTGTCCTCACATCCTGCCCCACCAAGACGTTCTCATCATGTGTTACGAGTGGCGCTCCAGGTAGGCACGAAGGGGCAGAAGAAACTGCACACTACTTCTAGAAACGTGAATCTCGTTTAGCAGCGATGGTTTATTTAAAAAAAAAAAAAAAAGAGGGGGCAGGGGGGCACCCGTAGTTCTTTTTAAAAAGACAACCAAATAAATAAATAAATAAATCATTTTAATAGATGCCACTGTTGCCATATCGCATATCCTAAATATCATTGACTTCCTCATGGCATGAAGGAAAAATCGAAATAGGAGTATTTGAATGGAATCCTTAAAAATCAATTTTGGAATTCATTAAGCAACTTCAAAAATTTAGCAGAAAAATTTCTATGAGTTAAAACAGTTCTTCTCAAACCTTGAATCAATCTTAAGAGTGGCAAATCATGAATATTTCTTAAAAGCTCTTTAATAACTTACAGATCTAGTAACATTGGCCATTTGAGATAACAGGTCCACATTTTCCTTATATGCAATATAAATGTACAATATTTGTTTGATAAACCATTACACACACACCCACATACACAGTCAAACTCACACACACATATACACTTATCTCTAGCTGGAAGTGTGCCTCCCTACCTCTCTTTCCTTCACGTCTTTTTATATATTGGTACATTTCTTGTAATGGAAAATTCGAACTCTGCAGACCAGGTTCCAGGAAGGACCCCATAACCTGCTGCAGGCTATATCTCCAACAAAGTGACTCCTTTTTTATAGAACCTGTCTTCCCTTTGATTCCCTGTCATTAATGCTCATCGGTTTCCTCTGGATACAGCTATGGACTATCTCTCCAAGACCCCTTTTGAAACGGACCTCACTTGACTACTTCCTCAATCTGTACCTTATCAGTACTTGGGTACCCTCCTCACACCGCCTGTGCCACCTTGTGTTCTTGGCTTTAAAGCTGTTCTTGGCTCGATAGCTTGTCTCTCTAAAGAAGCTGAGTGAATGAGGGTTGACTGAATGTTTCTGGGCTCATCTCTTAACCAGGTGTTTGTATCTGCTGCAGGATGAGATGCCGTTCTGGGAACATTCTGGACCGCTCATCATTAAATCCTATTAGGACAGATGAATGGATTATAAATGAATTAAATAACCGCTTTCCTGTCATCCTTTCTATTTGCTTGTAGACTTAATGTAATTCTGATGAAAATACCAGTAAAAACACTTTTGAATGACTGGGAGTTATGTCTTCACAAATAATGCTGATGATCATTTGGAAGAACAAAACGGGCAAGGGCATGTAAAGGAAATGATTGAAAATACCTTTTGAAAGGAGACCTGCCTTAGGAGAAACAGAAAACTGGTACAAAGCTACACTTGCTAAAGCCATGTGGGGCAGGAGTACACATGTAGGTAAATAACACAGAGGAAGCAGACTTGAAACAGATTCTAATGCACGAAATAACTTATGAAGGAGATAAGGCAAATCAATTGGACATGAATATATTATTTAGTAAATGTTGCAAGTATTTTTATTTGGAAAACTAGTACCTATTTTCACTTTAAGCTGTACTATAAAATAAATTTCAAATGGATTAAAGAGATATTTTTAAAATGTAACTATAGAGGATAAAATTAGGTGAATAGATATGCAAAATCTGAATGACAAAGTACTTTGCAAACATGAAATTAATTAGAAGAAATTACAAGGGAAAAATGTCAATACATACTTTTGATGACATAATATCATGGACATACAAATCACCCAAAAAGGACAATAAATATTAAGAAAAATACTAGCAATAATTATGACAAAGGAATAGTAACCTTCCTCTATAAAGAGTTCATATTTAATACATTAAGACTACAATATATAAATAATGTGTACATAAATCTATACAGACAAGTTCCAGAAGAAATATAATTTGTAAATACATTTACCTCTTTAATTCTGCAATCCAAATTAAAAAATAATTGGAATGAAAGTTCAACCGTTCTGAAAACAGTTTGGCGCTGTGCATGGAAAGCTTTGGAAAAAGACAGTCTTTGACCCAATAATTCTACTTTCAGAAATCTGGCCTAAGGCAATAATAAGTCAGTGCACACACACACGCGCGCACACACACACATATACACATATATACATAAGGACATTCAACACAATGCTGGCAATAGTAGCTAAGCAAATGGAGGTTCAATAGCAGAGACAGGCCCAGTGTGTTATGCATATCATTGTTGAAATATTTTATGGTTATTAAAGCTGTATTTTTAAATTATTCTAATTATGTGAGAAAATGTGTAAATAGAATGGTAAAAATGTACAGTCTGATCTAAATATACAGTGTGATTCAAATATATGTATAGGTACAAGGAAGAATAAAAGGAAATGCTAGTAAAATATGAATGGTGGTTATGTGGATTGTAGAGTTAAGGGTTATAAAGAATTTTGTTTTTTTAAGGTTTTTTGTATTTTTCAACTTTTTCCTTTCATAATCAGAATTGCTCAAGATCAATTTCTTTTTCTCAGGATGATGCTTCTCGAAAACTGTTTAGTTGAAAAATGGAGAGATCAACTCAGTAAAAGATCCATAGTAAGTATAATTGGCAACACTGCAGAATGGGGTTAAGGGCATGTGAAGAAATTATCTAAGCTGGGGGATTCTTCACATTCTTCCATCTCCAGACTCAGGGGAGCCTGCAATAGCAGTGCTATTTATCTTTTGAATAAGTAAAGAGCACAGTTATTCTGACTTAGAAGTTGTAGCATAAACCTCTCTTCAGCCTCAAAGGGGATTTGGTTGCATTCAGTAGTGATCGACTGGTTATTTCCAGATTCAATTAGGTGGTTTTTAAAAAATTTTCTTTATGGTATTTCATTTAACTATTAGCAAAATCAGTCAGGTACTTGACCAGAATTAGCATCCAGAGGGCTTAAAACAGACATAGACACATAAGGGTGTGAATACGCAATTCTAAAATTCATGCTATCTCTGTACAAAGCATAATCTTTCCCTGTATTTAAGATATTTATAATGATGTTTGTCAAAATCAATTATCTACAAATTGTAATCATTTTGTAGCCAAATCCATGATTTTAGTGGTAACATATTAATTAATTAATTGAAATATTGGTAATTCAATTAAAGGGGTTAAAATAATTTTTTTGCCCAGAGGTATGAGATCACACCAGAACTAAAGAAATCAGGTCATTGGTTGGAAATGGTTAAAGCATCCCCTCTCCTGAAAATACGTTTAGATATATCTAGGAGAATTTGTGTTTTCAGGTTCGCAAAAGGTGTTAGAATGGCCTGTGGCCTCTCAGTTTGCAAGTGAAAAGGCTACATTAATACCGGCTTATGGAGAAGGTAGTTTGAACACAGCCTCTCCCACTCCGTGCATTTCGGAATAACATGACAGTCACATCTGAGTGAAAAACTCAGGAGCTGCTCAGAAGGGCACTTAGCCTTGACAGAAAATTCTAGCATGATCCAGTTTCCAAGACTACAGTAGAGTAGAAGCATCAGTGTAGAAAGCACTTCCACCATAAGGACCGGAGAGGAAAGCAAACTTTCAGGAATCCTAGCTCTTTGGGCCGTTCACTTTTGCAGCAAATATTCTAATATGCTTCCATGAGAATTTGAAGCACCGCATAACAGCAGATGTGATGAGCTGATTATTCCAGAACAGACTAGAATTGTGCCCTGGGAGGGTGGGGACCGTGTCTTTCCTTTCCCTGCATTTCTAGTGCCTCAGATGATACCCAGCCTGTGGTCTTGCTCAAACTCTTTGCTGAATGAAATATACTCTAACAAATCAGGGGCATTAGGTTATAATAAAAGGCATTGTCTATTCAAGTGGACTCACTTTTTCAGGTTTTCTTCCATGCTGCTGTTTAAATGAATAGTATTTCTTTATATTAAAAGCAGAAAGTCCTTTTCTGTCAAGGAAACAACTCTCCAGAAAGTCTCATCTCTCATCGGGTCTGGGTGGCTAACGCTTGAGTGGATGACTAGAGGTGGGATGGGCTTCTGTCTTCCTTTGGGTGGAGGAGAATTAGGTGAGCCCACCCATAAATGCACTAGGAGACCCCCTGGCCTTCCTGGTGGGGCTGGATAGACTTCTGCTCTCAGCCATGTCCCAGCCTCTTTAGAAGGCCTTGCTGGACAGGAATGTCACGTTGCAGGGCGATGGGACAAAAGTAGCATGGCCTGGGGACTTGGGCCCTGGGGTCAGACTGGTGAATTTGAATCCCAGCTCTGGCATTTGTCAGCTGTGTGGCGGCTGCAAAGGAGCTCTGCGCGCCTGTTTCCTGGTCATGACCATGGTGTCCACCTAGCAGGGCTGTTGGGAGTTTCCGTAAAATGAATGGGTATCAGGACTTTATCCCATCCTGAGTGCTTTTCAGATCCTCTGGTGTATGCTAAGTGCTCAGCAAGGCGGGGTGGCAATCTCGATCTCTGTTGTCATGACGCAGCTATTACAGGGAAAACAGTGGCATCAGTTCTGACATCCATTCAGCAGCATTACGCGGTGAGGTGTACATGATGGTCACGTTTGCACATTGTTTCCCAGCAGTGGGAAGAGAGGCTGCAGGAACAGCGCAGGACTGTTCAGGACAAGAAGCGAACAGCCGGGCGGACCAGTCGTAGCAACACCCCAAAACCAAAGGGAAAGCCGCCCGCTCCCAAACCGGCCACCCCCAAGAAGACCATTAAAGCTAGGAGTGCCCAAAAGAGAACAAACCCAAAAAGAGTGTGAGCCTTCTGCTTTCTGGAACTGCCTCCCAGGATGAGGCCAGGCACCGCCCAGCCTGGGGAAGGGCCTGCTCCCCTTGCCTTAACAACTGCAGCGCTCCCCATAGACACATCTTGCGGCATTTTTCTTAATGATCTGCTTCCATTTTTCTTTTCAAGCCACCAGAAACCGTAGTGGTAGGTATGTCCTTTGGTGTGGAAGGTATATGAAAGCTGAACGCGGGTGGACAAAGCTTCTCGCAGCATGCAGAGTGGCCTTCGCGGTGCCTACTCTGGGAGAGCTCTGTGTAGGGGAAAGACGCTTTGGTTCTTACATTCGACCTAATATGTGCATTGTAAAATAAATGCCATATCACAAACAAAATACCCATTTTTTTTTACAGTATGTTTTATTTCGTTTTGACTTGTGTTGTTAGAAGGTTCATGATATTTTAAGATGGGATTGGAAATACAATGATTCTAAGGAGGAAAGCAGAAGGAATGAATGTCCAAAAGAGCCTTATGTGTTTGCTGTTTGAGGAAGAATTTCATTTCATTGTGATGAAAGGGAATTTTTGAACAATCTAGAAAAGCAGAATGTGGAAAATTGTATTTTTTTTTTTACAAAGAATGCTTTTAGCTCATTTTTAGCCACCAACTTTGGAAACTAAAAAAATAATAATGATAACTAAGTCAATAAAAGGGAAAGGCAGGCACAGTGCATCTGGATCTTTGTTTTCCGGCTGCCATGCCGTGGGTGGAAAGGTGCTGAATTCACTTTCATGATGTTTCTCATTAGCAATGCTTATGAGGCACCAGAAACAAGAGTTCATTTCTCCTACTATGATTTATGTACCAGTGACTCAACCCCCAAGAATTTCACATCCGTGGATGTGGTGCTCATGTCATCTCCCAGGACATCTCAGGTACCTTGATGCCAAGCCTGAGAAAATATTCTGTCTGCAGATAGCCGGTGCTTGCAAAGGTGCTGTGGGCCCAATGTGGGGGCAGGGGTGGGGCGGGGGATTGGGGGCCAGGACTCCAAAGTCCCTGGTTCTCAGCCGATGCTGGTACCCCAGCCACACACCAGCTCTGTGCTCGGAAAGGCAACTACAGTCACTTCTCCGTTCGAGGAGGTGGAGGAACAATCTGAAAGCTGAAGTATAATATCTCATTTAGCTTTCCCAATGTCCCTGCTTCCCAGAGAAGGCATGAAGTGACATATCGTGCTCACACAAGATCATTAGACACACAATCTCCTCTCATCTCTGTAGCCATCGGGACACAGAAGACAGGGGGTTGCGTAAACGCAGGAGAAAGTGGAGAAATGGTGTTAATAAGAATGCAGGCATGGGCTGCCCTCTCCGTTGTCACCACTGCAGGGTGGTGGAGTTAAAGGAGTCCAGGAGAGGCACCCACACAAGGGTACCAACAGTATACTCAGTGTATGTTGCTGCTCCATTAAAGGTCAAACTTTTCTGGCCCTTAAGGAAAGCTGGAGAAGGTTCAGCGTAGCACCACACCAAAGAAACCCACCTGAGGCTGTTATGACGCATTGGCAGCCTAGCCTACCTCCTCAGCATTGTAGGGATTCTCCAGGGAGGGGAATCGGAAGTGGAACTTTCCACGGAAGTGGAGACAAAACACATATGTAAGAAAAAGTCAACACTTTAAGTACAATACTGAAGGGATTAAGAGTTTGAAGAGGGCTACATATTTAAACACTGTTTACTTTAAATATTTAACTGAAATCATGTACTGAATATTAGACGAAATGTAGTACTTCATTAGGAACATTAACAGCTTACACAATTCTTAACTAAGCATGTTTATACGTTAGACAATATGTAACTGTGCACATATATCCACTTGCTTAATTGACAAAAGATGAACCAGGCCACTTGGTTTATTTATTTTGATAAAGTCAAAAATGAACATCAGCCCACACTGAGAGTAACATGTCAAGGATGATGGTGGCCTTTGTGTGAGAACCAAAAATTTCTTTCTCTCCCTTCAATATTTTCTCTATCGAAATACATGTGAGAGGAGTTAAATAAAAATATATGGAAAGGAAAGCTGAAACATTGAAATGAGACTTGTTTGAGCGTTGGGTTATTTAGTGAGAAAAAAATAACTTATTTTGCAATATTTGGATCAGCAAATCTCATAATTAAGGACAAATGCATTTTTTTTCAATAATTGTGTTGGCCTTTCAATAAGATGGTAAACATGTATTTTCTATAAAGTATTTGATAAATGCATAAAGTAAAAAGAGTGAAATTAAAATCCTAGCTAATCCTATGCATGGCTATGCAGAGGTAATCACTGTATTTTGGTATACAATTTTCCACATGTTTCCTATGCATTCATATAATGATTTGAGGGGGGAAAACACCCAAGAGCTTATTATGCATACTGTTGATTAACCTTTCTTCTCCACTCAGCCTCTTATTCAGACTAGTTCTCGTGTCAATAAAGCTGATGCCACCCCATTTATAATGGCTCTGTTGTTTTCTATGGTGTGCTTTACTCGACAAACCCCGATGTTATTAGGGATTCATGGTGTTTCTTAACTAAACGTACTGAATAACTGAATCGATGTCTTGATAACTCATATCTGTGCACAGCCTTAATTAGTTCTTTGGGGTAAGTCAGTTTAAATAGCATTGCTGGGCCAAGGGATATGCCCACCAAGGAAAGTTCTTGATTATAGTGTCAATTATCCATCAGGGTGTGGGGCCATAAATGGGCGAAAATGCTGGCTTTCCAAATCCTAAGACTGTTTCACCCTGTCAGTATTTCTGTATAAATTTTAGCTGGGAACTGGATGTCGCCTTGGACAAAGCTCTGCTCTTCCTCTGTGAACCATCCCTGACAACACTCTCAACGCTGCAAACGCTCAGAAGCTGGAGGCTAAGTGATGAAGCCCCTCAAAGAGGGTAGAGAGGACAGACAGATGATAGATAAGATAGAGACTTCTGAGGAAAGCCTGTGCAACCTCCTCAATTTTTTAATGAATCAAATTTATTAATATAACTGGTCAGCTAGAGACACCAAAGAATCAGGGTGTAGCAGACATGCCAATAGATTTCCCCTCAGTCCAGCCTTCTTTTTAAGACACATGAGAATTTGGATACACAGGTTAACCTTAGTTTCTTCCTTTCTAGTTGGAAACCAATGTAGTGTAGGGGTGCCAGGTGGTTCAGTTGGTTAAGCGTCTGCCTTTGGCTCAGGTCATGATCTCGGGGTCCTGGGATCAAGCCCCACGTTGAGCCCCATGTCGGGCTCCCTGCTCAGCGAGGAGTCTTCTTCTCCCTTCTCCTTCTGCCCCTCTCCCACCCCGCTCCTGCTCAAAGAAAGAAAGAGAAAGTAAGAGAAAGAAAGAAAGGAAGGAAGGAAGGAAGGAAGAAAATGAAAATGAAGAAACCAATGCAGTGTGAACACACCTTTGGTTCCTGTCCTTGGATGCTTATAGAATTATCTATTGCAACCTTACAATAAAACCCTTTTTCTTGAACTAGCTGTAGGGTACATCTGTTTTGGTGGAAGCAGTCCCTGAATTTAAAAAATAAGGGTACTTTTTTTTTATCACAAGTCTCTACCTGCTGTTAGCACTGACTCAAAAAACAAAAGTGGTTACTCAGAATTGTGGAACGCAAAAATTGAATGGTACTTTAGAAGTCATACTCTAGAGGCACCTGGGTGGCTCAGTGGTTAAGGCCTCTGCCTTCGGCTCAGGTCACGATCTCGGGGTCCTGGGATTGGGTCCTGGGATTGAGTCCCGCGTCGGGCTCTCTGCTCAGCAGGGAGCCTGCCTCCTCCTGTCTCTCTCTGCCTGCCTCTCTGCCTACTTGTGATCTGTCAAATAAATTAAAAAAAAAAAAAAAAAAAAAAGAAGTCATACTCTAGCCTTCAGGAGAAACCTACACCAGGGATTGCCTGATGCCTCATGTGTAGTCAGAGGAAGATCTGGGATCCCAAAGTTACTCAATTTTAACTTAACAGATCAAAGGGCTCTGCGTTGTCAGTAACATAAACCCAGGCTGTTAGAGGGAAGCCTCATGTTATCCACCACAGAAAGAGCAATAAGAGAACAAATTAGCTCTTCTGGTCATAGCATGATATATGCCAATATTGACCATAGTTCCTAATGGGAAAATATTTGTTTGTAAAGCATCTTACGCTGGAAGATATATTGTGTCACAGGGACAGACATGCCAACCAAAAACTTTAGCTCGTTGTCAACTTTGTGGCTTAACTGATGAGCAAGACCAAAACGGACTTAACTGTGGAAGGATTCCGTTTGAGGAAATGCCTGTGAGAGAGAACCGAAGAGAGGTAAACAGGGCTGGTAGGGTGGACAGTGTGAGGGAAGGAAGGTTGGGGGGAACCACTTCAGACTTCCTTCATGTCTTAAGGAGAATTGGGCAAGGCTGTGGGGGAAGTGTTGAGACAAGCCAGTCCCTCATCTCCCAGGGGCAGCTCTGCCTTCCTGTCCTACCATACTCAGCCACGGAAGGGGAGCAGCCCATGGCAGCCTTGGCTTGGCACAACGCTCACAATGCATTTCAGACTGTAGTGTCTGGAGACCTGGTTAGTCACGATTCCTGTGGTTGGTGTCAAGCAGCGACGTCTGTCAACTTCTGTAATTGTCATCTCTAAACTATTTGAATCTGTGAAACCCCAAAACTTTAATATCTTCATGTCTTTTTTTTTTTAAGATTTTTTCCATTTATTTGACAGACAGAGATCACAAGTAGGCAGAGAGAGAGAGAGAGAGAGGGAGGAGGAAGCAGGCTCCCTGAGCAGAGAGCCCGACTTGGGGCTCGATCCCAGGACCCTGAGATTGCGACCTGAGCTGAAGGCAGAGGCTTTAACCCACTGAGCCGCCCAGGCGCCCCTCTTCATGTCTTCTTGATGTCTTTTCTGTTTTATTTCAAATTTATTGAAGAGAAAATGCACCGATCATAACGGTATTTACCCTTCTACCCAAGAGAGGTCTCTTTGTACTAGAGTGTAAGGAATGGCAGTGATGAGGTAGTTAATGAGGCCATTCGTGGCAGGAATCAATTCCCTGATGTGTAATTTTGCCTTTAAAGGTCTACACAGTGTAAGCATAGGCATATCTAGCTCAATATTTTTAAGAGATCAGTTTTATGACTGGATAATCCTAAAATATGTAGCTGCAATATATAGGTGAGACCACTTTATAATGGCGAATTTGGATCACATGAGTGATGTACTGTGAAAGGGAAAAAGAGCATAATTTATTAGCAATTGAATTTAGCTAACAGAGAAGACTCATAACCAAAGGGCTGACTCTAAGTGTAACAAAGTTGAAATAACATGAATAACATGATGTGGCGTAAAGAACTTTGAGATGAAGCAAAAAATGTTATTATGAATAAGATTCCGTCATGTATCGAGGGATATCTAAAATGCTGTCATTGAATCAAAGTGATGCATTTTAAAGTTCATTAACATTTTTAGTCTTCAAATAATATCAAATATTTATTATATCTCTGCAATATTTCAGCAGCTGAAAATCACATGGACAATTGCTTAGTCAACTTTCTCCCTTTATTAAAAGGATTAAGAAACTGACTTTGGAGGTCATCCAAAGTAGTTTCCAAGGGATGAGCAAGTAGAAACACAATTCAGGCAAGAATCAGTGTCGGAGCATCCACTCCAGGAGCAGAAAGGGCAACAAGAGAATCCAGGAAGAGAGCCATAGTATAGGGCAAAGCGTCTTTTAGGAAATCTGTCCGTTTTCTTCAGGGCATCTGTTTACAGAGAACTGGATCCATGGAGGGGATGCTGCAAAGTATTGGGCTCCAACCAAGAATGCTTCAGGTCTTGGAAGGTGGCTACGGGGACTAAATGGAGCGAACAAAAAAACTGGCTTCAAGATGGACGAGTGACGCAGTCCTAAAGAAAAGAAGTTGTTTATGGACATCCTCTTTAGAATTCATAATCCCATTTTGTAGTCTTCAGTTGCTTTGGCCACAGTGGCTCAAGACATGTGTTTTCTGCTGTAAATCCAGCTGAGATTCAAGACCAGCCCACTTAGCTGGGGCCTTGACAAGGTGCTAACCTCTTCTGTAACCTTCTTCCCCAGGAGTGAAAAGACATTCACTGGTCCTGCCAACCCTGGCTCCCATGTCCTGCCTCGTGCTTCCACATTCCACCCACTAAGTTCAATCTCGAGACCAACACCAACACAAATTAAGGTTTAATTCAATATATCTCTTTGGACATTGGTTATCAGATTTCTGGTGATTTAGCTCAAAACTAATTCTATAATCCTAAGGAAATAGCCTTTCCCTAGTCTTGCTTATAAAATCGTGATACAGATAGGTACACGTATATGGACAACTGAGTGAAACATGCCATCTGCTGGTGAAATGTGTTATCAATTTCAAGAGAGTTTGGGGGGTTTTTTTTGGTGTGTGTTTTTTTTAAATTTCTTTTCAGTGTAACAATATTCATTGTTTTTGCACCACACCCAGTGCTCCATGCAATACGTGCCCTCCTTAATACCCACCACCTGGTTCCCCCAACCTCCCACCCCCGGCCCCTTCAAAACCCTCAGATTGTTTTTCAGAGTCCATAGTCTCTCATGGTTCACCTCCCCTTCCAATTTCCCTCAACTCCCTTCTCCTCATGCTTCAGAAGTTCTGCACCATTTCTGAGGGGTCCAGTGTGCCACTGGACATAATTCTATTACAAATACCCAAATACAACCAGACATATAAAGCGGCAGATAATAGTATTTGATCTGAAGGAGTGAGGAACGTGAAGAAAGTAAGGTAAAGATTTTTACTATATTTAGTCTTCTGCACAATAACCAGTTATTGATTTACCCTAGTGTTTTTTTAATGCATTCTGAAGAAAAATTGAGAAATATCCCTCCTGATAATTTACAGGTGCTTCTCAGACATAATGTTGGAACACTAGAGATCTGAGATGAGCAATGTGTTACTAAGACTAAAAAATCAAGAGGTAATGTCAACAAGATGGTGAGTAAGAAGCCCTGGGCCCTCCCTCTGCAAACTCACCAACTCAACAAGAGTTCATGGACAAGACTCCTTTGCAAGAAATCCAGAAACTAAGTGAAAAGCTCCCACTCTAGGTGACCATGAAAGCCAGTCTCAAGTGATGCCAATAGGGAGATTTGGGACATGCTGTGACCCAAGTCCCTGCCCCCAGCATAGCACCATACAATCAGAAAGAACCCCCCCTAATGCCTGGCTTCTCCCAGCAGTTGGTTTGCATGTCCAGTGCCCCAATTTTCCTGAGAGGGATCTCAGAGGACAAACCTGGGTCTCAGAGCTTGGATGGATCAACCACAGCCCAACAACCAGGTGAGGGCGGACATGGCAGCTTGAGATGGCAGAAACTGTAGCTTCCCCTTCTTCCCAGTGCAGGGAGTGAAGATGAGAACGTCCAGGTTTGCAGAGAAGCATCTGGTAAAAGCAGTTGGTGCTACATGGGGCTTGGCCCTAACAATCTACCCAGCCTCTATATCAAGGGTATGGTGGGGGGAACCACTTGCCCCAGGCAGACGCTAAGGGGGAGGCATGGGGGGAGGCCCTGGTCACACAGGCCTGGAGGGCGTGGGTACCTGAGACCAGGTGTCAGGGAGCAAACTGCACAGCACATGCCACGTGACTGTCAGTATCCAGGGAGCCCAGGTCCCCAGCCCCATGTGTGCATGGTGGAGACAACAGGCTGAGGTGCCAGCAAGGGCACCTGCGAGCCACACCCTGCCCAGGTCCAGCCTGTTCAAAAACAAAGTCTTCAACATAAGACACAAACATGTAAAACTCCCAGAAAAAAAAAAAAAGAAAGAAAAGCAAAACTAAAAAACAAACAAAAAAAGGGGGAGGGGATCTTCATGAGATTTTCATGACATTGGTCTTGGCAGTGATTTCATAGATATGACGTTAATGACACAGGCAACAAAAACAAAACTAAACAAGCAGACTAAATCGAACTAAAAAGGTGCTGTACAGTAAAGAAAGCAATAACAGAGTGCAAAGTCAAGCTGTAGGGGCGCCTGGGTGGCTCAGTTGTTTAAGCAAAAGACTCTGGTTTCAGCGCAGATCATGTCTCGGAGTCCTGGGATCGAGCCCCGTGTCAGACTCTGTGCTCAACCGGGTGTCTGCTTGAGGATTCTCTCTCTCTCCTTCTCCCTCTAACCCTCCCTCTAATTGCGTGCTCTCATGCATGCACTCTGAAATAATAAATCTTTTAAAAATTTTTAGGGAGAGAGTCAAGCTGTAGAATGGGAGAAAATATTTGCCATACATCTAATTAGCCAGATAATCTCCATAATACATTAGGAGCTCAGACAACTCAATAACAAAGAAAACCTAGTAACTCCCTTAAAAAATGGGCTAGGGACTTGAATTGACTCATCTCCAAAGAAGACAAACAAATGTCCAAAAGGTGTGTGAAGAAATGTTCATCATCACTCACCATCCGGAAAACGGCAAAGTCACAGTGAGATGCCACCTCGCAGCTGTCAGAGTGGCAGATGTGTATGTGTTTGTGAGGGTGCAGAGAAAATGGAGCCCTTGCGCTCTGTTGTTGGGAATGCACAGCGGCGTGGCTGCTACCGAAGACAGTATGACGGCTCCTCAGAAACTTAAAAACAGAGCTACCAAAAAATACAGAACTACTAGATTATCCAGGACCCCCGCTTCTGGGTACATATCCAAAATAATTAACAACAGGATCTTAATATTAATATTCACATATTCGTTGCAGCACTCATCACCATAATAAACATATGGGAACAACCTGATGTCTGTTGACATGAATGGATAAAGAAAATGTGCTGTAGGCATACAATACAATACGATTCAGCCTTAAAAAGGAAGGAAATTCTATAAAATGTGACAACATGGATGGACCTTGAGGAGATTCTGTTAAGTGAAATAAGCCAGACGCAGAAAACAAGAACTGCATGATTCCACTTTTATGAGGTATCTAAAATAGTCATATTCAGGGAGTCTGAGTGGCTCAGTGGGTTAAGCCTCTACCTTCAGCTCAGGTCATGATATCAGGGTCCTGGGATCAAGCCCTGCATCGGGCTTTCTGCTAGGCGGTGAGCCTGCTTCCCCCTCTCTCTCTGCCTGCCTCTCTGCCTACTTGTGATCTCTCTCTCTGTTAAATAAATAAATAAAATCTTTAAAAAATAAAAAAAAATAGTCATATTCATAAAATCAAAGACAGGAATGGTGGTTACCAGGTGCTGGGGAGTGGGGGAGGGGACAGTATTCATCAATAGACACAAAGTTTCAGTTAAGTGAGATGAATATGCTCTAGTGATACAACATTGTGCCTAGAGTCAACAATAAAGCCTTGTACCCTTAAAAATTGTTAAGAGAATTGAGCTCGGCGTTCAGTGTTCATATCACAATAAGATAAATAATCAAATTTCGTGAGTACCTTAACATTAGAGTTTAGAAATTAGGATGGGAAGTTAATCATACAAGAGCATCATTCTCACTCGCGTGCGTTCCAGTATGTTCTCTTGCGTGGGATGAAAAGGAGGTGTCATAGCCAACATGCTGGGAGTTACACAGAACTCTGGCTAAAAGCTGAAAGGCTTCACTGTAGTAAACATCCTCAGATTACATCTTGAGAGGGGAACATGCCAAAGCCAGTGCAAACTTTGGCTTATCATCAACTTCATCCCTGGAGAGATTTGCATTGTCTTAGTGTCAGGATAGGAAGTACATAGCCTGCACTCGTCCTGGAATTAGACTGCAAATTCTGTAAATCAATATGACACCTTTTCGGAGTTTATTGCTGAAATGGTTAGAGTCAAATTTTTGGCCAACCTATAAATACACATTAGGGCTTTCTGTGCATTTTGTATATAACTCCCCTCCTGGTTTCCCTGGACCCATTCCACACTCTTCTTCCACATAATCCATGTTCTTCCCCAATTATTTTGTTCAATCTTTTCAATCAATCAATAAGCCACCCTAAATCCTCTCTGAAAGACAGGGTAAAAAGAAACATTAAGATTTGTTTGAAGGTCACATTTTTAATTATTTATTATTATTATTATTATTATTTATTATTATGCACAGCCATGTTTTTCACCTTGAGGTGAGTTTTTAACTTAAGGTAACACCAAGTTTTCCTCCAAAGAATATCTTCCTTTTATTCCTCCCGGAAAGCTGTGCCACGTGGTTATATGCCAGTGTGAACTTACACAGATTATCTTCTCAAAGTTCTAAGAAAAGAAAGAATACAGTTGATAAGATACATTACAAAGCTAATTTTAAAGCAGTTATGAGTTTCCATTTTGCACACAAATCCCTGACATATGGTAGAATCACCAAGCTTGGGAGATGGTCTCTTTTCTTTACAGATAATACTGCCTGGTTCAGCAAGTAAGTAATCAGCAAGGATTTACAACCCAATAAGTTAATGAACAAATTCTTTTGACACGGTTAAAAATATTAACTCTAAGTAACCACAGCTTCCTACTCAATCCTCTCAAGGATTCAGAATTGCTAGTCAAGCCAAAGATGGGGAATAGAATTGGAAGGAACTGAGAAAGACACAGGACTGAGAGTGCAGCACTTTACGGAAGATGATGGGAGAGGCTAGAGGTGGAGTTGTGGCAGAATGACTGGGGAAGGAGCTGCGGTGTCCAGGGGGACTCTGAGGACAGAGGTGCCCAATGAAGAGTTTTAGGAATTTCTTGGTGTTGTGTTATATTTTGTTTGGGGAAAAAAAAACCTCCTTTATTTAGTATCTCTTCAAGAAACTTTAGTAAAAGCTTACTTTCATTTATGGATTTTACTGTTTGAATTGCATGCATTTTTTTTAAATGTGTTGCAAAAGCGCCAAATTATAGCAAGGGACCAAGTGTCCATCAACTGATGAATGGATAAAGAAGACGTGTTATACATACATGATGGAATATTACTCAGCCATAAAAAAGAATGAGATCTTGCCATTTGCAATGACATGGATGGAGCTAGAGCATATTATGCTAAGTGAAATAAGTCAGAGAAAAACAAATACCGTATGATTTCACTCATATGTGGAATTTAAGAAACAAAACAAATGAACATGGGGGGGAGAGAAAGAGGCAAACCATAAAACAGACTCTTTTTTTTTTAAGGTTTTATTTATTTATTTGACAGAGAGAGACACAGTAAGGGAGGGTGGGAGAGGAAGGAGCAGGCTTCCCACAGAGCAGGGAGCCCGATGCAGTGCTCGATCCCAGGACCCTGGGATCATGACCTGAGCCAAAGGCAGACACTCAACAACTGAGAAACCCAGGTGTCCCCATAAAACAGACTCTTAACTATAAAGAACAAACTGAGAGTTGCTAGACAGGAGGTGGGGGGGGCAGAGATGGGCTGGATGGGTGATGGGGATTAAGGAGGATACTCGTGATGAGCACTGGATGGTGTATGTAAGTGATGAATCACTAAATTCTACTCCTGAAACCAATATCACAGTGTATGCTAACTAACTGGAATTTAAATAAAAATGAAGAAAAAAATAAGCATATGCTCTATACTCAATCTAAAAAAATAATAAAAATAAATGTACTATCAGACATGCCTAATTTTATATAGTTTTAGGAGAGCTTTTGGAGAACTCTACTGTGAGAGAGCTCTGTGCTTTCCTGAGGAACTATTCTTCATTTTATTTTAAAAATATTTTTATTGTGGTAAAATATATATAACATAAAACTTACCATTTTAACTATTTTCAAGTGTACAAATCAGTGGTCTTAGTTATGTTCACATGATCTGCAACCATTACAATCTTTTCCCAAAACTTTTCATCACTCTAAAAGGAAACTGTATCTATTAAGTTCTAGTCAAATTTCTGTCCCTATGAATTTGTCTATCCAAGGTATCTCTTAGAAGTGGAATCATATGATATTTGTCCTTTTGTGTCTGGCTTATTTCACGTAATGTAATGTTTTCAAGGTTCACCCATGTTCTACCATGTTGTCAATACTTCGTTTTTACATCTAAATAATATCCCATTGTAGGTATATACCATATTTTGTTTATCTATCCTTCCATTGATGGACACTTGGGTTGTTTCCACCTATTGTGAATTATGCTGCTATCAAACACTGGTGTACAAGTAAGTGTTTGTATTCCTGTTTTCAATTTTCTTGGATATATACCTAGGAGTAGAATTGCTGGGTCAGATGTAATTCTATGTTTAACCTTTTT
The DNA here is from genome assembly GCF_002288905.1 of Enhydra lutris kenyoni. NCBI lineage: Eukaryota > Metazoa > Chordata > Mammalia > Carnivora > Mustelidae > Enhydra > Enhydra lutris. Next base: position 1,010,183 of record NW_019154124.1, read on the forward strand.
TTTTTTAATTAAAAAAATTTTTTTATTAAATTTTATTTTTTATAAACATATATTTTTATCCCCAGGGGTACAGGTCTGTGAATCGCCAGGTTTACACACTTCACAGCACTCACCATAGCACATACCCTCCCCAATGTCCATAACCCCACCCCCCGAACCCCCCTCCCCCCATTAACCCTCAGTTTGTTTTGTGAGATTAAGAGTCACTTATGGTTTGTCTCCCTCCCAATCCCATCTTGTTTCATTTACTCTTCTCCTACCCCCTTAACCCCCCATGTTTCATCTCCTCTCCCTCATATCAGGGAGATCATATGATATTTGTCTTTCTCCGATTGACTTATTTCGCTAAGCATGATACCCTCTAGTTCCATCCACGTCGTCGCAAATGGCAAGATTTCATTTCTTTTGATGGCTGCATAGCATTCCATTGTGTATATATACCACATCTTCTTTATCCATTCGTCTGTTGATGGACATCTAGGTTCTTTCCATAGTTTGGCTATTGTAGACATTGCTGCTATAAACATTCGGGTGCACGTGCCCCTTCGGATCACTACGTTCGTATCTTTAGGGTAAATACCCAGCAGTGCAATTGCTGGGTCATAGGGTAGTTCTATTTTCAACATTTTGAGGAACCTCCATGCTGTTTTCCAGAGTGGTTGCACCAGCTTGCATTCCCACCAACAGTGTAGGAGGGTTCCCCTTTCTCCGCATCCTCGCCAGCATCTGTCGTTTCCTGACTTGTTAATTTTAGCCATTCTGACTGGTGTGAGGTGATATCTCATTGTGGTTTTGATTTGTATTTCCCTGATGCCGAGTGATGTGGAGCACTTTTTCATGTGTCTGTTGGCCATCTGGATGTCTTCTTTTTTTTTTTTTTTTTAAAGATTTATTATTTATTTGTCAGAGAGAGAGGGAGAGAGAGCGAGCACAGGCAGTCAGAAAGGCAGGCAGAGGCAGAGGGAGAAGCAGGCTCCCCGCCAAGCAAGGAGCCCAATGTGGGGCTCCATCCCAGAACGCTAGGATCATGACCTGAGCCGAAGGCAGCTGCTTAACCAACTGAGCCACCCAGGCGTCCCTGGATGTCTTCTTTGCAGAAATGTCTGTTCACGTCCTCTGCCCATTTCTTGATTGGATTATTTGTTCTTTGGGTGTTGAGTTTGCTAAGTTCTTTATAGATTTTGGACACTAGCCCTTTATCCGATATGTCATTTGCAAATATCTTCTCCCATTCTGTCAGTTGTCTTTTGGTTTTGTTAACTGTTTCCTTTGCTGTGCAAAAGCTTTTGATCTTGATAAAATCCCAATAGTTCATTTTTGCCCTTGCTTCCTTTGCCTTTGGCGATGTTCCTAGGAAGACGTTGCTGCGTCAAGCCAGGAATTTTTATCTTTTCCCACTTACTTGGTTGTCAGTCATCAAGTTCTGTAAGGTAGCTTTCTAAGAATCCTCTCATCATTCCACTTATCACCAACTCACCATTTCTATTATTAGTTAAGGTTGCTGTAATCTTTCATTTTGTTGTAATGCCTTCAGCCTGGATAGCTGCCTCTCATTTTCCTTCTCCTCCTCCTATATGCATCCAGTCAAAGCACTCTGTGTTTACCCCTAAAAGCCCTAGAACACATGTTAATTTTCTATATCCTACTTTTAGAGTTCTAGAGTTTTAGAATAAGGACTGTGTATATTCAGTATTGCAACAATGTTCGGCACATAGCAAGAGCTGAACAAATGATTCCTGAGTGTCTGAAACAGACCAACAATACCTTAAACTGATATGGTAGAGTATAGTAGATACAGCACTATAGCCATAGTAAGAAACCAGCAATAGATATATAATTATAGATAAGCATCAAGCATATATGTATGTGATGGTTTAAAAGCTTTTAAACTGACTTCTCTTTCTTGCTTCCTTACCTCTGATTTTGAAAATTCTCCCTACTTTCCAAGATCGATTTCATTCCTTACCTTCTCCAGTGCCTAACCATCAAACATATACCTATCAATTCAGCACTTAATTACACACTAATGTGAAATCCCCAAATTATTCATAATGCTCCCCTCACCAAAAACGGGGGGGGGGTGTCTGTGTGATGTTAGCATGTATCTATACCATATTGCTAAATGATGCTATAAACAGAACGTAGTTCCACTCACCTCCTTTTCCACTAGTCATGTATCACTGGCATGTTTAATAATGTACTGTCTTATATTGATTATAATTAGATGTTGTTTCTTTGAGTTTTGCCTCCACATTCAATTTGCACTTTTCTGAAGGCAACAACCTCCATTCAGCCACTTTTGTATTAACCAAGAATTTGCAGTCCAAGCAGCCACACAATTCGTAGTCTCCCAACATAAATGTTTATGGGTTGTGTACTCATGCCTTTGTCTATACTTGAGTGACACTTATGGAATGAGCAGTGCCCACGTTTATTTTTATTTTATGACTTGATATTTCGCTACAATGTTCTTATACTGGCAGACATCACAGCCTAAATGATAATATTAAGGGAACAACATACACTTCTCTCCCCTAGGAACCTGGGTGGACGTGGAGGGGTTTCTCCATTTAATATCACCTTCTCCTTATGCTCTGGGTACTGATTCTCAGTTTGGCTCAGGGTGGGGACACCTTGAGAAGAAGCTCCTCATATTCCAGTCAGCTGTCAGAGCCTCACAAATACACATTTGTGAACGTGCTCTTTGAAAATAAAGTAGGTTTAATGGGAAAAGCCACCTTGCTCATGTTGTCTCCCACATCACCCAGGACAGAAAAGTTTCCAAACTTTCTATCAACAGCTAAATCAACTCAATCCATATACATATTATGTAGCTTCAAGCTTGCTTTGGAACAGCTTTGCTTCTTGCTTTGGCAAGAAATAAAGTTTGATTCATGGATATGGGGAAAGTTCTGGTCTTTCTGGGACAGTCTTGTCCTGGGCACAGTCACAATAATAAGCAAAGAAAAGAAAACTATAATTAAAGAGGTACTGTACTTAAGTTTCTCTCAGGATTCTCAGGAACGAAGTCTTCAAAAATTCTATTAATGCTCTCCATTGCTTCGTAGGTATTAGATGACCCGTGGACAGCATTTTTCAAAACGCTTCTTCCAAACCTGGCTCGGATAGAGTCTGGGGACAGTAGTTTTGCCTCCTCTGGTTCTACGGGACCCATCAATCGTCTCCAGTCTGAAACAGCATTCCATCTGGTCAGAACCATGACCAAAGATGGACCCCTGCAAATAAGAATGCTTTCAGACTATCTGGGCTATTTATACCTATAGAGATTACATATACAGCTAAGGACGGAATACCACGCTTGGGTGTCTTTATTCTCTGTTCTTATCAGTGTGTTTTTGTGCTTTCTGTTTTTCCATTTCTTCCCTTTCCAACAGGTTGTTGTGCTAGAAGAGTGCTATAGTTTAATTCTAGAAATATATGCTAGGCACTATTCCAAGTATGTTTAATGTATCAATTATATACCCCTCACAACAAACAAATAGATAGATACTATTATTATCTCCATTTTAAAGATGAGGCAACTGAGGCACAGATTAAGTATGTTGACAGAGCAGGGATTTAAAAGCAGAGATTAGAACCCAGATCACCTCTGTATCTAATGTGAAGACCTAAATAAATGAAGGAAGGAAGGAAAGGAGAAGGTAGGGAAGGAAGGAAATAGGAAAGAAACGAACCCCAAATATTAATAGGGTGTCTCTTAATGAATGGAATTTTTTAAATTACATTTTGTATTTTTCATTTTCTATAATGAATATTTGCTACTTATATAATGCAAAGAACTATGTATCAGAAACTTACTCAGTTAACATTTCTACTACGTCTTGATAAAAGTCTTTTCCTTTTATTTTTGAGTAAATTTTTTCTACTTCTTCTTCATTTAGGAGCATTTCCTTCATCTGTGTTATTTCAAAGCCAGCCTCTCTAATAAGTTTCAGGATCTCCTCTAGGGAAAGCAGATATTGGTAACCTTGCAGAGTGCCTCCACTTTTGTTCCATATTCAAATAGACTGAAATAACTAAGGAAAGTCATTTTACTTGCCTACTGTGGCTTAAAAAGCTAAAACTCTGCTAAACTAAATTGAACTGAAAAGCATCAGATCAACATTCAGAGCAACGTGAATACATTAACACAGATGATCAGTCTCTGAGATGCACCTTTCCAGAACCCACTGGAAACGTCTCATTGACTATAAGGAGGTTGTGAGGGGTGTGCTTCTGGGCTGAAAGTGAAGACGTGTTTTCACATCCACACAGCAAACGTCAAGGAAGTCCTTGCTAGATATGGATTGAAGGGGAGAGCCTATCTGAACACTGCTCCCTGACAGAGCAAGGCACTATTTGAGGGAATTAAAGTAAATCTTGTCAAAATCTCACAACAGCCTAAACGTTAAAGGCTACATTCAGGGAATCGAATGAGGGATTAGGAGCTTTCTGGTAAAACAGTCTTTTCTTTGGTCCAGACCAAAAGCACTTAGAAGTGCTGTGCTGCCCTGCTGGTCTTTACAGATCAACCTTGAGCATAACCCATAGAAAGCCTGAAGAAGGCTGGACTTCTGCAAAGTCCAGCAATGCATCATAGGATGCACCCTATGAGAGGCGCTGTGGGAACAAATATGAAGGGAACATTAACCATTTCTTCCAGGTCTTGTCTGCTTAGAGGGCCCGGCCTAGAAACACAGCTTGAAAAGGTTGTCATTATTATAAAGAACAATGCAAAAGGCTCCCAGAACCACAGGCAAGTAAACTATTAATGCTCCGGGAAGGTCAGATATGATTTCCAGAAAGGCCAACCTTTGTGTTCAGTACAGTAAAAATAAGATATGATCACCAAGCAGACAAATAGAGAAACAACATTGTAGGCACAGTGCAGAATTTCTAAAATAAATAAATAAATAAATAAATAAATAAAAATAATAATAATAATAATAATGTTAATGAAAACACTATGCATTAAAATCTATGGGGTAATCAGAAGAAATTAAAGCAGTAATCAAAAATCTATACTGACAAAAATAATGGAAATAAATGAATTAAATATCCAATTTAAAAAGCTAGAAGAAGGGTGCCTGGGTGGCTCAGTGGGTTAAGCCTCTATCTTCGGCTCAGGTCATGATCTCAGGGTCCTGGGACCTAGTCCCTCATCGGGCTCTCTGCTCAGCAGGGAGCCTGATTTCCCCTCTCTCTCTGCCTGTCTTTCAGCCTACTTGGGATCTCTCTCTCTCTCTCTCTGTCAAATAAATAAATAAAATCTTAAAAATAAATAAATAAATAAATAAATAATTTTAAAAATTAAAAGCTAGAAGAACACTTTAAAAACTATTAGAGACTTAAAGGCAAAAATTTTTAAAAAGAAACGAAAGTAATGAGTTTTAAAACAGAAAATAAAACTCATAAATAAATCAAATTCTGTTTGTTTGAAAGACAACAAATGAAGAAATAGCAGGGTGGAAATAACCACTGAATGAAGAAATTAAACATGATAATAAGAGACCATGAACTCTATACAGACAAAATGGATAATTTCCTAGGAAAATACAGCTTAGCAAAATTAACTCTAATTAACCACAGTGGAGGTAAAAAGTTTAAATAGATGGTTTTCCATAGAAGACTTTCTCCACAGAGAAAGTGGTCAAAGAATTATCCCACCAAAAAAAAGGCAACAGGCCCAGATGTTTTCACAGGAAAACTCTACCAAATCTTCAAATACCAATCCCACTGCTTCTTAAACTCCTCCAGAGTACCGCAAATGAAGACATGCACCTTTTTTAATGAAATATTACACTGTTATCTAAACCTTGCACAAAAAATGAAAAGGACAGACCAATCTCACTGTCCCAATGCGAAAAATCCTAAATAAAATACAAGCAAATAGAATCTAAAAGCACATTTAAAAAATACCTCAGGATAAAGAAGATATGGTCCATATATACTATGGAGTATTATGCCTCCATCAGAAAGGATGAATACCCAACTTTAGTATCAGCATGGACAGGACTGGAGGAGATTATACTGAGTGAAATAAGTCAAGCACAGAGAGTCAATTATCATATGGTTTCACTTATTTGTGGAGCATAAGGAATAACACAGAGGGCACTGGGAGATGGAGAGGAGAACTGCGTTGGGGGAAATTGGAGGGAGAGACAAATCATGAGAGACTGTGGACTTTGAGAAACAAACTGAGGGTTTTGGAGGGGAGGGCTGTGGTAGGCTGGGTGAGCCTGGTGGTGGGTATTAAGGAGGGCACATACTGCATGGAGCACTGGGTGTGGTGCATAAACAATGAATTTTGGAACACTGAAAAAAATAAAATAAAAAAAATAAATACCTCAGGACTAAGTGAAGTTTATAAAAGAACGGAAGAACGGCTTGATATTAGAAATATCATGAACATGATTTTTCCTACTAATATACCCATGGAGAAAACCATTATCATCTCCATCAACTCTGAAAAGGACTTCAACAAAATTCAATTTCATTTTGATTATAAGAGAGACAGAGAGAAGAAGAGGGAAGTAGGACGAGAGAGCAAATATGACAAAAGTTCATTGTTAAATCTAGACTGATGTGGACATTTGTTGAATTATTCTTCTAGCTTTTCCATAGTTTGAAAGTTTTCACAAAATCTGAAGGAAATGTACACATTAATTTTTATTTCTAAATATTTACCTCTTTGTTCCTGTGTTAAATGAGGTTTAAGCAGTGCTAAAGTGCTTTGAGGAGGAAAGAAATACTGTATTTCCCTCTCAGCCGCTTCTAATGAATCACTTCCATACAACTGGTTGATGGGCAAACCTTCCATTGCAAATCGTGCGCACAAACTTTGAAAAAGAAGTCAAGGTAAGCACTGTTAGAGTGTAACATAATGTAGTATAATCTAAGACAACAGAACACTGAATAAATTGTCCAAAAGTCATCAAACAGCTCATTCCTGATCTGGACACTGTGTAAAAGGCAATAATTACAGAGTGGCTTGGCGCATACTCCTTCCTTACAAGGAAGCTTCACAGCCATTAGGAAGAACATGAACAGTGAAATAATTACGATGCGACTATCGACAGATAATTCTGAAAGAAGGAACTGTACCCTGGTACAGGGAGAAAGCACAGACTGTAGAATGCTTACTGCACTGGGCAATTACCAAACTTCTCTGTGCTTTAGTTGTGTCAGATATAAATAAGATAATAAAACTGCTTTGGAAGGAGATTTTGAGGATGTAATCAGATGATACATTTGAAATATATGGTGCCTATTAAGTTGTCAGTAAATACTCCTATCCCTTCCTTCATTACTAAATATTACCAAGCACTAGAGATGGCACCTGACTCTATACCAAAGAACCCAAATGACAAACACTGAGTCCGGGAGACACTGCAAAGGAGCCCTCCAGCAGGGCGAGCAGAGAGCTAAGAGTGGAGCACACGGGCTGGCCACATGTAAAGGGGCAGGAGTGAGCCTGATACTGGACATGTTGCATTAGGCACGTTCTTTTTTTCAAGATTTTATGTATTTAGAAAGTGTGTGAGTAGGAGGAGGGTTAGAGGGAGAGGGAAACAGAGAATCTCAGGCAGATTCCCCCCTGAGCCAGAGCCCTGTGCAGGGCTGGATCCCAAGAGGCTGAGATCAGGACCTGAACAGAAACCAAGAGTCAGACGCTTAAGCAGCTGAGCCACCCACGGGCCCCTGGGCTAGGCAGTTTATCCTGGTTCTGCTTCCTCTACAATAGATGAATACATAAAATTTCCTAAATCAGTTGTTCCTTGATGTTTTTTTCAGTAGCCCTTCCCCCCGTCTCTTCATCCACATAAATTTCAGTAGAGGATATACTCTCCACTTATTTCATTTTCTGCCCTTTACGCATAGTCCTGAACTGCCAATCCACAGAATCCTGCCATAGTGAATAAGTTGCTTTCCTGCTCATAAACTGACTTCACTGGTAACTTGGCTTTCTCTCCTTAGACCCCTTTCTCACCTCATTGCTTTTGCTGATGCATTCCCAGATTTCCTTTTTGCCTTATCCAATCTGACCTTTCCACTTGACCCTTGATGGTTCTCATATCTCTGACTTGAAGACCTTTGTAGCCCAAGACCCCTGGAGCCTGTGATTGCTAGGGGTGTGGGATTTGCACAGCAAAGGTATCACCAGAAGTTACCTTTGCTCAATGGAGAGAACTACAAGCTGCCCCTCTGTGGTGCTGTTAGACATGATTATTGGGGGAAAAGCATGTGTGAAAGGAAAGGACCTCCTCCTCCTGAGAGCTTTCCTCGTACTAGAGCTGTGGTTCCTGTACCCACATCCAAAAAGAAATTAAAATGTCTCCCATGAAAAAAGTTTGGGACCCATGATATGAATCCTACCTCTCTGGAACAGATTCTTTGGCTTTTTGAACACTACTTGGTCCAATTAACTCTTTCCAGTGTTGTAAACCATGGTCTCTTACTAAAACAAGGGCTAGAGATGGACCGCTGTTAGAAAAAAAAGACCAAAAGTATGGCTCAGTAGCTAATTATATATAGATAATACAAGTAGTTTTGTTAAATAGACAAAAACATGTCAAGATAATCCTTTTATCAAGTCTAAGATGAATTCCCATTGGTGTATTCTTGAGTGTTTTAAACACCTTATAAAAGGATGGAAGTAGTTTAAGGAAAGGAAGAGAAGGGCCTTTATTCTGATAGATCAGTTCCTATTTTGTTCCCAGATTCCTGCTGATTTATACACCCTTGCTGGATTTCTGTCACAGCTGCTATTTCACTTACTCTTCTAAAAAACCTGACAGATTTCTAGCCCCTCAGTCTTCCCCTAGGACTAGTGATCTTCAGCATTACCAAAACACTTGAGAGTCCGTATGTTCTCCACTTGGATTTAATGTTACACAACTTAGATTTCTGGCATTCAACTCAATGGACCCCAGGAACTCACCCAGGCCTTTCCATTGCTCCAGTAACGTCCCAAGAGGATGAGAGAAGATGGACAGTTGAACAGAGAATTGAGATAGGAGTGAGACAGGCCAAGAAGTAGATTCAGCACATGTTTACAGAACTGAGAAGTGTGGCAACTTGACCACGGCAGTTGCCACATGGCATTAGGTCTTCAAAGAACACCTAAATGATTAAAAACTAAATCAGACTGTGCCTTCTAAACCTGAAAATCTACTTTACCTGGTCATTTTTTCTATAAGCTTTCCAAAATAATCTTCATTTTCATATTCCTTGCACAGTGTGTGTGCTTCCTCTTTTGATAATACAATTTGCCTTTGCATCAGTATTTTAAAGCCTTCATCTTCAATAATCTTCAAAACATCCTCTAAATAAAAAGCCACATAACAAGTGTTAAATTGATAGATTATTGGCTATACATACCATACAGAATGTATTATTATGCATTTCATCCTTATTTGAAATTTAGAAGTTTTCAAAAATAGCTTATTAGATTTTAAGGTGAATAATATTCTTCACATACCAAATTGTGACTTATGATGTTATTTCCAACTTTTATTATACATATACAAGGTGTGTAAAACTGAAAAAACATTACAACCAAAATAAAATATTCACTGGATGGGTTGAATGCCAACAAGGAAATCACAGAATTCAGTTTTAAAACTAACACAATTGAAATGCTCCAATTAGAATTACACACAGAAAACAAATTTAGAAGTGTCCAAAGCCTCAGGAACCTGTGAGACAATGTCAAATATCTAATACTTATACCTTTGGAATCCCAGATGGATTAGAGAAAAAGCTGTCACAGAAAAAATAATTTAAAGAAATAATGGTGGAAAATTCCTCAAATTTGGTGAAAAATATTAATTTATAGATTCAAGAAGTTTAAGGAACCCCAAAATCAAAGATAGGCTCAAGGAAAAGTATACTGAGGGACACGTCGGTGGCACAGTTGGTTGAGCATTCCACTCTTGGTTTCCACTTGGGTTGTGATCTTGGGATCCTGGGATCATGTCCCACTTTGGGCTCCACACTCAGTGTGGAGTCTACTTGAGATTTTCTCTCCTTCTCCCTCTGCCCCTCCCACTCATGCTTTCTCTTGCTCTCTCTCAAATAAATAAGTAAATCTTTTTTTTTAAAGTGTGCCTATACACATAATAATTTGCTAAAAACCAAAGATAAGAAAAACATCTTGAAAGCAACCCCCCAAATAAATAAACAAATAAAAATGCACATTACATATCAGGTAAAAAATGCTTTGAATGATGCTGGATTTTTCATTAGGTACCAATAAAGCCAGAAGGTAGTGGCCCAACATTTTTAAAGTGTTAAAGGATGCCAAACTGTGGAAAGAACCAAGATGCCCTTCAACGGATGAATGGATAAGGAAGATGTGGTCCATATACACTATGGAGTATTATGCCTCCATCAGAAAGGATGAATACCCAACTTTTGTAGCAACATGGACGGGACTGGAAGAGATTATGCTGAGTGAAATAAGTCAAGCAGAGTCAATTATCATATGGTTTCACTTATTTGTGGAGCATAACAAATAGCATGGAGGACAAGGGGAGATGGAGAGTAGAAGGGAGTTGAGGGAAATTGGAAGGGGAGGTGAACCATGAGAGACTATGGACTCTGCAAAACAATCTGAGGGTTTTGAAGGGGTGGGGGGTGGGAGGTTGGGGGATCCAGGTGGTGGGTATTGGAGAGGGCACGGATTGCATGGAGCACTGGGTGTGGTGCAAAAACAATGAATACTGTTACGCTGAAAATTTTTTTAAAAAGTGTTAAAGGAAAAAAACTGGCAAACCAGAATTCTGTATCAGTACAAATATCCTTCAGGAATGAAAATAAAGACATCCTTTGATGAAAGAAAACAAACTGAATTTGTTGCCAGCAGACCTGCTCTTAAAAAAGTACAAAAGTTCTTTGGGTGGAAGGGAAATGATATCAGAGGGAAACCTGGAACTCCAGAAAGGAATAGAAGATAACAGTAAATAAATCTGGGTGAATAGTAAATCCGGGTGAATATAATAAAATGTTTTCCTCCTCTTAAGTTTTTTTAAAAAATTCATCACTGTTGAAAAGCAAAAAAATTACAGTATAGTCTGCAGGAGTTCTCAATACATGTAGATTTAATACACCAGTGACTACACCGCATAGGGCAAAGGGGAAAAGGATATGTGGGGCTGTATGGGGAAGTGGCAAAATATTAACTCTAAACAATTTTAAAGTTATGCACATCATATATTTTATCCCAAAGCACAGCCACTAAAAGAAATGGACAAAATACATATACTTAAGAAGCCAATGGGTAAATTAAGATGGTACACTGAAAGAGCATTTAAATTCCAAAAGACAGCAGGAAAGAGAAAACAGAATGTACCAGAATAACATTTAATGTAAATGGTGTAAACATAGCAATTAGAAGATAAAGATTATCAGAATGGGTTTTTGAAAAGACGATATTCTGTGCTCACTGGAAAAGAGAGACTTTAAGCAACAATGGAAATGATTCTGACAAGCTAGATGCAAACTGAGAGAAGATGACTAAACCAGTCCCAGAGGAGATAAAAACAATGAATAAAAGGTACGAGGGTCTGATTTCCAAGGAAGCTCTGGTCTGAGGATTTGCCTTACATGACAGAGTTGTTTGGAGGTGATCCACTCTTTTGAGGCTTCCGGACACATGAAAGAACCAGGAAAACTGCCTGAGATAATATCCAGTAGAGGCCAGTCAGACCCCCGATGCAAACTCATCTCATATCTGTACCCAATATGAATGAGGCAACAGCCATCTACCAACTCATACTGAAGACAGGCAATTTTAATTCTCATATATCATCTATGGATTTAATGGTTATTACTTCTTATTGGTGGGATGTTCTTTTCTAGTGACTTGGTAGTAAGAGTGCTAGCAAATGGATTAGCCAGAATGTGTCTGTTGCATACTTCAAGTTTCTTATGAGTCCTGGAAAAGGGTGGGGAGTAGAAACACATACTAGCTGTCACATAAGATAGTCTCATGAACTATGGGAAAAAATCTCAACAAAATATTATCTATCAAATCTAATAATGTATTAAAAAAAGTATACATTGCAGCAAAGCAGGATTTTTTCCAGGCATACAAGACTGGTTCAAATTTTGAAAACCAATGACACAACTTGCATATTAATATGCTAAAGAAGAAAAATCATATGATTCTATCATAGATACAGAAAAAGCATAGGACAACTCTAACAACCATTCTTTTTTAAAAAAATATTTTATTTATTTATTTACTTATTTATTTAACAGAGAGAGAGCACAAACAGGGGAAGAAGAAGAGGGAGAGGGAGAAACTCAGACTTCTGGCTGGGCAGGGAACCCAGAATGGGGCTCAATTCCAGGACCCTGGGATCATGACCTGAATAGAAGGCAGACACTTAACCAACTGAGCCACCCAGGTGCCCCTTCAACAACAATTCATGATTAAAACTCTCAGCAAACTAGGAATAGAGGGTTCCTCAATTTATTAAAGAACATGTACAAAAATCCTATTGCTAACATCATACTTAATGGAGAGAAACTAGATGCTTGTCTCCAAGACTGGAAAGAAGGCAATTTGACATGTGACATCATCCTGGAAAACCAAGCTAGTGAAATAACACAAGAAAAGGAAATAAAAGAGTATATAGATTTGGAAGGAGAAAATAAAATTGTCTTTGTTTTCTAGTGACATCAATATCTATGCGGAAAATTCCAAAGAAACAATAACAACGAAACTCCTGAAAATAATAAGAGACCACTGTAGCAAAATTTCAGGTTAAAATTAATATAGAGAAATCAATTATTTTCCTCTATACCAGCAATGAACACGAATTTGAAATTTAAAACAACACCATTTACATGAGCACACAAAAAATGAACTACATCAGTAGACATCCAACAAAATCTGTATAGGGTCTAAATAAGGAATAGTCAGTCAGAGAAAGACAAATACCATATGATCTCACTCATATGCAGAATTTAAGAAACAAAACAGATGTATATGGTGGGGGGAAAGAGAGGCAAACCAAGAAACAAACTCTTAATTGTAGAGAACAGACTGTTGGTTACCAGAGGTGTGGGGAATAGGAGGATGGGTCAAATGGGTGATGGAGATTAAGGAGCGTGCTTGTGCTGATGAGCACCAGGTGTTGTATGGAAGTGTTGATTCACTATATTGTATATTCACTATATTGTATACCTGAAACTGATATTACACTGTATGTTAACTAACTGGAATTTTTTTTTTAAGATTTTATTTATTTATCTGACAGAGATCACAAGTAGGCAGAGTGGCAGATGGGGGGGGGGAAGCAGACTCCCCGCTGAGCAGAGAGCCTGATGTGGGGCTCGATCCCAGGACCCTGGGATCATACCCGAGCTGAAGGCAGAGGCCTAAACCACTGAGTCACCTAGGTGCCCAGACTAAATGGAATTTAAATAGAAGCTAAGATGATAGATAGATAGATAGATAGATAGATAGATAGATAGATAAAACTACGAAACTGGTGAAAGGGATCAGAGATCTAAATAAATGGAGACATAGACATTATTCATTATTCACGGATAGGAAGGCTCAACATTGTTAATATGTCAGTTCTACTGATTGTAAAGTTTCTACAGAAAGGCAAAAGACCCAGAATAATCAACTCAATATTGAAGGAGAAGAACCATGTTGGAAGATGGATACTACATTACTATATAAAGATACAGTAATCAAGACAGCGTGGAACTAGTGAAAAAGAGACACTAACATCCACTAAACATAATAGAGAACCCGGGAAAAAACCCACACAAAAATGCTCAGCTGATCTAGGACAGATAAGGAAAGACAAGCAGTGGAGCAATGACCACATTTTCAACAAATGGCACTGCAGCAATGAGGTATCGCCCCTGCAAAAAAAAAAAAAAAAAATTACTCTAGACAGACCTTACACCTTTCACAAAAATCAGCCCAATTGGATTATGGGCCTAAATTTAAAACACAAAATCATTAACTTTCTAGAAATTAACAGAGGAGAAAATCTAGGTGACCTTGGGTTTGGAAATTATTTTTTAGATACAACACTAAAAGAAGAATCCGAAACCAAAAACTGGTAAATTGGACTATATTAAAAATAAAAACTTTCCTGGGACACCTGGGTGGCTCAGTCAGTTAAGCATCTGCGTTGGGCTCAAGTCATGAACCCAGGGTCTGGGATGGAGCCCTGCATCAGGCTCCCTGCTCAGCAGGAAGCCTGCTTCTCCCTCTCCCACTCTCCCTGCTTGTGTGCTCACTCTTGCTGTGTCTCTGTCAAATAAATAAAATCTTTAAAATAGATAAATAAATAAATAAAAACTTTGATGTGAAAAATACTGCTAAAAAAAAAAAAAGCAGAGCCCAAAACCTGGAAAAACATTTGTATAAATATTTTATATTATATTTATATAAAGGATTATATATTATTGTATTTACATAAAGAGTTATATTCAACATTTACAAAGAACTCTTATAACTCAACAATAAGTGGACATACAACTTAATTAAGAAATGGGCAAAAAGGGGAGCCTGGGCGGCTCACTGAGTTAAGCATCTGCCTTTAGCTCAGGTCTTGATCCTGGGGTCCTGGGTCCTGGAATCGAACCCTGAGCAGGGAGCCTGCCTCTCCCTCTCCCTCTGTCTGCTGCACCCCCTGCTTGTGCTCTCTTGCTCTTCGTCAAATATATAAATAAAAAATCTTAAAAAAAAAAAAAAGAAAGAGATTGGTGTAAGAACTGAAAACACACCTCACCAAAGAAGATGTACAGATGCAAGTTAGCATATGAAATGATCCTCAGCATCATGACACTAAGGAATTGTAAATTAAAAGAATGAGATAACATGATATATCTATTAGAACAGGAAAAAATATCTAAAATACCAAATGTTGACAAGAATGTGGAGCAACAGGGGCGCCTGGGTGTCTCAGTGGGTAAAAGCCTCTGCCTTAGGCTCACGTCATGATCTCAGGGCCCTGGGATCGAGCCCCGCATCGGACTCTCTGCTCAGCGGGGAGTCTGCTTCCTCCTCTCTCTGCCTGCCTCTCTGCCTACGTATGATCTCTCTCTCTGTCAAGTAAATAAATAAAATCTTAAAAAAAAAAAGAATGTGGAGCAACAGGAATTTTCATTCATTGCTGTTTGGAACGGAAAATGATACAACCACTTTGAAAGGCATTTTGGCAGTTTCTTACAAAGCTAAACATGGTTTAACCATAGATCTGGTAATCATGCTCCTAGGTATTTAGCCAACTGAGTTGAAAACATGTACACACACACACACACACACACACACACACTGCATATGAATGCCTATAGCATCTTTATTCATAGTAGCTAAAAACTATAAACCACCAAGATACCTTTCAATAGGTAACCGGACACGCCTAAGTACATTCATACAACGGGAAAATTATTCAGTGATAAAAGAAAATGAACCATCAATAAATATCAACAAAAGACAGGAAGAAACCTTAAATGCTTAAAATATTATCACTTGATAATAATTAAGTGAAAGAAGTCAGTCTGAAAAGCTTCATACTCTATGATTCCAACTATATGACATTCTAGAAAAAGCAAAATATAGAGACAGCAAAAAGATCAATGATTGCCAGGAGTTAGGAGGAAGGAAAAGAGGGATGAACAGGGGAAGCACAGGGGATTTTTAGGGCAGTGATTCTATTCTGTATGATACTGTAAAGGGGATGCACAACATTATGCATTTGTTAAAACCCATAAAATATACAAAACAAAGAGCCAACATTGCTATAAACTATGAACTTTAGTTAATAACATTTTAATATTTGTTCATCAATTATAAAAATATATCACCATAATATGGTAATAGGAGAAACTGTTGTGGAGGGGACAGACATATGGAAACCACTATCCTCCTTAATTTTTCTGTAAAACTGTTCTAAAATATGGTCTATTCACTTAAAAAATATATCCATATTTTAGAAGCATTAAGAAGGCAAATAATACAAAACTAAAACATTCCAGAGAAGAAAACTCTAAGCCCAGATAGTTTCACTGATAGATTCTTTTTTTTTTTTAATAAACATATAATATATTTTTATCCCCAGGGGTACAGGTCTGTGAATCGCCAGGTTTACACACTTCACAGCACTCACCATAGCACATACCCTCCCGAATGTCCATAACGCCACCCCCCAACACCCCTCCCCCCATCAACCCTCAGTTTGTTTTGTGAGATTAAGAGTCACTTATGGTTTGTCTCCCTCCCAATCCCATCTTGTTTCATTTACTCTTCTCCTACCCCCTTAACCTCCCATGTTGCATCTCCTCTCCCTCATATCAGGGAGATCATATGATATTTGTCTTTCTCCGATTGACTTATTTCGCTAAGCATGATATCCCCCAAGTTCCATCCATGTCGTCACAAATGGCAAGATTTCATTTCTTTTGAATGCTGCATAGTATTCCATTGTGTATATATACCACATCTTCTTTATCCATTCATCTGTTGATAGACCTCTAGGTTCTTTCCATAGTTTGGCTATTGTAGACATTGCTGCTATAAACATTCGGGTGCATGTGCCCCTTCGGATCACTATGTTTGTATCTTTAGGGTAAATACCCAGTAGTGCAATTGCTGGGTCATAGGGTAGTTCTATTTTCAACATTTTAGGAGCCTCCATGCTGTTTTCCAGAGTGGTTGCACCAGCTTGCATTCCCACCAACAGTGTAGGAGGGTTCCCCTTTCTCCGCATCCTCGCCAGCATCTGTCGTTTCCTGACTTGTTAATTTTAGCCATTCTGACTGGTGTGAGGTGATATCTCATTGTGGTTTTGATTTGTATTTCCCTGATGCCGAGTGATGTGGAGCACTTTTTCATGTGTCTGTTGGCCATCTGGATGTCTTCTTTGCAGAAATGTCTGTTCATGTCCTCTGCCCATTTCTTGATTGGATTATTTGTTCTTTGGGTGTTGAGTTTGCTAAGTTCTTTATAGATTTCGGACACTAGCCCTTTATCTGATATGTCGTTTGCAAATATCTTCTCCCATTCTGTCAGTTGTCTTTTGGTTTTGTTAACTGTTTCCTTTGCTGTGCAAAAGCTTTTGATCTTGATAAAATCCCAATAGTTCATTTTTGCCCTTGCTTCCCTTTCCTTTGGTGAAGTTCCTAGGAAGATGTTGCTGTGGCTGAGGTCGAAGAGGTTGCTGCCTGTGTTCTCCTCAAGGATTTTGATGGATTCCTTTCTCACATTGAGGTCCTTCATCCATTTTGAGTCTATTTTCATGTGTGGTGTAAGGAAATGATCCAATTTCATTTTTCTGCATGTGGCTGTCCAATTTTCCCAACACCGTTTATTGAAGAGGCTGTCTTTTTTCCATTGGACATTCTTTCCTGCTTTGTCAAAGATTAGTTGACCATAGAGTTGAGGGTCTATTTCTGGGCTCTCTATTCTGTTCCATTGATCTATGTGTCTGTTTTTGTGCCAGTACCATGCTGTCTTGATGATGACAGCTTTGTAATAGAGCTTGAAGTCCGGAATTGTGATGCCACCAACTTTGGCTTTCTTTTTCAATATTCCTTTGGCTATTCGAGGTCTTTTCTGGTTCCATATAAATTTTAGGATTATTTGTTCCATTTCTTTGAAAAAAATGGATGGTACTTTGATAGGAATTGCATTAAATGTGTAGATTGCTTTAGGTAGCATAGACATTTTCACAATATTTATTCTTCCAATCCAGGAGCATGGAACATTTTTCCATTTCTTTGTGTCTTCCTCAATTTCTTTCATGAGTACTTTATAGTTTTCTGTGTATAGATTCTTAGTCTCTTTGGTTAGGTTTATTCCTAGGTATCTTATAGTTTTGGGTGCAATTGTAAATGGGATTGACTCCTTAATTTCTCTTTCTTCTGTCTTGTTGTTGGTGTAGAGAAATGCAACTGATTTCTGTGCATTGATTTTATATCCTGACACTTTACTGAATTCCTGTACAAGTTCTAGCAGTTTTGGAGTGGAGTCTTTTGGGTTTTCCACATATAGTATCATATCATCTGCAAAGAGTGATAGTTTGACTTCTTCTTTGCCAATTTGGATGCCTTTAATTTCCTTTTGTTGTCTGATTGCTGAGGCTAGGACTTCTAGTACTATGTTGAATAGCAGTGGTGATAATGGACATCCCTGCCGTGTTCCTGACCTTAGCGGAAAAGCTTTCAGTTTTTCTCCATTGAGAATGATATTTGCGGTGGGTTTTTCATAGATGGCTTTGATAATATTGAGGTATGTGCCCTCTATCCCTACACTTTGAAGAGTTTTGATCAGGAAGGGATGCTGTACTTTGTCAAATGCTTTTTCAGCATCTATGGAGAGTATCATATGGTTCTTGTTCTTTCTTTTATTAATGTGTGGTATCATATTGATTGATTTGCGGATGTTGAACCAACCTTGCAGCCCTGGAATAAATCCCACTTGGTCGTGGTGAATAATCCTTTTAATGTACTGTTGAATCCTATTGGCTAGTATTTTGGTGAGAATTTTTGCATCTGTGTTCATCAAGGATATTGGTCTGTAGTTCTCTTTTTTGATGGGATCCTTGTCTGGTTTTGGGTTCAAGGTGATGCTGGTCTCAGAAAATGAGTTTGGAAGTTTTCCTTCCATTTCTATTTTTTGGAACAGTATAGGAATTAGTTCTTCTTTAAATGTTTGGTAGAATTCCCCTGGGAAGCCATCTGGAGCTGGGCTTTTGTTTGTTTGGAGACTTTTGATGACTGTTTCAATCTCCTTACTGGTTATGGGTCTGTTGAGGCTTTCTATTTCTTCCTGGTTCAGTTGTGGTAGTTTATATGTCTCTAGGAATGCATCCATTTCTTCCAGATTGTCAAATTTGTTGGCGTAGAGTTGCTCATAGTATGTTCTTATAATTGTCTGTATTTCTTTGGTGTTAGTTGTGATCTCTCCTCTTTCATTCATGATTTTATTTATTTGGGTCCTTTCTCTTTTCTTTTTGATAAGTCTGGCCAGGGGTTTATCGATCTTATTAATTCTTTCAAAGAACCAGCTCCTAGTTTCGTTGATTTGTTCTATTGTTTTTTTGGTTTCTATTTCATTGATTTCTGCTCTGATCTTTATGATTTCTCTTCTCCTGCTGGGTTTAGGGTTTCTTTCTTGTTCTTTCTCCAGCTCCTTTAGGTGTAGGGTTAGGTTGTGTACCTGAGACCTTTCTTGTTTCTTGAGAAAGGCTTGTACCGCTATATATTTTCCTCTCAGGACTGCCTTTGTTGTGTCCCACAGATTTTGAACCGTTGTGTTTTCATTATCATTTGTTTCCATGAATTTTTTCAACTCTTCTTTAATTTCCTGGTTGACCCATTCATTCTTTAGAAGGATGCTGTTTAGTCTCCATGTATTTGGGTTCTTTCCAAATTTCCTCTTGTGATTGAGTTCTAGCTTCAGAGCATTGTGGTCTGAAAATATGCAGGGAATGATTCCAATCTTTTGATAACGGTTGAGACCTGATTTAGGACCGAGAATATGATCTATTCTGGAGAATGTTCCATGTGCACTAGAGAAGAATGTGTATTCTGTTGCTTTGGGATGAAATGTTCTGAATATATCTGTGATGTCCATCTGGTCCAGTGTGTCATTTAAGGCCTTTATTTCCTTGTTGATCTTTTGCTTGGATGATCTGTCCATTTCAGTGAGGGGAGTGTTAAAGTCCCCTACGATTATTGTATTATTGTCGATGTGTTTCTTTGATTTTGTTATTAATTGGTTTATATAGTTGGCTGCTCCCATGTTAGGGGCATAGATATTTAAAATTGTTAGATCTTCTTGTTGGACAGTTCCTTTGAGTATGATATAGTGTCCTTCCTCATCTCTTATTATAGTCTTTGGCTTAAAATCTAATTGATCTGATATAAGGATTGCCACTCCTGCTTTTTTCTGATGTCCATTAGCATGGTAAATTCTTTTCCACCCCCTCACTTTAAATCTGGAGGTGTCTTCAGGTTTAAGATGAGTTTCTTGTAGGCAACATATAGATGGGTTTTGTTTTTTTATCCATTCTGATACCCTGTGTCTTTTGATTGGGGCATTTAGCCCATTAACATTCAGGGTAAGTATTGAGAGATATGAATTTAGTGCCATTGTATTGCCTGTAAGGTGACTGTTATTGTATATTGTCTCTGTTTCTTTCTGATCTACTACTTTTAGGGTCTCTCTTTGCTTAGAGGACCCCTTTCAATATTTCCTGTAGAGCTGGTTTGGTATTTGCAAATTCTTTCAGTTTTTGTTTGTCCTGGAAGCTTTTAATCTCTCCTTCTATTTTCAATGATAGCCTAGCTGGATATAGTATTCTTGGCTGCATGTTTTTCTCGTTTAGTACTCTGAATATATCATGCCAGCTCTTTCTGGCCTGCCAGGTCTCTGTGGATAAGTCTGCTGCCAATCTAATATTTTTACCATTGTATGTTACAGACTTCTTTTCCCGGGCTGCTTTCAGGATCTTCTCTTTGTCACTAAGACTTGTAAATTTKACTATTAGGTGACGGGGTGTGGACCTATTCTTATTGATTTTGAGGGGGGTTCTCTGAACCTCCTGGATTTTGATGCTTGTTCCCTTTGCCATATTGGGGAAATTCTCTCCAATAATTCTCTCCAATATACCTTCTGCTCCCCTCTCTTTCTTCTTCTTCTGGAATCCCAATTATTCTATTGTTTCGTCTTATGGTGTCACTTATCTCTCAAATTCTCCCCTCGTGGTCCAGTAGCTGTTTGTCCCTCTTTTGCTCAGCTTCTTTATTCTCTGTCATTTGGTCTTCTATATCGCTAATTCTTTCTTCTGTCTCATTTATCCTAGCAGTGAGAGCCTCCATTTTTTATTGCACCTCATTAATAGCTTTTTTGATTTCAACTTGGTTAGATTTTAGTTCTTTTATTTCTCCAGAAAGGGCTTTTATATCTCCCGAGAGGGTTTCTCTAATATCGTCCATGCCTTTTTCGGGCCCGGCTAGAACCTTGAGAATCGTCATTCTGAACTCTAGATCTGACATATTACCAATGTCTGTATTGATTAGGTCCCTAGCCTTTGGTACTGCCTCTTGTTCTTTTTTTTGTGGTGAATTTTTCCGCCTTGTCATTTTGTCCAGATAAGAGTATACGAAGGAGCAAGTAAAATACTAAAAGGGTGGCAACAACCCCAGGAAAATATACTTTAACCAAATCAGAAGAGATCCCAAATTGTGAGGCGGAAGAAAGGGGATAAAAAGAGGTTCAGAAAGAAAAAAAAAAAATTAAAAAAAAATGAAAATGAATAAAGAAAAAATATAAAAAGGAAAATATATATATATATATTAGATAAACTAGTTAAAAAACGTTAAAAAAGAAAAGGGTAAAAGTTAAAGAAAATTTGGCAGAAGAAGAGAAAAAAAATTGAAAAAGAAAAAAAATTAAATCAACTGCAAGGCTAAAGAATCATGGGGAGAAAGCCATGAGTTCCATGCTTTGCTTTCTCCTCCTCTGGAATTCCGCTGCTCTCCTTGGTATTGAAACTGCACTCCTTGGTAGGTGAACTTGGTCCTGGCTGGATTTCTTGTTGATCTTCTGGGGGAGGGGCCTGTTGTAGTGATTCTCAAGTGTCTTTGCCCCAGGTGGAATTGCACCGCCCTTACCAGGGGCCGGGCTGAGTAATCCGATCGGGTTTGCTTTCGGGAGCTTTTGTTCCCTGAGCGCTTTCCGTAGAGTTCAGGAGGACGAGAATGAAGATGGCGGCCTCCCTGTCTCCAGCCCGGAGGAGCGGAGAGCCCGGGGCCCCACTCCTCAGTGCGCCCTCAGAGAACAGCGCCCAATTACTCCCATCACCCTGGCCTTCGGCCATGCTCTGAGCTGACCAAGCCTGTGACCGGTTCAAGGTAACCCTGAGCTGAGAGCTCACTCCTTGGCTCTGTCTCTGTAGCCGGCTTCCCCTCTCTACTAACTGTAAGCTCTGCGACACTCAGACACCCCCAATCCTTCTGTGACCCTGCAGGATCTGAGGCCACGCTGACCCCACGTGGGCTTCACCCTGGTTAAGCCTCTGGAGCAATGTCCCTCAGTGGAACAGACTTTTAAAAGTCCTGATTTTGTGCTCCGTTGCTCTGCCACTTGCCAGGAGCTGGCCCCTCCCCCTGCAGTCTATCTTCCCGTCACTTTGGATTCACTTCTCCACCAGTCCTACCTTTCAGAAAGTGGTTGATTTTCTGTTTCTAGAATTCTGTTCTTCTTCTCCTCGATCTCCCGTTGGATTTGTAGGTGTTTGCAATCTTTAGATAAGCTATCTAGCTGATCTCCTGCTACCTGAAGTAGTCTCAGCCTGCTACTTCTCCACCATCTTGACTCCTCCCTCCTCACTGGTAGATTCTAATAAACATTTAAGGAAGATGGAATATGAACACACTCTTTCTTCAGAGAAATGGGAGTACCTACTTCTCATCTCATTCAATAAGGCCTACATTACCCTGACACCAATACCAGATAAAGACATGAAAAGAAAAGAACAAATATTTCTCATGAATATAGACACAAAAGGCAACAAAACAGTAAAAAAATCAAAACCAGATATATGTAAAAAGAACAATATAAAACCAAATGTGACTTATCTGGAGGAAGTAAGACTGGTCCAATATTAAAAAATCAAAGCAACTGCCATATTACCAAACTCAAGAAAACAAAACATAATCATTATCTTTAGATACAGGGGAAAAAAGTTGAGAAAATACAATTCCTATTTATGATTAAAAAAAAAAAACTCCTCAAACTAGAAATAGATCAGATTTTTAAAAATTTAAATAAAGGTCTATAGAGCTAATATTGTACTCAATGGGAAAAGACTGAATTATTTTGCTATAAGGTCAAGAACAAAGCAGGCGCGTCACCTCTTGTCAGCATCATAGAGGACGTTCTAGCCAGTTCAATGAGGCAAGCAGAAGAAATAAAAGGCATACCAATTCAAAAGAAAGAGGAAAAACTCTCTCAATTTGCAGGTGATACTTATTGCTCACATCACTGGCTCTCAGCTTGACATTCTGTCTTGCAAGGATGCAACTGACAACGTCTGGAGATATTTTTGGTCATCACACTGGGGGTGTGGAGGACGTAGTGAGTAAAGGCCAAGGATATTACAAACATTTTACAATGCAACAGGACACTGCCTCTTTTTTTTAGAGGGGGTAGGGGCAGCAGGAGAAGGAGAGAGAGAACCTTAACAGGCTCCACGTCCAGCACAGATCCCAAGGCACAGCTCAGTATCAAAACCCTAAGGTCATGACCTGAGCCAAAATCAAGAGTCGGTCACTTAACTGCCTGAGCCACCCAGGTGCCACAGATATAACCTCTTTCAACAAAAAATTATCTAGCCCCAAATGTAAGTAGGTCTGAAATTGAGAAACCTTGGTCTGCATAGAAATTCCCAAGGAACTACAGCAAAGCTTCTAGAACTGAGTTCAGCAAGTCAAAGAATATAAGGTCAATATACACGTATCAATTGTATTTCCATATACCATCTATAATGTGAACTTATGGTCTGTATGTCTGCTATGTGAACATGGGAAAAGGTTAAAAATAACTAGCACTCTTTAGATGCCAGGCACTTTATGTTCTCATTTTTTTTTAAGTAAGCTCTACTCCCAAAATGGGGTTTAAACTCATGACCCTGAGACCAAGAGTCACATGCTCCACTGACTGACTGAGCCAGGCACCCCTCATTTTAATCTTCTGAATTTCATACATGAAGAAACAGGTGCTTTTCTTCAATGTTAAATTTTAAAATAGTATCTTTTAAAATAATTATACTAGGGTGTATTTATATTTATTTCTTACCTTTCTTTTCTTGAAAGATAGCTGGCCAAAGTAATGCCAGGATCTTTTCTAATTTGAGATTTTTCATGTTTTTAAAATCAGGGAAGAACACATCAATGAAATGGTTAACATTAGTTACAGTCTCTTCAACATCACAAAACTGAGATATATGTTGTCTTTCCAGATATTCTTGTAAGCTGTGGAAATCCAAAATATAATTTAAGATTAATGTAAGGTAAAGCTTAATAACCATGCCAAAAAATTAAAACTGATAATAAGTTCACAAATATTTTGTGATTTAATAAACAAAAACTGAATGTCATAGAAAGATAAGTTGTATTTTTCTGTCAAATCAGACAATATGTATCTAACTTTTTGTTGAACCAATCCAAAAATCAATTACATGAAATCATGTATGCTTGACTTCATGGGAGGATAAAGAAGACCAACATAAAATGCAGTTAAAAATGTTTTTCTTGGGGCACCTGGGTGGGCTCAGTTGGTTAAGCACCTGACTCTTGATTTTGGCTCAGATCATGAGCTCAGAGTTATGAGATAGAGCCCTGCATCAGGCTCTGGGCTGGACAGGGAGCCTGCTTAAGATTCTCTCTCTCAAGGAATCCATCAAAATCCTTGAAGAGAACACAGGCAGCAACCTCCTCGACCTCAGCCGCAGCAACTTCTTCCTAGGAACATCGCCAAAGGCAAGGGAAGCAAGGGCAGAGGAAAAGGATCTCAAGCACACTCCACACTGAGCATGAAGCCCTCCCTACATGGGGCTCAATCCCATGACCCTGAGATCACGACCTGAGCTGAAGCCAAGAGTCAGATGCTCAACCAACTGCACCACTCAGGCAGCCCCGTTTAGTACTTTCGGTGTTTTCAATTCTAGTACTTTATTTTGCCTGGTTATATTTTTTTTGCCATCCCTTTATTTTTATTTTATTTCTTTTGTGTGTTTCTTCTGAACAGAATATAGATAAGTGCAGTTTTTGAAACTTTTTATTTTGAAAATAATTCCATTGACAGGAAGGTTGCAAGACAAGGATAATGAACTCTAGATTCACCAACTGTTAACATTTTGCCACATTTCTTCTCTCTGTCCCTCTCACTTCCTCTCCTGTCGTGTGCGTGTGTGTGTGTGTGTGTGTGTGTGTGTGTGTGTTATGTGTATGTCGACTGAACCATTTAAGAGCAGGCTGCAGATATTTTAAACATTCACCCTCCTAAATATTTCAGGAAAGTTCACATTGATACAAAACTATTATCTCATAAATAGTTCATATTCAAATTTCACCAACCTTACAGTATGTCCCATCAATAGTAATTTTTCCTAATCCTGGACCACACATTGCCTGTAATTGTCCTAGCTCCCTAGTCTCCTTGAGTCTCTGTCAAGGCCTTAGCCTTTTCATCTTCCATGATACTGACATTTTGTAAAGTCCAGCTTAGCTGTTTTGCAGAGTTTTCCTCATTTAGGATGGTTTCAAACAATTAGACAGACCGGTAGTTTCCTATTAATTTCAGGGTATAAAATCTTTGGCAGGAGTATTATTTAAGTGATGTTGTAACCTTCATACACCACAATATGATGTACACAATTTAAGTTTTTCCCATTGTTAATGGTATTAATGTGGTTAAAGTGGTATCTTCCTCTTTGCTCCTCTGGAAAGCTACAGTGTCCACCTTGTAAATAAAAAGAAATCTGTGAGAACACTATTTGAAACTGTATATATTTTTCATGCAATGGTTTTAGTACCCATTGATGATCCATTGTTACTATAATGTTTTTTAATGTACCTTTTTTTACCTTAACCTTAATAGTAATCTCTGTATTTAATGGGATAATTAACCTTTTCATATTTAGTATAATAGCCATATACTTAACTACCTTCCTTCCATCTGACTTTATATATACACTATTTATTTTAAATTGTACTTTTTTCTTTTTTTCTTTCCCTTATTTTTCTGGTCTGAGCAAGTTGCTATCCATCCCATGTGTTCCCCTTGTTAATGTAGAAGTTCTATTATACTTACCCATGGCACTGATGTTCACCATCTTTTAGCGGCTTCTGTAACCAAAAACATGTGTTCCAAATATTTCTTAACGTTCTGGCACACTATTTCTCGGCTCTATCATCCTACCCATCCCCACTTCTCTAAACTTGAAAAAGAACTTTAAAATACTGTGTCACTTCTTCATTTCAGCTCTCTTCTCTCCACTCTGAGAAGAACCATTTCCCTTCCCTCTTCTCCCTCATGCTGAAGTGTCTCTTTTCATTTTTTGTTTGGTCAAGTCTCCTTTCAAATATTTTTCAGGCCACATATTCCTAAGCATGTCCTTGAGCATATCGTCCTTCACTTCTCCAGGTAGATAGGATATACCAGCTTCATGAGGATGCAGGGCATATGTGGTTTCTCTCAGTGGTCTGATGACAAGTCCCATGCCAGTGGGAGAATTTTTCCTTGTAAGAAACTTGTTCTCAAATGCTGCCAACCATGCCGTTGGTGGAAGGGAACCAAGTGCAAGTCACTGGGGGATGCACTGCCTCTAACAAATCTTAACCCAATTTTAAATTAAAAGTTGGGCTGTTTTTTAGCATCACCAGTGATTCTAAACAACGTTAGTGATAAATTTACTCCTCCTTGAAAAAAACTTTGTCTAAATAATTCCTGTGGTTAGCGTTAAATTTTAATAATATATGTGTAGGCTTCAAGTTGGCATATTTTCATTCCTTATCTTTAATCAACAGTGTACTGTAGCTTATACTCTGCATGTAAGAATCAATACTAAAACAACAAAGCTATTGGCAGAATGCAGTTTCTGGAGTTTATTGTGAAACAGGAATTTTATGTATCTCTATTTAACATGAATATATAGTAAAGATCAATTTTGAGAAAGCCATTGACAAATCTTCAAAATTTAAGGCTAACAGACAAAATTCGCACCTTATTACTGTGATAGACTAATACGTATATAAGTATGAATGCTTTTTTCCTTTCTAAGAAAACACATTAATGTAATTAAACAGGATTAGCCTATTATTTGTTTCATTTTTGGTATTAGAATATTCCTTTTTTTTCTTTTTTTGCTTATATGTTTCACAAAGGACAATTTTCATTATTTATGTTTTTTTCCTGGCCATCATTATTTTCCTTGTTCAATAATTAGCCCTAAAAATAATACTATCATATAGAGGAGAGGGGTGTTAAGACAATTACCTGCTTGGGGTTTCAGACATGCTAAGCACATCACTGTCTGTTCTTTCTCTCTGGAAATGGCATTTAGTGCTTTTTCCCAGGATATCCCCCCGTCTGTTTTCGTGCATCAGTCCAGGCTGAGTGACTGTAAGCCCTTTCAATTGGCAGATGCATTTATTTCTTCATTTCAGGGAATTTTTCCCCCTATTCTTTGTCGAATTATAGCTTGTTCATCTATTCTTTCTTCTCTGTATGGAATTTCTCTTACTAGCAGATGGGTTTTTCCCAGTATGTTCTCCACATTGCTTATTCTCTTGCTCTCATGAAGTCTGTCTCATTTCTGTACTGTAAGCTATTTCTTTCATCTGATTTTCTAAGTCATTAAAATCAAGTCTCAAACGACTATCACACCATCTAATTCTCCACTGAATTTAGAGTTCAAATCACTATTTTATGGTTCAAATTTGAACGTCTCTTTTTACGTGTATGTAGCACTTGCATCTCAAGTATTATTAGTAGTAGTAGTTATATACTATTAGTTATATGTTATTAGTAGTAGCAGTAGTGGTACTAGTACTATTATTTTACTTAAAGATTTTTCCAGCCCGAGCAGTTCTTTTTCACTGGGCTTATGTTTGTTTTTGTGTAGAGCTTCCTTTCTCTGGCTGCTAGGCTCCCTCAGGTGGACAGCCATTTTCTTTGGTTGGTTTATTGGGGCTTACATCTGGGTTTTGGTATATGAGGTGTTGGAAACCGTATAGCTGAAAGACAAAAACGGCCTCTAGACTACAAGCAAGCAGGGTGTCACTCCCCTGTGGGAACAAATGGTAAGAGCCCTTATAGAGCTGGTCCTCAAAGGCAGGCAATTTTTGTAATTCTGCTCAGCTCCATCTTGGGCTTTCAGTAGGGGGTGGTTCAGGATGGCCCAGTGTAGTCCAGTATCAACCTGGCCTTGAGGAGTTACAAGTCTGTTTGTTGGTTATCCCCAGGTTCTTATCCCCAGTGATTGAGCTCAGACACTTCCCTGTCAGTGGAGAAAGCACGACACTGCCCTCCCTTTCTCCTTAGTTCTGAACCAACAGAGCTCCAGGTCTCACCTAGGGCCAGATGCTTATGAGCACAGGTTCTCTTTGATGCTAGAAAGGCAAGAAGCTCTGGAGATGGGAGTAGAAAGTAAAAGTATACAATTCAGACTGCTCTGAACCCAGAAATATTTTTAAAGATTATTTTAGGAATTGTATCTATTATCTTCAATCTAAATGAGAGTTTTATTTTAGGAATTGTATCTATTATCTTCAATCTAAATGAGAGTTTTATAAAAGAAAAACTTGCTCTCTACAGTTATGACATGTATAGAGATAAATTGGTTACCAAGAATAGAATATACACTTTGTATGGAGAGAGAAACACAATAAATTATAGTGGGTAGGCACTGACATCTTCACTAAGTCATAAAGATTCGGGCTGAAAGGAACTTTAGAGATCATTTCATTTCCTCCCATCTTTGTATGCCCAGGACTTGGCACATAGTAGGATTTAATAAATATTAAGTAAACAGAAGGATGCGTAAAGAATGAATGAGTGAATGAGTGAATGAGCGAGTGAGTGAAGATTTCCAGTAACCGCTTATCTGACTCCCAACAACATAGCTAGTAGAACCACACCTTCCTCTTCTGTAGAATCACCGGAAAGCAAAGAAAAAAGACTCTGACCTCTGAGTTCTTAATACGCAGCCTGATTAAGGAGACAAGCAAACAGATAACAGACTGTGATCAAAAGTCATCATGGACAAATTTGGGATCTGGATGAAAACTACGGCTGCCTGTGTCCTGTCTTCCTGGGTCCTCCTGCCGGCCAGCCACTGAGTCCCGTGGGCTACTTCTGATGTACAGAAAGTTTTCCCAGACCATGTGTGTTCACATGTGAGTTTTTCTCTGTGGGGACGACCACCCTGACCAAGAAGGGGAGCTCTGCTCCTGTTCACAGAAGGAGCCACCTCCCCCTCCCACTCTAATTGCCCTGCTTTTAATTTCCTTTCTTCCTCACGGACCAGCCCCACCACCACCCAGGGAGGAAGGTGAGGAGGCTCTGAGATAGCGGAGAGGCAGCCACAAAGAAAGAAAGTGAACAGACAGGTAAATCACTCATGAGAGTTCTTGTCCTTGATCCTTTGGGTTCTGGGCTTACTTAAAAGACGACAGTAGGAGTGCTTGACACGTGTTATACTGTGCTTCCAGAACGCAAGCTGTGCAAACAGATTCCCAGACAAACACACTCCCCACCACTCCATGCTGCCTGCCTGGGGCCACTGCTCAGGAAAAACATGGGCCAAAGGAAAATGGAGCCTCTAAGTCTCTAAGTTCAAAAAAAAAAAAAAATACTGCAGACTTTTCCAAAGCAAGATTAACACATCTCACTCCACACCCACTCCACCAATGGCCTAAACTCTTCATGTTATTATGTTGGTATTCAACAACCAGAGACAACTGCTTTTCAAGGTCAGGTGTGATGAAGACTCACCGAACGATGGCACGGGCGGGATGCTGACTTCTCTTACGCAAGCTGCCTCAATGAATGCTTCATGGAACATCTTTTAAAGAGCTCAAAAGTTCCGGTATAAAGTCTGGTACCTTTCTGAGTGCGACGCTCCCCACCCAAACCTTCCCTCTGACCACTGACTATCATCCCCCTTTAAGATTGTAAAATGAAGTACTACTGTTCACGAAGCCCTATGTTGGCAGTTGATGTAACTCTAAGCCCCTCAATCCCACTTAAAACCTGGAACCAATGACTGTAGGGTCACCCTGCTACCTAAAACGTATGACACCAGTAGGAACCAGCAGATATAGCTGGTTATAGCTATATAGCTATATAGCAGATATAGCTCAAGAAAAGCCACTACACACATTAATAAGACCACAAGGAAAGTTCTGGAGATGCCTGACAGAAAACCCAGTGAAGATGCACTGTCCATCGGGAAGAGACACATGATGGACTCTCAAGACTCCGCTCCTCTCAGCTTCCTACTCACCCACCTTCGTTTCAGGCATAGCCCTGATGACTCTTGTGGTAAACTGGACTTTCTGAGTCTTCCGAGGAATAAAAGACACAATGGCAGTGCATGAAACCAGCACTATGTCTAGTCCTTACATTCATTTTCAAATATTTAAAAACCCATTAGTGAAAATATGCAACCACTAGGTTCTTAGCAATTTATAACCACTAACTGCCTTAAGTAAAAAAGGGGAGAGCGTACTTCCAATGTCTTTAGTAGGACGCAAGGCAGGTGGGAGTGAATGTGGGGAGATGGGAGAGGAGAGAGACCTGGCAGGAATAACACATGGTCCCAATCTATTGGAGGGCCCCAGGCTGGGAGGCCAGACTGGTGTGTCCAGCTTTAGAAAGACAAACAGGACACATTTTTCCCTTTCTAATCCTCTTGACATAAACTTTCAGGGAAATCTCAGCTTTGCTGTATATATGGTTTTTTAGATCAACAGGAAGAAACACTTGTGCATCCAACGTAAAAATGTGTGTTCTTGGGAGTTCCTGAGGGGGGCGCTCAGTTGGTTAAGGGTCTGCTTTCTGCTCAGGTCATGATCCCAGCATCCTGGGATGGAGTCCCGCATCTGGGTCCCTGCTCAGCGGGAGGCTGCTTCTCCCCCTCCCTCTGTGATCTCTCTTTTTCTCTTTAGTAAATAAATATTTTTAAAAAGTGCGTTCTTGGATTTTGAGACATTTGGATATTACACTTCATTACCTACTAACCCAATGTCTACTGGTAGGTTTCCTGGTCTCGAGCTACCTGTCCCTCTTCTTCTTCATCCCTGGAGGTATGACCACATCAGGGTGATCCTCATGTATTTCATCTTCGGTCTCAGGATTGGGCCTAGTTTCTCCCAGGGTGGGCTGTTCTTCATTTCCTTGAGATACAACTAGAATATGGCTCAGACCGCTGGTCATAAAAAGGACAAACTCTTCAAAGTCAGGCTACAAAATAAGATGATAAACTGCTTACTTCAGGCTTCTGAGATAGAAGACTAAAAAGGCAGCCATTCCCCGACCCAAGCAACATCGTCCCCTTCCCAACCACAAGGCAAGGGAATGTTCGCTCTATCAGCCCCCAGTGAATAGTCGCACGTTGGAAGGATGGAAATTCAGAGCTCACAGGGACTGACCTTAAGGATGGTCTAATAACCATTCTCAAACTTCAGGATGCTTCCAAATCCTCTGCCGGGCTTGTTAAAACACAGAACTGAGAAGCCCAATCCCAGAGTTCAGGACCATGGAGGTTGAGGGGAGGGCTTTGGAAGTGGATTGACTCAAAAGTTCCCACATGATGTTGAGCCAGAGGGTCCGACCTTTTCCTGGGACCAACAGAGGCGGCCTGAGTCTCACAGCCAGCTGACACAGTGCCGTTCACTAGAACTTTCTCTGATGAAAAATATGCTTTTCTGGGCTCTCCAACACGTGTAGCCACGTGCAGCTACTGAGCCCCTGAAACGTGGCCAGTGCAACCGAAAACTCTCAATCTTGTTTTACTTGATTTGATTTTAGTGAATTTAAATTCAAATGGCCACGCGTAACTGATGGCTACCAGACTGGGCAGGAGATTTCCAGAAACTCTGTCTTCTGACCCCCAAACCACTGCCCTTTCCAATACACAGCACTCCTTTCTTATACTCCCCGAGGCAGAAAAGAACAGAACTTGGGACATAGGCCTTTAGGTAAGGAAAGGATGAAGACTTCCCTATGAGGGTTATGAGAAGGAGCTTTCATCCGGGGATAAAAATCTATAGGAAAGGCCTGGATGTTCACGTCCAGGGGCTGATGCAGGGAGTCTGAGAGTACGTAAGCCGAACAGAGCTTCACTCCAACAAAGACCAGTCGGACCATCCGCTCTTGTTTTGCGGCTGCATTTGAAAACACAGCAGCTTCTTTTCGTTTGTGTCTAATTTCCTTACCTGGTCTGCTATCCGATGATAGAAGTCCCTTACTTGTTGTTCAGTGAGCAATCTCTTATCCTCCATTTCTATGACAAAGCCTGCCTTGATGATCTTCACAGAGAGAGTCGGATCCAGGCGCAGAGGGGAGCACATGTAAGACAAGGCAAGGACATTTCTTCCCTGTGTTTAACAAACCATCCAGATTTGAACACATTTCAGGTAATGACTTCAGCACGACCCATAGGGCACTAGGTCTGAAGAGGCTCAAAACTACGTAAACAAAGAAGGTCATCATCATACCTCCTGGTCTATAAGTTTTCAAAGCTCAAACCAGAGACTCTGTAGTATTTCCATTAAGTGAATTGCCCCAAAACATGAAAGAACTAAGTAAATTCCAAGGGAAGATACCGTACTTTCTGAATCAGTCACAAAGACACGTTTATAAGCGCTTTTAACCATCTACCTTCAAAATTGGTTTAACATTAGTTCTTTATTTTTTCTTAACATTAGTTCTTAAAAAGCTTTCCTTTGTTGAGGCTGTCACTCATAATCTAGTATATTTTACACTTCATCGCCAAAAAAAAAAAAAAAACCACTATCCAAACTATGGGAAAGGCCAGAATTTAAGATTTAGCCATGCTCTATCTTCAAAAAACAAAACAAAACAAAAAAAAAAACAAAAAACGTAAAGACAAATCCAGTTTGCATGTCAAGTACAGTAAAATGTAACAAGGAGAAGTTTGAAGCAAATATGACAAGTCTACTGAGGTACCAAATAATATAATGTAAGTATAATCCAGGTTCAAAGCAACTCAGTAATTACAGCTTGACGGGCATATCCAGCACCAGGTGCCTCCTGCTTCTGTTATGAAACTAAATACTGTACTGGTTTCCACTGGTCTTCTGATACGGCAGAGCACTATGTACATCCTTCTGAACCCTCTCCTGCCAGTCTAATTTGAATAATTTCCAAATACTCAAATCATGTCTTTTTACATTACTTAGTGTCTGACAACAGAAAGTAAAACCCAAACAATCAATATTTAAACTCAATAAGCTTTCCTTTACTGTAATTTAAATATGTAGTGTGTTCATTTATTTCGATTCAAAATATTCTCCCTTTTTTTTGTCCTGTTGGCTGTTAGCCCATTACCGTATTCCAGAGAGGTGAGATATTCAGGAGATATTCATAATTTACATCTCTGAAGTGTTATTTTCTATCTCAAAACAAAAATATTAAGATGAATGCCACTTCCTGTCGGCACACGGGAGAAGAATGAGGCACAAACAAGTCAGCTGCAAGAGAAAGGGAGCAGGGGACGACAGTAGAAAAGACTGTTGCCCTGAACAATTGCTCAGTCTCGCTTTTATTAGATAGAAATGGTCGGTAACCCACAGAAGAGCCGAAGAAAGACAAACATTGGTCATAGGCCTTGTAGATAAACAAGAAGGAGGGCAAAATATGTCTCTACAAGCAGTATAAAGTTTATAGTGGAACAAGCACCTTTAAAGGACTTATCTAATTAGCCACTGGTGCTCTCCGGGCATAAAGGGGAGATAAGGGAAAACTGAAGCAGGCGGCCTTGCGCCCTGAGCGGGCGGGCGTTCCCAGCTGCTCAGCTTCAAGGCCGTGTATCGTCCTCTCCCCCAAAGGCCTGTTGCCAGTATGTGTTTTTCTCACGGCCATATCTAAATGTGCTTGGTAACTAGTAAAATTTCCCATGGGTTATATTTTAAGTAATACATTGTTCTGAGGGGCAGTTGCAGGTGAACTTACGCTTAATAGAATTGCCCCAACTGAAAGAACTATATAACTTTGAAAAGCTTTACTGTCCTAGCTAATCAAAATGTGCTCGAATAAGGAACAGTAAACCATGACTATGTGATACTACTTTTTTAAAGTTTATAAAGTAAAAAAAAAAAAAAAGTTTATAAAGTATAAGTAATCCATAGGGGGTGGGGGTGCGGTTTGATGCCCCCACACATACACCAAAATCTGGAAGAAAAGGGCTATCCTTAGAGAGTGATATTATTAAATCAATGCACAAAAAGAAGAGACCATACATCCCATGACCATGAACCAACGACCTTCTCATAGGTTAATCAGTGATCGTGCTGCTGTAGCTAAAGAAGGAGTGCATGATGGGAAGTTCATCAAGGGATGGCCAACCCCTCCTGGTATCTCCCTAGGTGACCTCCTCTATTCTCCAGGCAACAGTCTTTCAAATTTCAATTTACTGTTGCTGCGTCAACACAAAGTCATTGCTAAAGAGTCGGCAAAGTACAGCTTGCAGTCAACATCTGGCCCACCACCTGCCTTTGGAAATGAAGTTTATTGGAGCGTGGCCACACCCATTCATTTCCGTCCTACCTACACTGCTTTCTCAATGTGATGACAGCTCAGCAGTGGTGACAGAGATCATATGCCCCACAAACCTGAAAACAGTTACTCTCTGGCCCTTTCTAGGAAAAGTCTGCGGATCTTTGGAGTAGAATACAGTTTTCCTCTTACAAAAATTTATTTTAGCTCTAAAGCAAGCCAAAACATTAAATGCTTCCTTACTCTACCATGTATCTAAAAAAGACCATACGTTTGTCACAACATACAGAAAACAAAACAAGCCAGTGTAAACTTATAACAAGTTTCCATCGTTAACAACTAAGCAGGAAGAACATTTGTTATAATCCAATATAACAACTGTAATTTTTATCATTTATATTAGACGCTGGTAGAGCAGAGTTCTTTAAATAAAGATACTTGAGTAAGTCTGACTTTTGTCAAGACAAAACATTCCAAGCCTTTGGAGGTACCTAGCACCAGAAATTTGTTATGTTCCATTTCACTCTAAATGATAAGTTTGTCTCCAAACTGACAGTCCAGACGTTGTTATGTTGCAATTAATTTAAAGTATTGTGGGGAAATATCACTTACTTTTTGTTTAATCTCTTGAGATATTCTACTAATCACAGCATCAGGTTTGATAATAGCAATACAGTAGAGTTGATCTAGGGGAAAAAAAGAGAATTTCATTTTCTTGGAAGTCTAGAAAATGAAGGTTTTGGCAATTAGAAATGTAAATTATTAAGGTGCAGTGAGTTTTTTTTCATTGACAGCTTAGTTGTTATTACGGCACTCCAACTACCAAAGGTTCTCCTTAGAATCAAAGTGCAGTTCCTGTATTTGCATGCAGGAGAAACATTCACAAAAATTGGTGGTCCCGAGGCAAAAAAAAAAAAAAAAAGAGTTAGATGGGCACTAGTTATTTTAATATAATTCACATGCATTAAAATCATAGTATCACTCACTGATGAGTGGAGTTTCAACACAAGCAAACACAACAGACTGATGGATTTCACCATCTACAGATTTATCTACATTTATCTATGCATTCTTTTTTTTTAAGATTTATTTATTTGACAGAGAGAGAGAGAGAGAGATCACAAGTAAGCAGAGAGGCAGGTAGAGAAAGAGGGGAAAGCTGGCTTCCCGCCGAGCAGAGAGCCCCATGCGGGGCTTGATCTCAGGACTCTGAGATCATGGCCTGAGCTGAAGGCAGAGGCTTAACCCACTGAGCCACCCAGGCACCCCTATCTACACATTCTTATGATGAGCTTTTAGTGCACGACAGCCCACTGAGGACACCATCTCTGCTCCCTCCTAAGTAAGAACACACACTCACACATCTATGCAGACAATCCAGGAGGAAAGTTTTAAACTGTAAAGTAAACTGACATGTGGGTCATTGAGGAAGAAATTATTTTCACAAGGTTTTAGAAGAAGATGAAGGATGAAATACGAGGAGGCTGCTGTCTCATTAGTCACAGGAGACAGGAACCCCTGGTCCTGGGTAACCTCTGAAGGCTGCAGGCACAGAGACCAAAGGGAAGGCAAGGGGAGCAAAAGGTTTGCTTGTTAGTAACAGAGTCTAGTATTATCCTGCCAGTCCCGTAACAATAACATTGCGGTCACCACCAGCTTTTCTGGTCCTACAACTAGTGCTCTACTGAACATCCCTGTACACAAATCCTTTGCCGTTACCCTGCAGGAACTTTACTTACCAACACTTTCACTGGGTGCATCCCCACCATTATCCTCATCTGGGTCTACAAACAGAATTTCATGATACTGTGGAAGAGAAATGCAAGTAGAAGTTACATTTTAATATGATAGGAAAAGAGTTTTTAGAAATTTTGTTCTAATAAATATTTATAATCCAAGGGATAAAGGGTAAAGTGGAAATGTGCCCACATATATCTAACACTACTTTTCCCCATCTTTCCACTGAAATTTAAAAAAAAAAGGAATGTTTAAAATGATTAGGATGGTAAGGTTATCAGAAATAATACATATGGAAACTGATTAAAAACCAAAAACCTTGGAGCGCCTGGGTGGCTCAGTGGGTTAAGGCCTCTGCCTTCGGCCCAGGTCATGATCCCAGGGTCCTGGGATTGAGCCCTGCATTGGGCTCTCTGCTTGGTGGGGAGCCTGCTTCCACCTCTCTCTGCCTGCCTCTCTGCCTACTTGTGATCTCCGTCTGTCAAATAAATAAATAAAATCTTAAAAAAAAAAAAACCTTAAAACTTAGAAAGAGCACAAGGAATAAAATAAGAAAGAAGCAGAAAGTAATAACAAAGCAATAAATTAGGGGCGCCTGGGTGGCTCAGTTCGTTGAGCATCCAACTCTTGGTTTCGGCTCACGTCATGATCTCAGGGTCATGGGATCAAGCCCACATTGGGCTCAATGCTCAGTGGGAAGTCTGCTTGAGATTCTCTCTCTCCCTCTCCTTTGCCCCTCCCCTGCATGCTTTCTCTCTCTCTCTCAAATAAATAAATAAATAGAAAGAAAGCAACAGATACATAATTATCATGTTAAAGATCAAAAGGGCATTCAATGAGTTTCAAGATCCGATCCTGACCATTTCCCTTAATAAACTAGAAACAGAAAAATACCTCCTTAACTTTTAAAAAACTGTCTTGCTCAAAACAATAACCAATTTTCTACTATAAAGTAAAACACTGGGAAGGATAGGGATGGGAGTTCCTTAATTTCTTGAGAAGCCCTTAAAGTGCTTCTGTGATTCTGTTTTAACTATCTGAAAGGTTTATATATTTACATATATACATTTTTCTGGCAAGAGAGTGCATAATTTCAGAGTCTCGATGACATAAAGACTTCAAAATGTATGGAAATGACTATACTGGAAGCTCTCATTCTTATTATAACCAGGAATAAGATAATTATAACAGCTATAACTTCAAATCGATCTGACTTTATATTTGCTGGACATGTGCTGGCTGATAGAGCAGCCACTAACCACATAAGGCTATTTCAGCACTTGAAAATGAACTTAGTCCAAATTAAGAAGTGCTATAAGCGATAGCTCCACAGTACATTCCGAAGATTTAGTATGAAAAAATGATTGCACCTGGGTGGCTCAGTGGGTTAAAGCCTCTGCCTTCGGCTCAGGTCATGATCCCAGGGTCCTGGGATCAAGCCCCACATCGGGCTCTCTGCTCAGTGGGGAGCCTGCTTCCTCCTCTCTCTCTCTGCCTGCCTCTCTGCCTACTTGTGATCTGTCTGTCAAATAAATAAATAAAAATCTTAAAAAAAAAAGAAAGAAAAAATGATTGCAGAATACCTTATTCCTTTTTTAATTTTTTATTTCTTTTCAGCGTAACAGTATTCATTGTTTTTGCACCACACCCAGTGCTCCATGCAATACGTGCCCTCTCCAATACCCACCACATGGTTCCCCCAACCTCCCACCCCCCACCCCTTCAAAACCCTCAGATTGTTTTTCAGAGTCCATAGTCTCTCATGGTTCACCTCCCCTTCCAATTTCCCTCAACTCCCTTCTACTCTCCATCTCCCCTTGTCCTCCATGCTATTTGTTATGCTCCACAAATAAGTGAAACCATATGATAATTGACTCTCTCCGCTTGACTTATTTCACTCAGCATAATCTCTTCCAGTCCCGTCCATGTTGCTACAAAAGTTGGGTATTCATCCTTTCTGATGGAGGCATAATACTCCATAGTGTATATGGACCACATCTTCCTTATCCATTCGTCCGTTGAAGGGCATCTTGGTTCTTTCCACAGTTTGGCGACCGTGGCCATTGCTGCTATAAACATTGGGGTACAGATGGCCCTTCTTTTCACTACATCTGTATCTTTGGGGTAAATATCCAGTACTGCAATGGCAGGGTCATAGGGAAGCTCTATTTTTAATTTCTTGAGGAATCTCCACATTGTTTTCCAAAGTGGCTGCACCAACTTGCATTCCCACCAACAGTGTAAGAGGGTTCCCCTCTTATTTTTTATATTGAGTACATATTTAAATGGGAATCTTTTTAATATATAGGATTAAAAATTAATTTCACTTTTTTTCTAAAAAAAGAGAGAGGGGGAAGCAAGCTATAAGAGACTCTCAACGATAGAAAACAAACAGGGTTGATGGAAGGAGGTGTGCGGGGGATGGGCTAGATGGGTGATGGGCATTAAGAAGGACACTTGTTGTGATGGGCACTGGGTGTTGTATGTAAATGATGAATCACTGAATTCTACTCCTGAAACCAATATTACATTATATGTTAACTAACTAGAATTTAAATAAATATTTGAAAAGAAAAAATAATAATAATTTCCTTTTTTCTTTGTTGCTTTTAATATGATTAGTAGAATATTTTAAATTATGTATGTGACTCACAACATGAGTTGTATTTTTTTTACTATCAGACAGGGCTGTGCTAGACCAGTCAATTAAATAAGAAAGTTAAACAACAGAAGCATTCAACAAAGTGGAGTAATATAAAATAAACATATTAATACATTTCTTACATTCAATTGTTATTAATTAAAACTGGATATCATTCTGTAAGAACAACCAGAACAACAACATAACCAGAGAACAGAGTATACACAGAGAAAGGTACATAGAATATAGCAATTAGGAGTATATATTTAGGAGTTACTCTGCCTGACATCAAATTCTGGTTTCAACACCTACCAGCTGTCTGTTTTTGGGGAAATGACTTAATGTTTTTAAAGCCTTGTCTTATTATTTGTAACTATCTCATAAGATTTGGGGTTTTTTTAAAGATTTTATTTATTTATTTAACAGAGAGAAACAGCAAGAGAGGGAACACAAGCAAGGGGAATGGACAGGGAGAAGCAGGCCTCCCACCGAGTGGGCAGCCCGATACAGGGCTCAGTGTGGGGCTTGATCCCAGGACCCTGGGATCATGACCTGAGCCACAGGCAGATG
This sequence comes from Enhydra lutris kenyoni, assembly GCF_002288905.1. Classification (NCBI taxonomy): domain Eukaryota; kingdom Metazoa; phylum Chordata; class Mammalia; order Carnivora; family Mustelidae; genus Enhydra; species Enhydra lutris. The sequence continues at coordinate 1,049,416 of NW_019154124.1, forward strand.
CTTAACAACTGAGCCCCCCAGGTGCCCCATCTCTCATAAGATTTCTTGAGATTCCCATTCAAGATGGCAATATAAAAGGTTGAACTTAACTTCCTCCCATAAACACACCAAATCCACAGCTCTATATAAAAAAAATTTCCCCTGAAAGAAATCCGGAGAAAGGCTAAGCAACTCCCACATGTCAGGCAAATGAGTTGGGGGGGGGGGGAACCCATATTGAAACGGGTAGGAGAGTAGAAGAGTTTCAGACACAACTTCACCATCAACTTCACCATCACCACAGCGACACACACTTGGGTTTAGACTCACCCTATAATGTGCCAAATTTCAAGACTTCCATTTGAGAGCTAGGTCCTCCAAATCCCTACCTCTGAAAGCCAAATATGGCTTGTGTCCATGAGTCCCAAGAGGCTAGAGTAAACAAACAGTTCTTAACAGGCTGATAAGGACGGGCTGTGGCTATCCCATCAGGGCTCAGTGCACAGGCAGCTCACTGACATGCCCAGTTTTCTCTGAAAGAAGCCTATTTGAAACTCTTAAAAGCTGTAGGCTGAGAGGCAAGCTCATAAATGAACACAGATCTAGGGCTGACTGTAGTCCTCTCTGACCAGGTAGGATGACAGGTACCAAGCACTATCTTGGCACCTTCCCTCTGCCCTGCAGAAGGTGGGTGATGTCCATGTGAAGATGGCTTGAGCACACATCTGGCAACCTACCCCAGCCTTTGTGGGTGCTCCCAAAGGACACATCCCTTACAGCCTGACTACAGCGGCCATCAGAGGGGTTCAGTTGTTGGGTTCAGTGCAACCAGCTACATTTGGATAAACCACCCATACAGAAAAATCAGTAAGAAAACAGTGGACTTAAGCTATATGTTAGACCAGGTGGACTTAACATTTACAAAACATTCCACCCAAAAGCAGCAGAAGACACATTCTTCTCAAGTGCACATGGAACATTCTCCAGGACGGACCACATGTTAGGCCATATCAAGCATCTTTTTCCACTGCAACAGTATGAAACTAGAAACCAACTATAAGAAGAAACCTGGAAAATTCACAAATCTGTGATGATTAAACAGGCTACTGAACAACCAATGGGTAAAAGAAGAAATCAAAAGAGAAATTTGAAAGCACCTGAGACAAATGAAAATGGAAATACTACATACCAAAACTGTCAAAGTGCAACAAGAGTTCTAAGAAGGAAGTTTATAGTGATAAATGCTTACATTAAGAAAAAAAAAAAGATCTCAAATATACAACCTAACTTTTCATTTTAAGAAGCTAGAAAAAGAGACCTAATGGAGTCAAAGTTAATAGATGAAGGTAATAACAGAGTTCAGAGGAGAAATAAATAAAATGGATACTACACAGATAATAGAAAACTCGATGAAACTGAAAGCTGGCTTTTTAAAAAAATAAAACGACATTTAGCTAGACTGTGAAGGAAAAAAGAGGACTCAAATAAATAAAATTAGAAGTGCAAGAGACGGGGGCGCCTGGGTGGCTCAGTGGGTTAAAGCCTCTGCCTTTGGCTCAGGTCATGATCTCAGGGTCCTGGGATCGAGCCCCATATCAGGCTCTCTGCTCAGCAGGGAGCCCGCTTCCCCCTCTCTCTCTTCTGTCTCTCTGCCTAATTGTGATCTCTGTCAAATAAATAAAATCTTTAAAATTAATTAATTAATTAAAAGAAAAAGATAAGCAAGAGGAGACATTTAAAAAGATATACCACATGAAATACAAAGGATCTTAAGAGACTACTATGATCAACTATGAAATCACTATCTCAAAGAGTGTGAGTGCGTCCAGATGGCTCAGTCGTTGGGCATCCTGCTCTTGATTTCAGCTCAGGTCATGAACTCAGGGTCGTGGGATAGAGCCCCACAGGAGCTCCAGGCAGTTGTGGTTGGAGACTGCTTGGGATTCTCTCTCTCCCTCTGCCCCTCCCCTGTCTCTTTCTCTCAAAAAAAAAAAAAAAAAAAAAAAAAAAATTATGTGCATACCCATGTTCCCTGTAGGATTATTCACAATAGCCAAAATATGCAGACAACCTAAATGTCCATCAATGGATGAATGGATAAAGACAATGTGGCATATGTATGCAATGAAATATTACTCAGACATAACAAAGGATGAAATCCTACTATTTATGACAACACAGATGGACCTAGAGAGCACTATGCTAAATGAGACCAGTCAGACAGAGAAAGACAAATACTATATGATCTCACTAATATGTGGAATCTAAAAAAAAAACCTAAACTCATAAACACAAAGAACAGAATGGCAGTTACCAGAGGTAGAGGGTGGGAAGTGGAGGAATTGGGTGAAGGTGCCCAAAGGTATAAACCTCTAGTTATAAGATAAGTAAGTTCTGACAGTGTAACACACAGCATGGTGACTATTCCTAATAATACTGTATGGTATACTTGAAAGCTGCTAAGAGAGTAGATCTTGAAAGTCTTCATCATAACAACAACAACAAAAAAAACTGTAGCTAGGGAAGGTGACACATGTTAAACTCAGTGATCATTTCACAGTATAGACATATTAAATCACTATGTCATATACTTTCAATTAATACAATGTTATTTGTCAGTTATATCTCAATATAACTAGGAAGGAAAGATTTCTGTCTAAATTAAATGAGGAGATCTCTTTTAAAATCTTGGCAAGCAACAGCTCCTCAGTAATTCCTAGTTATTACAATTTTCACAAACAAGTGGGAATGGGGTGAGGGGTGCAGCAGTGAGAGGGAGACACAGACAAAGAAAAGGGAAGGGAGAAGATTCCCTGACAAGAAAACCTGAAAAGCAAAGAAAAATGTCTTTGGATATGAAAAATCACTATTATAAATGTAAATTCCCCAAAAGTTCATTTTTTTCTTAACACTCAACCCAAAAAGTACTTTGTGCATGGTATGGGTATTAGCACATTGACATAGAGTACAAGAATTTTTCCCAGTTTGTTGTTTTCCTTTTACATTTTAGGGTGCACTTCAAGGTTTTAAATAATCAAATCTATCAATTTTACCTTTTTTGATATCTCTTGTGTTATGCTTACAATGCCTTCCTCAACCTACAGCAATACAAACATTCACCAGTACTTTCTTCTAATACTTTCATGCTTGTTTCTTCATAACCAACTCTGTAATTTATGTACATGATATGAGAAAATGGTACACATTTCTTATGCAAAGATCTAACCCAATATTCCTAAGTCTGTTTATCAAATTTTTTTAATCCTTTCCTTATTTAAACTGAAACTTTTTATAACAAATACTTAATACAACCTTGAACCTGTACCTTCTTCTTTCTATTTTTCAGTATTTCTTGCCTCTACTTTCCACTTTTTAAGTTCATACTTTCCCTTCTTGCTCTTGTGGTTGGTTTGGCGTGCACAGATGTATTGTGTGTGTGCACATGAGCACGTGCACAAGCTCAGGTGTGTTCATTTCCCTAACACCTATAGCTCTTCCTTATCTGCCTGTATTTCTGATCACTTTCCTCTGTGGCTTCCTTTCTAATACTATTGTGTTCATACCTCCACATGCTTTGTAGCTTCTTTCTTAATTTTTAAATAGTTTATCTTTCATTACATAAATGATACACTTCCCACACAGGATCTTATTCTAAGTGTCCTAGCAAAGTGATATCTTGTTTTCATTTGCCAATCGATCTTGGTCCTCTTTCCATAACAGTAAGTACTGAGCCAGAACACACTAAATAATATTCCACTGCATGGATTTGTATAATTTATGACAAGAATTACAGACATCTTATGGAACTTGCTCAGCAATGCTGGACATTTAAAGATTTTTATTGTTTTATTTGAGAGAGAGCAAAAGAGAGAGAGCACGCGAGCAGGGAAGAGGGGCAAAGGGAGAGGGAGAAGCAGGCTCTCTGGTTGATTCCAAAACTCTGAGATCATGACCTGAACTGAAAACAGATGCTTAACCAACTGAAACACCCTGGCACCTGGGGATGGCTCGACATTTAGACTGATACCAAATTTTTAATAACAAACAACTGTGCTATAAGTGCTGTTTTCTATATTTGTCTTATTATCTTTGTTGGAAAAATTATTGGAGTGTTATTGTTCAGTCAAAGAACACAGGAGTTTTTTAAGGCTTTTGATTCATATTGCCAAAATACCTACCAGAAAGTCTGTATCATTCAGACACCTAGATGGTTATAAAACTTGGGAAAATACAACAAAAAATATGTAATGCACTTTTTTAAGAATAAAACTGTAAAGAATTACCTGAGGTCGAACCATTTCACCTGCTGCAATTTTCTTCTCCTCTTCGACCAAGTTAATAATTTTTTGATTAACAAGTGGTGCATTTGCACCATGGATCTTTGCAACAATTTTGCCATTCTATACGGGAAAAGAAAGCATGAAGGAAACTTCCATTTTTAGGAAAAGTCTGGTATTCAACTTGACGAAGTCATCCCACCCAGCCCTACACCCCACCAATCCTTTCTAGCTATTATAATTAGCCATTTTAAAATAAAGTATTAGTGATAGGAAATTACATCTTGATTTGAAAAACCCAGCTCTTTGAATTCTCCCTCCACGATATCTGTTCTCCTACAACCAAAGGCAAAGCATCCCTGCATTATGTTCGATGGTTCTGTACAGGCCGCCCAATATTACCTTCCCTAATTATTTTTTACACTATGCCCCCTTTTGTCCATCTTTCAACACATATTCACAAAAACCTGTTTACTGGCACTGTTCCAAGCATGATGGTATGGAACAGCAATCCTGGTATGTGGCGTAATTAAATTACCAAAAAGGAGAAAAAAAAAAAAAAAACACAGACAAACATATGTAATATAACAACCTTGACAAGTACCACCAAGTACAAAGCACTGAGAGCATCTACAAGAATGTGTCCTGGTCAAGGAGATCAGCAAAGTTGCTTATCGATACCAGGAAGGGATTCTTCAGTTAAAACATGTAGGATGGGTAAGGGATAACAAGGCAAAATGGAGAAGAAAGAACATTCCAGGCAAAAGGAATAGAGATGCAACAGTCCTGAGGAATTCCCCAGAAGGGAATATGGCAAATGAGAAGACCAGCCAAGAAAGTGAGGGGATGCGTGGTATGAGATGAAGCCTAATTGCGAGGGGGAGAAAGACCATGCAGAGGCTTGTGGGTCTCGGAATCATACAGCTTTTAACCTAACTGCAGTGGGAAGCCTTAGGCATGTTTAAATAGAGCCAGTGACCACAATTTGAACTGTTAATTGTCAAAGATCATTTCAGGGCACCTGGATGGCTCAGTTAGTTAAGCACCTGCCTTGGGCTCAGGTCATGATCCTGGAATCCCGGGATGGAATTCCATGTTGGGCTTGCCGCTCTATGGGGAGTCTGTTTTTCCCTCTGACCCTTCCCCTTTTCATGCTCTCTTTCCCTCTCTCATTCTCTCTCTCAAATAAATAAATAAAAATATTTTTTAAAAAATAAATAACGATCATTTCACCTACCATGTTTAGAAAGAGTTAGAGGGGAGAAGATACTTGTATACACATTAGGAGTTATTCTAGAGATGACTGTGAGAGAGATGGTTGCTCAGTCTGTGGCACTGGTGATGGAGATAGAAAGAATGGAAAGACACAGACGAGTATGAGAAAGACTTGGGTGGTGAAATTGACAAGTCTGAGGTCTGGAATGGATTGGGTGTGATGTACAGAGATGTCACTAGGCTGAGTTTTCTGTTTCTGTCAAGAAAGTGGATAAATTAAGATATTAATCAACCAATGTGGTGACACTTAGAAGACCACATTTCCTGGCAGGGCGGAGGGGGGAGGGTCTGGTATTGGACCAATCCTTTATGAAAGGCCCTTCAGACAACAGAGGGGAAGTCAAAGCATCAGTTGGATATACAAGTCTGGAGCTCAAAGTATAGGAATTAGCTGAAGAGATAAAGTTGAGTTCTCGATACGTAGGTGGTGACAACTGAAACTGTGTGGAGGAAATTTTCTAAGGGGCATGTATAGCATGATAAGATAAATATTTAAGGGCTGGATAAAGAAAGGTAAATCTGCAAAGGAGATGGAGGGGAATAACATCTAGGTAGGCGCAGGGAAACCAAGTAACGAAATCAAAAGTAACCAATGTTTCATGCCCTCCTAGGGCATGGCCACCACATGCAATACACTTGAGAGGTATAGCATGATGGGCCTAAAAGTGGCCATTTATGTAATAATAGGCTGGTAATTGGGTACACTAGCAACAGCAAATCTGCTTGAATAATCGGACAGAAGGCAGATGGAATGGGTTGAGGCATTAATGGGATGTGAAAAAAATGGAGTAAAAATAAATATTCAAACTCTTCTGTGAAATTTAGCTGTGAGACAAAGGAGAGAGATGGGTGGTACTTGGAGAGAGGCATCCAAAAGAAGCATTATTCCTTAGGAATAACATGGAGGACATGGGGAGATGAAAAGAAGTGAGTTGGGGTACATTGGAGGGGGAGACGAACCACGAGAGACTATGGACTTTGAGAAACAGAGGCTTTTGGAGGGGAAAGGTGTGGGAGGTTGGGTGAGCCTGGTGGTGGGTATTAAGGAGGGCAAATACTGCATGGAGCACTGTGTGTGGTGCATGAACAATGAGTTCTGGAACACTGAAAAGAAATAAATAAAAAAAATTTTTTTAAGCATTATTTTTTAACTGGAAATAGATCATCACCTTCAAAGGGCAATGAGAAGGATCCAGTTGAGAAAGGCTTGAATCAATACTGCGATCTACTTACCATTTCCCACCAGAAGGAACCTTCCAACAATTCTGGAGACTTTCTAATGTCCCTTGAAAAAGCTCTTCCTGCTGAAACTTGCTGGATGAATTTGTCGTCAGCTCTGTGTGTTGAGCAATACCAAGAGCCACTGTGGTAATATCCATATAAACAAGCGATGGGCTTGCTGGTGGCTTTGTGGGCACAGACTGAGATTCTTAGATGAATGACTTTGGATATGGAGCAAAGTGGATATGGAGCATGACTGCGTGAGCAACTGGCTGAAAGGTGCCCTGGAGAAAAGTTCATTGGCAGCAGAGGCCAGGATGGAGAGGCCAGGATGTGGGAGGGTTGCCAGGGTCCCCGGGAGGATGGCAGGACAGGGTTTTTCAAAGGGGTTTGAGTCCTCATGCCAAAGTCCTCAGTCATCGATAGGATTGATCTAAAGACCAGTAAATGACAGGGATGAGGTGGGGGAGAGAAGGAGGTTTAGCCGAATAGCTAAGTTAGCAAGGAAGAGACCTCTAATTAGCAGGAAAAAAAGTTATTGAAGTAAGAAGAAATAAAGGGAATATAATTCTACTCCTGGCCTTGAGACACACAATCTGAGAAAACAGTCATCACTCTGGGCTCCAAAGAAGTATGTTCTAAGTAAAGACACTTAACCAAAGTCAACAAAATGGAGTAAAAGGCTAAAAGCCATAATGAAAGATCTTAGAAAGTGTGCTAATTGCTCGTCTCAATTACAGAAGTAACACAGTGAAAGGCTTTGCAAGGTGGTAGAGAACTGGGAGAACTGGTCAGGAAAAAAATATTCTGAGCATGAGAAGGATGAACTATACAGGGCTGGAAGGAAGGGAGGACTTATAGTCCAGGCACGGATTGCAGATAAGACAATGCGGACTGGATGGGCCAGTTAAGGAGGGTGGGCTTGGTCTCCTGATCAGAGCTACCCAACCAGGCAGGGTGATGGTGGTCCCAGAGCTCCAGACTCTACATGATAGTCCCCCTGCCCCGTCTCTCTTCCTCAGTCCCACACTCCTAACTGCTACTAGTCTCCTCACTGTTCCTAATATTAGCCCACCAAGCCTATTTTTGCATGTTACTCACTCTGGTTCCCTAAACTATGTCTAGGCCAAGGGTGAGAAAACAATGACCCAGCACAGAGACTATATTTTGCCAAAGTTGAAAATACTATCTGGCCCTTTATCAAAAGAGCTGGATGACCCCTCACCTAAATCACCAAATTCTACATGTCCGACTTAGAGCAAAACCTGCAATGCAATTTTTAAAACTCAATTAACCCAGTAATTCAATTCCTTGAAATTGTTGCAAAATCATTATTTCATAGAAGCAAAATGTTCTATCCAAGAAGTGTTTTTAAAATAATGATTTCTAGGGATGCCTGGGAGGCTCAGTCAATTAAGCATCTGCCTATGGCTAGGGTCATGATCTTAGGGTCCTGGGATTGAGTCTCACATTGGGCTCCCTGCTGCTTCCCCTACTTTTGTTCTCTCTCTCTCTGACAGAGATAAATAAATCTTAAAAATTTTTTAAATAAAATAAAGTAATGATTTCCAGTACAAAAAAATAATAATCCAAGTATCCAATAGTAAAAGAAGAGCCCAAGCCCTGTCTGGGAAGCCTTTCCTTACTATACCCAACTCTCTAGCTCTATAGAGCAGCTACACTCTGTGTCACATAGCTTTGAAATGTAAATACTCTCCTTCTGGAAAATAGCACTTATTATGTCTTCCTGATTATGAAGATTGTATATTCATCACAGAATTTGGGGAAAACATAAAAAAAGTATCAAGAAAAAAACTTAACTACTACATCCTTTCCCCATATACAGAAAGCTACTACTGATAATCTGGGAACTGCTCTTCCTCTCTTCTTTCTACACATTTGTACATGCAGAGACAGGAGGAACATATATTACTAATAGTAATCAGACAGCTATGTCCTTGTATTAGCATGCATGAATACTTAGAACCAATTCTCTGCTACTGAGTAGTGAAGAAATTTCCAACTTTTCACTCCCGTAAATAACAACTCATCACACAAATCTCTGATTATTTCCTCAGAAAAGCTAAATACCATTTTATTTTTCTTTTCTCTGATCAATTCAGTGCATGATGCACCCATTACATGCTCCTAGAGGACAAGTTATGAAATATATTAACAGACAATTGTCATATGGTTTCACTTATTTGTGGAGCATAACAAATAACATGGAGGACATGGGGAGATGGAAAGGAGAAGGGAGTTGAGGGAAATTGGAGGGGGAGATGAACTATGAGAGACTATGAGAGACTCAGAAAAACAATCTGAGGGTTTTGAAGGGGCGGCGGGTGGGAGGTTGGGGAAGCCTGGTGGTGGGTATTAAGGAGGGCACGTATTGCATGGAGCACTGGGTGTGGTGCAAAAAACAATGAATTCTGTTACACCGAAAAGAAATTAAATTTTAAAAAAATAGACAAGCAAAGATAAGGCAAAAGAAATCTATGATTACTACAATCAGAAAATAGTTCCATGGTAATTTTACAATGCTACTTGCTATTTAACTATAAATTAGAATCTGATCACATATTTGAGGTGATAAATATTATACTTACAACACTGAAGAGAAAAACAGGTTCACATTTATCTCTAAATGGCTGCAAAGTCACAATGTTGTCAGCTTCTGCCTGAAAAAAAAATAAAAATTTCATATAATAATAGAGGAAACTATACCCAGCTCACTACATACATTATGCTGAAAAAATGCAGATCAGATAAAATTTTTATTTTTATGTTTACTATACTGTTTTCTGAGTATGTTATAATTGTTCTAAGGATCCAACTGCATACACTGGAGATTCAGGCCATGCATCATTTGACCTCAAACTTACTTCTCACTGTTCACCTTTGTGGTACCCAAACCTGCAACTAAACTTATCTACTTCTGGTTCCCCACACTTTCCCCCCTCCTTACCTGCTCTTGTCCTTCCTTTTCCAACCCAGGTCAGGTTTCCCTTCTCCAATAACTGTCTTGCTCCCTCCTACTGTATATCCTCTCCTGCTCCACATGGAACTTTAACTGCCCTTCCCTTGGGGACTCCATTGTCCCTTTCAGTATTGTACCACCATCATATGGGCCTATCTCACTTCCTTTTTTCTTTAAGTAGGCTCCGTGCTGAGCATGGAGCCCAACATGGGGCTTGAACTCACAACCCTGAGATCAAGACCTGAGCTGAGATCAAGAGCTGGACACTTAGCCAACTGAGCCGCCCAGGCAAGGCGCCCCCCATCTCACTTCTTGTGATCAGATCTATGCTGTTTCATATTCCCCTTTGCATGTCACCCTCCTTCTGCATTAGTCATGGGGCCATACTTATATAAAAATTTGAGAGAAAGTAGGCTCCAAAGGAAAAAAAATTAAAATAAAAAAAAAGGAGCTTATCTTACATGCATCTTGAATGAACTGTCTGTCAAATTTCAAGGCCTTCTTTTTTTAATGTTTGCAATTTTCTTAAATTTTTCTCACAAATTTCAAGTTGTCCTGGTGGGAGCTAAGATGGTAGGTAGTAGGCACACCCTAGGTTTGCCTCATCCCTTGAACACAGCCAGATAAATATCAAGTCATCCTGCATACCCAAGAAATCCAGCTGAGGACTGACAGAACAAACTGCACAACTAGAGAGAAAGAGAGGAGGCTACACTGCAGAAAGTAGGAGGTGCAGAGATGTGATCTGGGGGAAAAAAATGATCGCAGGTGCTGCAAAAGGTCTTGGTCTTGGACAGAGGAGAGAAAAAGACAGAGGAGCACACAGGGGGTCACACAGGGAGAACACTTCCCCAAAACCACTGGCTGGGAAATGAGAGAGGCTGATTTTTTTGAGTTTTACAACCAGGAGGGCTCAAAGACTAGAGTTTTAGAGGTCCGCGCTGTGGCTGGAATAGAGCCCGAGGGCGCTGCAGTTTTCCTGTAGAGAAGGGAGGCAGGTCACCCAGGGACCCACAGCATGATCCACGGATCACCTGAGACATACCAGGAGAGAAAGATCCCCCTTCTTGGAGCATTGCCTATCCTGGGCATTGCCTATCCTGGGACAAAAGAACCAGCAGGCACCATTTCCCTCCCCCACCCATCAGCATGGTGCAGAGACACCTGCTGAGGCAGCTAATGTGGGCACTGGCTCTTCTGTGTGCTTTGCCCCAGGCCCCAAGCTTGTGAGCCCTTCTGGGTCAAACCATCAATCCAGTGTGGCAAGACCCTCCCCCAGAAGACCAGTGCAGGTCCCCGTCACACCATGTCCCTAAAGTTTGGAGTTTTAAAATTCAGCCAGCCTGGCTGCGATAGAACACAAAGTGCACTGCACTGGTCCAAGCAGGCAAGGAACCCAGACACAGTGTAAACAGTGATTTGAAAAACACCCAGGACACACGGGGGAAATTATTGCTCTTCTGGGAGGGCTACCCTGACAGCAGTGAGCATGAACTCTCCTCCTCAGGGACAAAGGAGCTGGCTAGTTCCCCTGTCTCTCAGCATAACCCATCATCAGTAAACAGCTGTGCTAACACTGGCTGCCTAAATTGCTTACACCCAGCCCTACCCCCTACATTCTGCTGCTACTGCTTTCTTGAGCAAGTGCGCCTGAGAACAAGGGCAGCAGGTCCCTCCCCCAGAAGACTAGCACAACACCCCCTCCCCAACACACACACACACACACACACACACACACACACACACACACACACACTACTACTGACCACAGATTCTGCAAAGCTTCAGCTCCAGTGGAGCCTCGGTCTCTTTTAACAAGCAGACCGGAGCACACCTAGTTAAAACTCACCACACTCTGACCAAGATCCAAACACTCCTCACTGCAGGCTAAGAGAGCCTTTGCAGACAGCTGACCTGAGGGAAAGAGCAGCCATAAAACAGTATTTAAGTGCACACAGCATATACCAGAGTCACTTCCTGAGACACCAGTCCTGAACACTGTATGGACCCCTTCTCTTCATAAAGCCATTACTCGTAGGGGCTGGAAACAAAATGAGCTTTTCTAACACACCAAAGACGGAAACCTAGACAAAACGTCAAGACAGAGGAATTTATCCCAAAAGAAAGAAAAAGAAAAGGTCACAGCTAGGGATCTAATTGAAACAGGTATAAGCAATATGCCTGACACACAATTTAAAGCAACAATCATAAGGATACGAGCTGGCCTTCAGAAAAGCACAGAACCCATCAGGGAGTCCCTTACCACAGAGATAAAAGAACTTAAAACCTATCAGCCTAAATGACAAACACAAGAACTGAGATTCAAAACTGACTGGACGTAATGACCACAAGGATGGAAGAAGCAGAGGAATGAATAAATGATACAGAGGATAGAATTATGGAAAATAATGAAGCTGATCAAAAGGGGGAAAGAAAAATCTTGGATCATGGAAGCATGATCCCGTGATGCCATGAAAAATAGTAACATTCATACCAAAGGAGTCCAGAAGGGGGCAGAAGGTTTATTTGAGGAATAATAGCTGAAAACATCCATAATCTGGGGATGGATACAGACTTACAGATCCAGGAGGCACAGAGAATTCCCATCAAAATCAATAAAAATAGGCCAACACCAAGACATATTGTAGTTCGATCTGCAAAATATAAAGAAAAAAATCCTAAAAGCAACAAGACAAAAGAAATCCCTAACTTATAAGGGAAGACAAAAAAAAAGTTAGCAGCAGACCTATCCACAGAAATTTGTCAGGCCAAAATAAAGTGGTATGATATACCCAATGTACTGAATGAGAAAAATCTGCAGCCAAGAATGTACTATCCAGGAAGATTATCAATCAGAATAGAAGGAGAATTTCCCAGACAAATGAAAACCAAAGGAGTTCATGACTGCTAAATCAGCCCTGCAAGAAATATTAAAGGGGACTCTTTGAGTAGGGAAGAAAGACCAAAAGCAACAAAGACTAGAAAGGAATACAGGAAATCTCCAGAAACAAGGACAAAACAAACAATAAAATGACACTAAATTCATATCTATTAATAATTACCCTGAATGCAAATGAATTAAATATTCCAATCAAAAACAATAGGGTGTTAGAATGGATAAAAAACAAGAGACTCATTTTAGACCTAAAGACACTTGCAGATAAAAGTGAGGAGATGGAGAAATATCTGTCATGCTAATGGAAGTCAAAAAGAAAGCCAGAGTAGCAATACTTCTATCAGACAAATTAGATTTTAAACCAAAGACTGTAATAAGAAATGAAGAAGGACACTATAGCATAATAAAGGGGTCTATCCAACAGTAAGATCTAACAATTATAAATATTCATGCTCCTAATTTGGGAGCAGCCAATTCTACCAATCAGTTAACAACCAAAGTAAAGATACACATTGATAATAATACAATTAACAGTAGAGGACTTTAACACCCCACTCACAGCAATAGATAGATCATCTAAGCAGAAGATCATCAAGAAAACAAGGGCTTTGAATGACACACTGGACCAGATGGACTTCACAGATATATTCAAAACATTTCATCCTAAAACAGCAGAATACACATTTCTTTCTTGTGCACATGGGACATTCTCCTGAACAGATCATATACCAGGTCACAAATCAGGCCTCAGCAAGTACAAAATGACTGAGATCATACAGTGCATATTTTCTGACCACAACACTATGAAACTTGAAGTCAAGCCCAAGAAAAAATTGGGAAAGATGACAAATACATGCAGGTTTAAGATCATCCTACTATAAAATGAATGGCTTACCCAGGAAATTAAAGAAGAAATTAAAAAATACGTGGAAGCAAATGAAAATGAAAACGTGATGGTCCAAAACCTTTGAGATGTAGCAAAAGAGGTTATTAAAAGGAAATATATAGCACTACAGACTACCTCACGAAGCAAGAAAAATCTCAAATACACAACCCAACTTTACACCTAAAGAAGCAAGAAAAAGAGTAAGAAATGAAGCTGATAGTCAGCAGAAGAAAGGAAATAATAAAGAATAGAGCAGAAATAAACGATATAGAAACAAACAAAAGACCAGTAGGACAGATCAACGAAACCTGGAGCTAGTTCTTTGAAAAAATTAATAAAATTGATAAACCCCAGCCAGATTCACCAAAAAATAAAAAAGAAATGACTCAAATAAACAAAATTATGAAAGAGGAGAAATCACAACCCCCACCACAGAAATACAATCATAAGAGAATATTACGGAAAATTATATGCCAAAAAATTGGGCAATCTGAAAGAAATGGATAAATTCTTAGAAACATATAAACTACAAAACTAAAACAGGAAGAAATAGAAAACTTTAACAGACAAGACCCATAAACAGCAAAGAAATTGAATCAGTAATCAAAAATCTCCCAACAAACAAAAGTTCAGAGCCAGACATCTTCACAGGGGAATTCTACCAAACAATGAAAGAAGAGTTAATACCATTCTTCTCAAACTATTCCAAAAAACAGAAATGAAAGGAAAACTTCCAAAATCATTCTTTGAGGCCACCATTACCATGACTCCAAAACCAGACAAAGACCCCACTAAAAAGGGGAACCCAGGACAATATCCCTTATGAACATGTATGCAAAAAATCTGAACAAAATACTAGCAAATGGAATCTAATAGTACTTTAAAAGAATACCATGATCAAATGGGATTTATTCCTGGGTTGCAAGGATGGTTCAATATTCACAAATCAATCAACATGGTATACCACATTAATAAAAGAAAGGAAAAGAACCATAAGATTCTCTCAATAGATGAAGAAAAAGCACCTGACAAACCATTTGATTCTTGATTTAAAAAAAAAAAAAAGAAAAATCCTCAACAAAGTAGGAATAAAGGCCTATTAAAATTTATGATTTTTCTCTTTATGACACTGGGGCACCTGGGTGGCTCAGCTGGTTAATCATCTGCCTTCTGCTCAAGTCATGATTCTCAGGTCCTGGGATTGAGCCTCGCAGTGGGCTTCCTGTTCTTTCTTGCTCTCTCGCTCTCTCGCTCTCTCTCTCAAATAAATAAATAAAATCTTCTTAAAAATCATAAAAGCCATACACAAAACAACCCCACAGCTAATATCCTCAATGGGGAAAACCTGAGAGCTTTTTCTCTAGGTCAAGAACAACACAAGGATGTCCACTCTCACCACTGTTATTTAACATGGCATTGGAAGTCCTAACTTTGCAATCAGACAACAAAAAGAAATAAAACTTATCCAAATTGGCAAGAAATAAGTCACTTTCACTATTCACAGTTGACATGATACTCTTAGTAAAAAACCCCGAAAGACACCACCAAAAAATTGCTAGAACTGATGCACAAATTCAGTTAAGTCGCAGAATACAAAGCCAACGTACAAAAATCTGTTGCATTTCTATACACCAAAAATGAAGTACCAGAAAAGTGAAATCAAGGAATCAATCCTATTTTAATTGCACCAAAAAACATAACATATCTAGGAATAAACCTAACCAAAGAGGTAAAAGATACTACTCTGAAAACTACAGAACACTTATGAAAGAAATTAAAGGTGACACAAAGAAATGGAACAACATCCCATGCCCGTGTATTGGAAAAAACAAATATTGTTAAAATGTCTATACTACCCAAAGCAATCTATACATTTAATGCAATCTCAATGAAATACCACCAGCATTCTTCACACAGCTAAAACAAACAATCCTAAAATTTGTATGGAATCACAACAAAAGACTCCAGACAGCCAAAGCAAGCTTGAAAAAGAAAAGCAAAGCTGGAGGCATCACAATTCCAGACTTTAAATTAGTTTACAAAGCTGTAGTGATCAAGACAGTATGGTACAGGCACAAAAACAGACAAATAGATCAATGGAACTGAATAGAAAACCCAGAAATGGACCCACAACTCTATGGTCAACTAATCTTCAACAAAGTAGGAAAGAATATCTGAAGGAAAAAAGACAAATGGTGTTAGGAGAACTGGACAAGCAGCATGCAAAAGAATGAGACTGGACCACTTTCTTACATCATACACAAAAATAAATTCAAAATGGATGAAAGACAGGAAATCGTCAAAATCATAGAGAAGAACACAGGCAGCAACCTCTTTGACACTGGCTATAGCATCTTCTTATACATCTCCAGGGACAAGAGAAACAAAAGCAAAATGAAATATTGGGACTACATCAAGATAAAAAGCTTATGTATAGCAAAGGAAACAATCATCAAAACTAAAAGGTAACCTACGAAATGGGAGAAGATATTTGCAATTGACATATCTGTTAAAGGGCTAGTATCAAAAATCTATAAAGAACTGGTCAAACTCAACATCCAAAAAATACATAATCTGGTAAAGACATGCGCAGAAGATATGAACTGATGTTTCTCCAAAGAAAACCGACAAATGGGCCGACAGACACATGAAAAGAAGCTCAACATCACCATTATCAGGGAAATAAAAATCAAAACCACAATGAGCTATCACCTCATGAATGGCTGAAATTGACAACATAGAAAACAACAGATGTTGATGAGGATGTGGAGAAAAGAGAACCCTCTTACACTGTTGGTGGGAATGCAGATTGGGCAGTCACTCTGGAAAACAGCATGGAGGTTCCTAAGAACTTAAAACTAGAATTAAGTTACCCTACAATTCAGCAATGTACTACTAGGTACTCACCCAAAGGATACAAAAATACTGATCTGAAGGGATACACGCACCCCAAAGTTTACAGCAGTATTATCAACAACAGCCAAATTCTGGAAAGAGCCAAACGTCCATCAACCAATAAATGGATAAAGAAGTTATACACAATGGAATGTTACTAGGCCATAAAAAAAGAATGAAATCCTGGGGCGCCTGGGTGGCTCAGTTGGTTAAGCATCTCACCTTTGGTTCAGGTCATGATCCCAGAGTCCTGGGATCAAGCTCTGCATTGAGCTCCTTGCTCATGGGGGGGTCTTCTACTCCCTCTCCCTCTGCCCCCACCCACTCCCCCCTTGTTTGTGCTCTTTCTCTCAAATAAAGTCTTTTTTTAAAAAAATGGAATCTTGCCATGTGCAACAACATGGCTAGAAGTAGAGAGTATTTTTTTAAGATTTATTTATTTATTTGACAGACAGAGAGAGAGAGCAACGAAGGGGAGAGGGGACAAGGGAGAGAGAGAATTTCAAGCAAACCCCCACTGAGAGCAGAGTCCAAATCTGGCTGGATCTCACGACCCTGAGATCATGACCTGTGAAATCAAGAGTCCGGTGCTTAACAAACTGAGCCACCCAGACACCCCAAGGCAAGACAGTGTCATGCTAAGCAAAGGAAGTCAGTCAGAGAAAGACAAATACCATATGATTTCACTTGTATGTGGAATTTAAGAAACAAAACAGATGAACATAGGAGGGAAAAGGAGAGAGAGGCAAACCATAAAACAGACTCAACTATAGAGAACAAACTGAGGGTTGCTGGAGGGTTGGTGTCAGGGGGATGGGCTAGATAGGTGACAGATATTAAGGAGGGCACCTGAGAATACCTGGTGCTGTCTGTAAGTGATGAATCAGTAAATCCTACACACAAAACTATATATTACACTTATGTTAACTAACTAAAATTTCTTTTCTTTTTTTTTTTAAAGATATTATTTATTTGAGAGAGAGGGAGAAGCAGACTCCCTGCTGAGTGGAGAGCCCAATGCGGGGCTCGATCCTAGGACCCTGAGATGGTGACAATTGACTGAGCCACCCAGGACCCCCAACTAACTAGAATTTAAATATGAACTTGGGGGAAAAAAAAACAAATATCAAGTTGTCCTACACTGATTATAAACAATTATATACTTAATAATAGTGTATTCCTCAACATTAATATAGCATCCTTTGGGCCAGCTGTCAGAAAGAGATTACTTGGTAGGGTCTTCTCTAAGAGACTGTTTTTGCAACCTAAGGCAATTGTTTTCAAACTGGCATTTCTGGAGGTAACCACTGTAAGGAAGCCAAGAGAAGGTCGCTCAGCCCTGTCAGCCAGAGGAGCTGTGTTATAATCTCTCTCTCTCTCTTTTTTATGCACATTGGATTCTACATGGCTTTTTTTTTCTTTTTTTTTCAAGCTTCCATAGTTTAGGGGAAAAAAAGGAAGGAGGGGAAAGGTACTAATCTATAATATTTAAGGACATAAGTTAAAGTATATATTTAAAAGTAGTCTAGGCATCATCATTACAATGTTTATATTAAATAAAGTATTAACAATTAGAGCACTTAATAATATTATACAAGAACTGCAATAAAGAATATTCTGAAATTGAAATTCAAGGGGCGCCTGGGTGGCTCAGTGGGTTAAAGCCTCTGCCTTCGGCTCAGGTCCGGGGATCGATCCCCGCATTGGGCTCTCT
Source organism: Enhydra lutris kenyoni (assembly GCF_002288905.1). NCBI lineage: Eukaryota > Metazoa > Chordata > Mammalia > Carnivora > Mustelidae > Enhydra > Enhydra lutris. The sequence continues at coordinate 1,067,539 of NW_019154124.1, forward strand.
GCTCAGCGGGGAGCCTGCTTCCTCCTCTCTTTCTCTGCCTGCCTCTCTGCCTACTTGTGATCTCTGTCAAATAAGTAAATAAAATCTTAAAAAAAAATACAAGTGTTCAAGTCTTTTAAAAGGACACATAACAACAAAAAAATTATACTGGCCACTTGGCCTAGGGCGATTTCAACCTCATAGGCTGCTCCCAATGGAGGTTTTGAGATTAAATGCATTTTTATCATCCTTTATGGGCAGGCCACAGCAAAAAAACAGCATCAATTTATACAAATGTGCTATTGTTGAGTGCAGTCAAACATGACCAGAGAAACCATTCAGGGAGGCACAAAATTCTTTGTTCTTAAATTCAACAGATGCTAGTTTTATGGAGAGTAATATGAACATATTTTGGGAAGAACTTACTAGCACTTCCCAGGGGGATGGCTATAGTAACAGAAAAGATTCCTTGTGGAGTCCACTGAGGAATTCTGTCCCGCTGGGGTACTACTGGGAGGACAGTCGGAAGTCACTGGGCTGAGAGAGAGCACCATTAAGACCTACATCCTCACACAGCTCTGAGGTGAGCTAAATAGGGTGTCCACACATCATGTGCTCTAATTCCCCTTCCACACCCACCCCTCCAGCACCACAGCAGTGCCTGGCCTGAACATAATATCCAGGTTTACAAAGAGGGATTTAATGCCTCTAAAGCACTTGGGAACACAGCATCAAGTTACACCTTCTCAGTCTCTAAGGACTGCTTGCCTTACCTTCCTATGCCCATGTTCTCTTCCAGGTAGCCTGACAGGGGTGCAGGGAGCCTACCTTTTTGTTGGTCTCTCCCCACTGACCTCATTTCCCTTTTAGACACTGGAGTTTTCCCATGGCTCCTAGCCCATGAACTTGCACTCCTGCCACTCCCAGACGAAGTTCCCTTATGCCAACTGCCAGGACTCAAAAAAATTTTCTACCTTGATTCTCAATCCATTTGCCAACTGTTAGAGCCTCCTGATATGGTTTCTCAACTTCTATACCAACCCTGTGTCTACTGTATCTGGCAATCTCCATTAGGCCCCATTCTGTGTCCTCTGAACTCCATTTATCCTCCCTGCCAAGGATGGAGTCTCAAATCATATTCCAGATCCATTCCGGTGGCTCAGAATGAAGCAGGCTGTTACAGATGGTCGCCCTTTCAAAAACTGAAACACTCTTACTTCAGAAGACAAAGTCAGCCTCTGGATAAAAAGATTTAACAATTGTAGGGACGCCTGGGTGGCTCAGTACGTTAAGTGTCTGTCTTCAGCTCAGGTCCTGATCCCAGAGCCGTAGGACCAAATGCTGCATAAGCTCCTTGCTCCACAGAGAACCTGCTTCTCCCTCTGCCTGCTGCTTCCCCTGCCTGTGCACTCACTCTCTCTCTGACAAATACATAAAATCTTTAAAAAAGAAAAAAAAAGATTTAATAATTGTATACAGCCACCTACTCTCTTGCAGAGAAAAAATAATGAGGTGAGTTTTCTAAGCCTTAGGCTGCTTAACTGTAACCATGAACTAAGGAAAAATAGTCCTATAAAGTAAGTAAGGGCACCCGGGTGGCTCAGTGGGTTAAGCCTCTGCCTTCAGCTCAGGGCATGATCTCAGGGTTCTGGGATCGAGCCCCACATGGGGCTTTCTGCTCAGCAGAGAGCCCGCATTCCCCCCCCCGCCTGCCTCTCTGCCTACTTGTGATATCTGTCAAATAAATAAATAAAATCTTTAAAAAAAAAAAAAAAAAAGGAATGTCCAGAAGAGGATGGACAGTCAAGTTAAGGTCAACCAACAAACTCATCCCACGGTCTGGGTTGGGAAGGGTCGCAGAGAGATTCTACACATGAAAACCTGCAAGGGGCTGAGGTTTCATGTTTGCGTTATGGACTATGCATTTTAGGTGTAAGGAGTAAAGATATGAAACCAGTTATCACTTCTGCACCTTAGTTCTAGCTGGTTTGGAGCTGCTTCTGCCCAACAGAAATAGAATGTGGGCTACACATATTTTTTTAAATTCTGTGGTTCTAGTAATAACAGTTAAAGGCTAAAAAGAAACAGGTGAGAATAATGTAAAAATATATTTTACTTAGTCCAAAATACAGTCATTTCAACAAGTAATCACTGTAAAAGACTATTAATGAGATAATTCATTTTCTTTTTTTCACACCAAATCTTCAAAATCTGGTGTGTATTTTACATTTAGAGTACATCTCAATTTATGGGCTAAATTTGAATCAGAAATCACTGATTTGTAATTCGAGTTTATAAAATGTATAGTCCAAAAAAGTAGATGTACATACCAAGTTGTCCCAAACAACTTAAAAATTTCATAATTCCTGAATTGGTTATCAGTTTTTAAATTTAAATTTAAATTAATTAAAGTTAAAAATTCAGTTCCTCAGTGTCACCAGCCACATCTTAAGTGCTCAAAAGCCGTTTTCGTCTAGTGGCCACCGTATCAGACAACAAAGCTCTCAGCAGATGGCAACCTGATGTGGACAAACTGAATAATCAATACAACGAAGCCCAGAAAGTTTAGCCATAATATTTTAATCCCTCGTCACATCTCGGTGACAAAGGAAGGGAAAATCACTACCACTGGAAAACTGGTAACTGGGTTAAGTGCCCAGAGACCCTCCCAATGCTATCCAGTAAACAGCATTTACAGCCCAGATTCTAAAAGACACACACTGAACAGTCAAGTGAAAAAAAACAGATCAACAGGCATTCATATGTATACTTTCTGATGTTCTCAATCATAGTAAACAACCTCAACACGGTGGGAGACAGGATAAAAATCGTGATGGTCTCAGATCCGGTAGAACTAGACATACAGTAAAACTGCCAAGTAAATATTGTCCATGTTTGAAGAGTTGGCAGGTTGTTCAAAATAAGACAATCCTTAAAGACAATATTTAAACACTTGGAAGTATCAGGAAAATAACCGTTTACTGGAAATGAAATCCTTACTACAGCAAAATGCAGAAGTTCGTCTTCGTTCAGCTCATTTTTCAATTTTCTGAATAAAGTTTGCATTGCTTTGCAAGGTCCACACCAGGCTTGGTAAACGTCGATCACTAGAAGATGATAATATTTATGAAAAAACAGAGTCAAAGAATCTGAAATAGCAGCTCATCCCAACGCTGCACGCGGCAGATGAAGGAGGTTTTTACATTCTTAGTGGTGAGGTGCACTCTGTAGGGGCGGGGCAGACTTGAGGTTCCCAAATGGCCGGACAACCAGGAGAACCCCAGTACCTGTTAGGCCTTTGTTCTGCAACATCTCATCCCACAGGCTTTGAGTATTGACGACTGCCTGCAAAAAGGAGGCCGCTGTCAAGGGGTCTCCAAGAGCCAACACCCCACGTAAAGACTGTTGGTAGGTCATGCTCACCTGTAACGGGACCTCTCGCTTTTTCCCCGCCATTTATCCCCTGTCATGGGAAAAAGGGAAGACAGATAGAAAACGTTTAAGATGAAATTTAAATGATGTTATTCCCTACGCATTCAAGCAGTATCTTAATGCCCCACAGAATATTTCCTTCGACGGTATCAGAATATACACTCCCCCCATTTCTAGGGAGAGAGGAGCCCAGGTCGCCGAGGGATTCCTCAGGGGGCTCTGCCCTGTTATCTTCCTCTCCCAGTAACTCTGGGGCAAGGTAAGAATGTTGCAAGGTACAGTTCCTTACAAAGTTTTCTTTTCCTGAAGCTTCACGGGGTGTTCTGTCTATTTTCATTTGCACACGTGTTAATTGTCTGTGACCAGCTCATGGATCCTCCTCGGGTCCCTCTCCACGGAGGTTTAATGAGTAGAACAAGAAGACCCTAGGGTGGTCTTGAGCAAGCACATCACCAACGATCCGCAGAGTTAAGTCAGTGAGGCCCTAACGGCCCATTCCGGGGACTCGGGGGCGCTCAGTGTGGTGGCCTGCGCGCGTGACAGCGGGCCTAGCACAAAACAAAGGAGTTATTCGGGACGACAAAACAAAGTCCCTCCCGGGTAAAGGTGCTGGATTCTCCAACAAGCTTAGCACAGAGCAGGTGCTCCTCCAAGCTACACCCCGACGTTTACAAGAACGAGAGAGAAGAGGCCCCCGAGGATCCAAACCAGTCCCTGGATGAGGCCTGCGGCCTTTGTGAGCACGGATCCAAGAGGTCCGAGTACCTGGGCACGGAGCAGGTAAAAACCTAACGGTCTGGACGTCGGTACACGCTGGTCCCGGGAAAGTGACAGAAAGAGGACCCTGGAACCGACATCAGGAGGAGGGGCCAACGTCCGCGGCCGCCCCACCCATGCGGTGAATCTGGCCCTCCCCCGCGGGGGCGGTGCCTCGAGGCTCCCCAAGCCCCAGGGCGCAGGTCCAGGACCGCTAAGCTAGAGTCCGGCTGCTCTTCCCGCGCGCGGGGCGAGGGGTGGGAGGGTGGGGGAGTCCGCTGCCCGGAGCCCCTGTACCTCTTTGCTCAGTGCCGGACAGCCCTCTATGCTACGGGTGCGTTTGCCACCTGCAGGTTGACAGAAGCTCTCCCGGACTGGTGACAACAGACATAATCACTGGTGTGCTGGTAGATGTTAACAACTAGCTCTCTTGGAAATTACTACGAATCATGATAAGTTTTACTGGCATAAATAAGAACAATGTGTGACAACAAGTAAAGAATAATTATAAAGTGTACAATATTCTGTTGCAAATTCCACAAAGCCAATAGATTTTTACAGAATGTTTTCATTGATTTTTGCTGGGGTCTAGCATTCATAGCCAATTCATACATGCAATTCATTCACGACTTGCCAGATTCCAAACATGAATAAATGCTTGGCCACGTTCACCATTAAAATCATGTTAAATACAAAAACATGTCTAAATACCGGTTTTCATACAGTTTTATCTCCTTACCATGAGTTGTTTCAAAAAGTAGTAATTTTCTCACTGCTCTAAAATAGCACTGTAATCTTGAACAAAGAGATAATGTTGATTATGTTTTAAAATATATGTTAGATAGCAAAATACTGATGAGCGCATGTCCTTAAATTTGAAACACTTTCTTTTTGCAAAATAAAAATAAGCTTTCCCATGAGAGAACCACTGAAAGTCTATGTGGGAAAAATATTTTCATAGGTACTCTCTATTGCGAAGATTCTCCTATTTTATGATCATGATTTTTTATTATTATTTTAATAAAATTAACAGCTTGGGTGTAATGTGACACCTATAGAATGGCCTAATCTCAGCTGGTCTGGATTGATGACATGCTTGTTTCCCAAGCTTCTTGGAGCACCGTAGTGACTTCTTGGCCAACACTACAGAGTATATGAAGTAAGTATAAATGATATTCTGCAACTATGGGTCCATGAGTGGTTTTAGAGTGGACATGTGAGCCTGTCATCATCATTCAGGAATACTAATTGGACTTAGGATTTGCTAAAACTCAGGAGTTAAAGGTGAAAGGTGAGAGGAGAATCAATGGCCACACATAGCTGGGACGTGCCCATGTGTGACCCGCTCCATATAAGAAACACTTAACAGAACTTGAGATCCCAGTGCCTTTGCATATAGGTGGGTGGTTGAAACCAAGAGACAAAACATATACTGTGCAACACTGAAATGAGAGGACAAAGAAGCCATTGAGGATGATAAGAGAAAAACTGTACCCTAAGATGGCGGACCAAACCAGCAAGGGAATTCCAGTCCCTGTCTCAAAGCCCTTCCGGATTCTTCTTTCCTACCCCGTTTCCTGCTCGCGCCAAAAGTACCAAGTATGTGAAAGTAGAAGGGTATAATTTACCCTCCCTGCTTGTGCTTGGGGCTTAGACCTTTGGAAATCATTCTCCTCTGAGCCCACCGGTGTTAAATAAACCTCCCATCCTCCAAGGTCTCCAAGTGCCACTTGGTTCTTCCGCCAGGATCCAGTCCAAGTTCCATAACAAGGACACTGCTGATAATGAATATATAAATAATAACAAAGCATAATATCCTCATATCTCAGATTAGAAAATAAACACAATCAGCAATATCACTTCTTGGAAGCTTACAGATTATTTTGCACACCTCAGGGGTGTGCATAATACATTGGGGACCACTAGATAGAAAATCAAGATGTCTACAAAATAACTGGGCAGGAGATAGAGATTTGCAGATAATTGGCATATTTAAAGGACAGAAGAGTAGAGTTGGATGGCCCAGGAAAGTATGGCATTTGAGAAAGTGAGGCCCCAAGAGGGTGCACTAGGAACATCAACATTTAGGAACAGAGAAATTGAAGCTAATGAAGGAAACTGAGAAGGAATAGCCAAAATGGGAGAAGAACCAAGAGCAGGTGATGTCACAGAAATCAAAGGATGAGATGATGGAAAGCCAACAATTGTCAATATTGCTAAGTGCTGCAAAGTGGTCAAATAAAACAAACAAACAAAGGTCAAATTAAATGTTGCTTATGTCGACTAAACAACAAAGAAGTCAATGTTGATGTCATGAGAATGTTTTCAGTGGAGTCTTCTGGGGAAAGTTGCTGGAAAAGAGAATGTCAAGACAGAAAGTAGAGGCAAAGAGAATCAACAGCTCTTTCCAGAAACCTAAAGATGAAGAGAAGGGACGTTGCCCAAGACTGTGGGCTGGTTTTAACTACCTTTCAATAAAGTGGAAGAGGTTGGCTACACCATATTGAAAGGGTGATTTTTCAAAGTCAGGAAAGCAAAGGTTGAAGAAATAGAGAAATAGAGCTTGAAGAGATGGCAGGGCACAGAAGGGAACGAGGCTCAGATGAGAGGACTGGCGCGCCTTCCAGCAAGAGCAAAAGAAATACGACCATGTTTCTGTATCCTGTTTTCCTCTCTTTTATGAAGTTATTAAAATATCTTACGCTTTTAGTGACTTTAATTATTTTTATTACAAATATAAGGGCCTGTTCAGCCAGAGCAGCCCCACCTGGGTTGAACAGCCATTTTGTTGCTTATGCAGTAAAACTTAAATTGACCCTGCCCCCACCCCCCCCCCCCCCCCCCCCCCCCCCGGGGAACTTACTTAAAAGCAAGCCCGGGAAACCAGTCCCAGGTAAAGAAGCCCAAATACAAGGGTGGGTCAGGTCAGGTAGAGGTAACAGCCCGAATTCGGGGATGAGTCGGGATTGAGACATCCAATCAGTAAAGCGCGCATACTGTCTCCCTAGCTACCAAGGAGTGTGGGCCCTGCCTTTTGGGGGGGCCAATTCTCACCAAGGTGATAGGCTAATTCAAATGTCTACTATAAGGTAAATTGTAATTCAATTGGTCAGTTATGTGTGACCTAGCATGACTGTTCCCTTTCTCTGTGTGTTATAATCTCATTCGCCACCTGTGTGTGGCCAGGCCCAAGCACACGGCCTTTGCTCTATAAAAGTTAGTCTGTGAAGCAGGGAGGGGTCAGGGATCGCACTCTCTGTAAGAGGCGTGGCCCCGGCGGGTCGGTTTGATTCTTGATGCTTGGTGCAAAATAATGCTTTGCTTGACCTTCACTTTGTATCAGTCTCGCTCCTTTAATCACGGACCCATTATTGGGGGACCCAACACAAGTATCTTGGAGATTCCCTGTGGTTTAAAACTGTTAGCATTCAAAAGTCTATATCCATAAGCTGTATTTTTATCCAGTCAACCTTGCCCAGCTCCCAGGACCTGACCTTTACTGCATACTTGCTTGCTCTCACTGACCTTTGTCCCACATTGTTCCCTGAGCTCTTCTTTCCAGCTTAGCTCTTAACTCAGCCAAATGGAAAGCAAAATCCCTTCCAGAGATAACAACTGAGCTGAGCAGACCTCCAGCCTACCCAGCCCGCTCAGACCAGTTTGAGCTGAACTCCTGACTCAGGCCAGCACAGAATGAAGGTAGAGTGATCTCTAGAATGCCACACAACTACTTTTACCTCTTATAATGCCAAAATCTCTGCCCCAGGAGGAGCGCAAGCCTCATTTACATAACGTACAGAAGATCTCACAGCTTGATCAAGGGTGTGGGCTTTATGGGAAAACAGTGGGAAACTTCTCAGCATTTAAAATGGAAAGATTTACAACAGATGGATGACATTAAAAGGTTTTGATTCTTAAAAAAAAAAAAAGAAAGAAAGAAAAATCCGCTGTGACATCAGTGTGACTATTGGAGTAAATGTGTTTGGGGTAGTGAAAGGAGAGATAATAAGATAGAAAGCTATTGTAGCAGTAGGAGAGGGCAGGGTTAGCCCTACAAGAAGGCAGAGAACACAGGCCAAGGGCAAAAAAGACTTGCATGAGATATCTTGGGCTTAGTGTCAATAGGACTTACGAAGGCGTGCTTTATAGGAGTGAGCGAGGAGAAGAATCCACAGAAAACCCTGAAGATTTGGCTGAGTGAATGATATTTTTCACGTGAGGGTGGAAAAAAGAACTATTAGAACTGGAGGGAAGATCATGAGTTCAGGGATTCTAGGATGACACAGTGGAAGGAGAAGACCAATGAGTCTCACCACTATTGACTGTTAAGTCAGGATTATTAAGATCCACAGAATGAGTGACTCCCAGGGAATAAGTTACAGGGCAAAAGTCCTTGAGTAATAATAGCAGGATCACCCTTGCTCTGTGTGATCAGTAATTTGTGAATATATAACGCTTATTACATTAAGGCTTTTCTGGCTGCCCCCCAGCATACATATTTTTTGTGAAATCCCTGTGAGGAGGCAGTATTGGGTAGTGGGGGGGTCTTTGTGACCTTGGGCAAGTTTCTTATCCTCTTCATAGTCTAGTGTCTTTCCTGGAGATAATAATAGAACCTATTTAATCACTTTCTGAGGATTGGATGATTTAAAGTAGATGTAAGGCTTAGAACAGTCTCCAGCAGGGGAGTACTCAATAATTGTTATCTATTGTCATGTAGAGATAAAACTCTAAAATATTCCATTTAGTACTCCTGTGTGGGCATCATCTATCTAAAACCTATACCTTTCCACAAAAATCCCTATCACTGTTATAATGAATGGAGGCTAGTGCCCTAAAGCAAATGCAACAAAGTTAAAAAAAAAAAAAAATCCCCCTGGCACAGGTGCATGATATTGACCTCGCGGTATAGCCCTGCAGCATTTCTTCTTAAGGGGGTACCATTATTTTTCTCCTGCAATCTACTTGACATTTCCACCTGAAATAGCCCAGTGGAAAATTGAGTGGAAATAACAGAAACTCAAAAGGCAGTTTCAAGACACGTGTGCATTTATAAAATTTTTGGGTTTTTTTGGTTGGTTTGGTTTGGTTTTCAGTTCTCTTCAAAATCCAGAATGAGTTGGAGGGCAATAGAGTCACATCAGAACTTCTTGCTGGATTCTTCAGTGCTGTGGCGTGAAGTTGTCTTGCCTGAAGCTAAAGCCTCTGACCTTCTCACAGGGAAATGGGGAAGACGTGGCAAGTCCTCTCTATGGATGCATCCAAGGCCACGTTTACTCTTTTACCCTGATAATATTTATGTCAGTGTCTCCGCCTCTGCACCCCACCTCGTTATTTATTTGAATCTGTTGATATTTGTGAAATCTTTCCTTTTGTGAGACGGGGAAGAGGACGTTTGGCTTGGGGAAACCGAGGCAAATGCAGAGAATGGGAGTTCCCCTTTCCACTCCACCTTCAGGAACGGATTTGAGTTCTTAAGGAATCAGCCACCTCTCTGCAGGAAGCAGAATGCAACTCCAATGGAAAAACTGAAAAGGCATTAATGAAGGTACGTTTCTGTGAGCAGAAATGAGGGAGCCAACAAGGGATACTGATGTAAACAGAGATTGCAGCACCAAGTCCAGGCCTGGAGGGACATAGGGAAGAAAAGACCTTGGAATTCTCCATGGAATGCAGGGAGAGCAGGGCCGTGAAGTAAAAGCTGAAGCCTAGAGCTGCAGGCCCTGCTAGATGTATGATAACAACGTGGGGAAGGGGCAGAGAATCAAGGCCGCATCCTCATTCCTCCCTCTGGACCAACTCTCCTGCAGGTAACTCCCAGTGGTCAGATCCAACCAGGAGCCCAGTAACAAGAAAACCCAAAGTACCATGCATCAGGGGCGGATTCCTGGTGCTCAGGAGCAGGGCCAGGCAGAGAACTCCATATAGGGTTGGGGAAAAGATCAGGGACAGATAGGGATGTTTATCCAGAGACTTAAAAAATTCTAGACATGGAATGAAGGCCAGAGGAAACAGAAGGATGAAAGACAGTTTAGAGACTCTGGACCTAGGTAGAACTGGGGACAATTCATTCTGTCCAGCCATGGACTTGGAGCCCAGCAGAGTTCTTGTGTTTTGATGACTGTAAACACTGGAAGAACGGGAGAATCTGGGCATGGACATTGGAGATCTTGTGCCACTTTGTGGAGAGAAGATTTTGCCAACTAGGAGCATGAGTAAGAGAGGAAGGACAGGGCAGACCCATGTGGTGGCTGCACTAATGGTCCTGTATGTGGATTTGCAAGAGGAAGGCTTCCTTCCAAAGGCCCTTAGGTCTGTGGGCTGGAGCAATCCTAAGTTGCTTAATACAAACATACATGACATTTTTCTATAAACAAAAGCTAGTGATAGCAGGGATATCTTGCTTCACACAGGCATTAGGGTTCTCTGCAGAAACAGAACCAATAGTATCTATATGGAGAGACAGAGAATTTGTACTTGCTGTGCACTGCTATCTGTACTCTTACAATACCATTTAATTTTTATATTCTGAAGTAGGTTCTATTATTCCTGTTTCACATGGGAGGAAAGTGAATTTCAGAGAGACACAAGGCCAGTCTCCTGTAAGAAAAAGGATCCTCAGATACATCTCCAAATGATCTCTGGGTGATGCCGATCTGTGCTGTCCAATATATTGACCATGAGCCATGTGTGACCACTGAAATGCAGCTACTCAGAGCAAGCCTCAAATACACACCAGATTCTGAAGAGCTTAATAGGAATAAAAGAATGCAAAAAAAATCTCATTAATAATTTTTATGTTGATTGTTTCTTTAAATGATAATATTTGGGATAGAATGGGTCACATAAATCATATAACTCAATTCAACTTCACTTGTTTCTTTTTCATTTTTTAATATGGTTAACACAATCATTTCATTATATCTCTCAGTTGTGTGGATCAGGAATTCAGGCAGGACTGAGTGGGCAATTTCTCCGCACTAGCTGAAGGGGACTGGGATCACATTGTGGCAGCTCCACGGCAGCGGGGTGGTCTGGCGAGCCGAAGCAGTTTCGTTCCCATGCCTGGTGCTTTGGCTGGAAGACTGGGCTTCTCTGAGCTCATCTCCCCTTCATCTCCAGCCATCCATCATAGACATCTCCACGTGTTCTCCCCAGCAGGGAAGTCAAACTTCTTCCATGACAGTTCAGGCTCCAAGAGCAAGTGTTCCAAGGAAGGGGAAATGAAGGTTTCCAGTTTCTTAAGGCCCACTTCTGGGAAATGGCAGGGTCCTTTCTCCTCTGTTCTGTTGGTTGGCACATTCGCAAATTCCACTCCCAGGGAAGGGGAAGGGGAAGAGATTCCATCTCACAGTGGAAGCCGTGCCAAAGAATTTGTGTCCATTTTTAATCTATCAAGGTATCTAGGGCAGCGATTCTACCCCTAAAGAATAGATGATATTACATCATGAGAATCTAGGTGATTCTCACATCAGAATCACCTAGAGGGCTCGTTAAAACGCATAATCACTGGGTTCCACATCTACAATTTCTGAATCAGTAGGTCACAGGTAGAGCTCAAGAATTTGCATTTTTAATAAGGTCCCAGATACTGCTCCTGCAGGTGGGGATCTAGGAACCACACTCAGAGCGCCCGTAATCCATACCTCAGTATGACTAACAAAGAGAAATTCCTACCCACTCCCCAGCTGTCCCCTTTGCAGTCTTCACCCTAAAACCACTCCAGTGTATTTCCATGTAATATCATCTATTCTTTAGGGGTAGAAGCAAAGCTTATACAATACCAGACACAGTTCTTATTGACTTAGAAAACAGGCAATGATATTTCTTGTTATCATGAACACCTGGAACAGGCAGGAACTAACAAGTGGATGTAAATCTCAGACACAAGTGCCTTATGTGGCAGCATTCCACAGGTGTAAATAACTCGCTTACTTATTTGTTACCTATTACAGTGTAATACATTATTCTGAAACTTACTAGGTGAAGACAACATTCATTGTCTCATTGTTTCATGGTAGGAATCTAAGAGCAGATTAGCTGAGTGGTTCAGGCTCAGGGTCTCTCAGTGAGGTTGCACTCAATGCCAGCCAGGGCTGCCATCACCTCAAGACTCAAATAGGAGGGGATTTGCTTCTGAGCTCACTGCATGTCTACTGGCAGGTCTCAGGAGATCCACTCCCGAGCTCACTCACGTGGTTATTAGAAGGTATTGACTCTTTGCCACTTGTGCTGCCCCATGACATGGCGGATGGTTTCCTCCAGGGTAAAGCAATCCAAGAGACAGCACAAAGGAGAGAAAGGATGCCCTAGATGGAAGCCATAGTCCTTTTATAACCTAAAACTGGAAATGATACCTCATTGCTCTGCCCTATTTCATTCATAAGAAGTCAGTAGTAAAAGGGGAGATTGCACAGGGGCAGGAATATCAGGCAGAGCTTATCAGAGGCTTCCTTAGCTCCACTGCCCACAATATTAAAAGGAAATCATGGAACCCAACAAAGTAGTAAGCGAGTAATGACTACATCCTTAAGTTACACAATCAATCACAATCTTGAAGTTACTCAGGACATATCATATCCCCTTAAAAAGTGATTACATGTAATTGAAGTGCACTGCTATTTATCTTGTTCCTGTTTTATAAGCAGGTTTATAAAATGGTTCTTCTATAGTATTTTAAGTATTATAAATAATAATAGAATAATAATAAGTGTTTATAGGCAAAAATAAGAATAAGCATCCATTAAGTTACTGACTTAATAATTACATAAAGCATGAGATTAACATTGACGAATAGCATCTGAGCCTCTAAAGTCTATTTTTACATGAATCAACATTTTGAATCTATTTTAAAATTATTTATAAAAAGTGTCGCTGGATTTGGAAAATAGGTAATGTTATCCTGAGGATCACATGCCTGGCACTGTAACACAACTTAACACATGCTTCTATCTTGTTTCACCTTTACCCAAACCCTGTAACATGGGATACTGGGGCTCAGAGATGATAAATACCTCATCCATGATTCCATAGTTACCAAAACCTTTGAATCCACATGTGTGGATGACTCTCAAATTCTTTTGTATTAACTATGCTGTCTTGTTAGCCAGTAAGGGTTTGGTTATTTGATTCATTAAAATTTAATATCAAAGGTAGCATTATTATAGGCAAAGAATAAGGGCATTTCAATTTCTATGTCAGGTAAGTATCAACTAACACAATAAAAATAACCAAGACAACCAACTGCGATTCTATTGATCAAAAATAATTTGATAAATTCTATTATCAAAAATAACCAAGACAACCAACTTGTATTCTATTTATCTCAATCCAGGTTGCTTGTCTTGGTTATTTCTATTGCATTTAACTGATACCAGAGTTGATTTTCATTATGTAATATTACTTGTTCATATAGGGTGCCTTGGATAAGCTTAAAAACAGTCCCACACTCTCAAAAGTTTGGGCTCTAATAGAGTCTAATGTAGTCTAGTATAGCATGCTTTGACTAAGACCAGCTGCTTTCCACCTTTTCCAATTTCTTTTCCTGCTTAATGGATCCATATCTGGAAACGTCAATCTGGGTGGCATTCTTTATTTCCTGAGTATCTACAAAGTCTTAGTCAGAATCAAGCCATATTAATGCTCCAGCAATCCTGGAAGTGTTTCCTTCCAATAGTCAAGTCTATTGACTACTAAACTTAGTTCTTTCCTCCAAATACTATGGCCAGCTGCCATATCTTCGCTGACTATCGGTCATTTTCAAGAGGCACTTATATCAGGTTGAGCATAAGTTGAACAAGTTAAGGCTCTAGAGTCCATGTCTTCAAATTCTCTAGACCTTAAAGAAGAGATAGTTTGGAGAAGGAGGGAAAGAACATTCTAAGATCAAAGCTCAGCAATAACAAAGGCAAAGAGAACAGGCTGGACTGTTGAGTAGGAAAGGCCCGTGGTTGTGCTCAGCGGGAGTAAGTACTGCATGAAAAAGAGGTAGCAGTTGAGTCTGGAAAGGATGTTTGGGGTCAACTTGGGTAGAGCTATGGCAAGTGAATATACAGTTCAGGGAGAACAGATCACCCAAGAAGAGGGGGACAATTGGTCTTCATTACCTTTTCATGGAAAAATAATTCCGGTGACAATTAAGAGCTGAGAATTTGAAAAATTTTGAAATCATAGTAGCAGTTGTTCATTTGAAACTGTTTTGTCACAATGGTAAAAAACCAATTACAAAGTGAGGGACAAGGAGTATTTAATGGATAACCCCACCTATGAAACACACCATATCCAGGCAACAGACAGTAGTCAAAGCAACAAAAATTTCATTATAAAGAACTAACTCAGAATTGTCTATCTCTGAGTAATTTTGAATAAAATGTACCCGGAATACGTGATGGGGTATAAAACAGACCACTATTACTAGGAGGAAGAAGAAGCTCTTGATTTGAGCTCTATAGTCTTGATGTGCCCACATGTCAGGCCAGAGAGCTTTTATCAGTTGAACGATGACACCCATCTCTATCAGAAAGAGTATAACAACTGTTGAGATCATAATGACAATCATAGAGTAGTTCAAGATAATGAGTTCCCCCCGGTTGAGATCTTTGTAGAACTCAAAGCACCGTGGTTTTTCTGAGTAGCTTGGATGTATGCCATATTGTAAAAGTAATATTGGCCAAAAAACAAGGCTGCCCATGGTCCAAATAACAATGCTTAATACTACCATGTGGTATTTTTGCAACTTTTGCATTTGGAGTGTCTTAAAATAGACGAGCAATCGGAGTATGACAATGGCCACATAGAAAACAAAGGTGAAGTACATATGACCGTATATTATGCTGCTGACCAGTCGGCAGAGAAAGGATCCGAACTCCCACACCCCTAAGATATAATAGCTGAGGCGAAACGGGAGGCTGATCAGGAGAACTGAGTGTAGCACTATGATATTGAGAATGATCATGGCAATCATGGATTGGCTTTTCCTTTTGCACATCATACGTGACATCAGTACTGTCCCCATGGTGCCTCCAAGCAAAACCATGCTGTAGAGTGTTATCAAAATCATCCTGCAGTGTCCCTTGCAATGGCCTTGCTCTGTGTTTGAGGCGTTTGGCAGGGTGGTCATATTGTTGGACTCCATGTATCACCATAAAATGCTTAGAAGACCGTAAACTCCTAAATCAAAAGTTTCACAAAATTATAACAGATATATGGAAACTATACAGCGACTAACTAATAATATTGAGTTTTACAATCCTAGCCAACTGTTTATAAACCTCAAGCTGTAGACCCAATAAATATTGTCAGGGACTCCCCTTAATTACCAAAACATTGAAGAAAAAGAGTGAAGCAAAATCACAGAAATAAGTCTGTTTGAGTATAAAATTCATAACTGTAGACAGTCATTCTATTAAGCTCACATGCCAGGGCTGAAATTAGCATGGGACATGTTAGCCTGTGGCATAAAATTTAAAGAAAGGCCAAAAACTCATTAATTAAAATCAATGGTATTTTAATGCAATTTTTTAAAAAAATCAAAATTAATGCAAAAAACTCATGATGAATAAAATAACAAAATTTTAAATAAAGGCAGAGTCAGCATACATGCAGGTCACACTCATCTCAGATCTACAAAGGTCATTTTTTCTATTGTTAGAAATCCAATTTGGGATAACATAGAGAAGATCATATAAATTGTGTGCAATTATTGTAAGAAGATGCATCAGACATTTTAAAATATTTTCTTCTAGGGGTACCTGGTTGGTTCAGTCCATAGAACATGTGACTCTCATCCTTGGCAACATGAGTTTAAGACTCATGATGGGCATAGAGCCTACTTTAAATAAATATATAATATTTTCTATGAATAGCTTCTGAGTAGGGAGCTGCCCACACTATATCCTGCACTCTTCTTCTTGCTAACCCTGAATCTTAGACTAGTATGTTACATTTCCGTGAAAACTTGGGGTTGATGGGTGAGTTCTGTTTAGTTTTGTTTTCTGTTTTTGTTTGATTTTTTAAAAGATTTTATTTATTTATTTATTTGAGAGAGAGAGAGAGAGCAAAAGAGAGGAGAGGGAGAAGCAGTCTCCCCACTGAGCAGGGAGCCCAATGCAGGGCTCAACCGCAGGACCCTCGGATCATGACCTGAGCTGAAGGTACACGCTTAATCGACTGAGCCACTCAGGTGCCCATGTTTAAGTTTTATGTAAGTTTTTCAGGCTGGATGTGTAAGGAGCAGTGACTGCGTAGCAATCTGCCATCCTGTAAACGAGTGCCAGATCTGTCACTGGGTCGCTGTGGGAGTGTGTGTGAGTCACCTGGCTCCACAGAGCTCAAGCTGTGAAATGGGAGAGGTCCTACTGTCTACGTGAAGCAGTTATTGGAAAGTTACATGAGCTAGTGCACTTGAAATAGCTCGGTAACAACAGCAAGAAAAGCTTAACATGAAAGATCAGAAATGAAAAGACATTTACCCCTTTCTCCTTACTTTATGTACCTAGGCAGATATACACTTAGTCACATAAAACTGTTATGGCACCAGTAAGTATTTATGAATATTATGAATGTCGGATATTTATGAATATCTGACAGTAAAAAATAAAAAACTTTTTCAAACCTTTGATTGGACAGTGTGGGACTCAGACATCAACAGGTCAGTCATCCCTGTCCGGAAGGATCTGTGTCCCTTTTTCTCATGTATCTACCACTAACCTGGCCAGAAGCAGTTTGAAGGATGGTATCTGAGGGAGAAGCTATTCTACAGCAAATGTCTAAGATATTTTAGAATTTTTCTTCTGCTACTCCAGCATCTCCTCAGAGGGAATAACTAATTTCTTTGTTTGTGAAACATTATATTGGACCTGGCATATTTAAATAAGATTTTATTACAACTCAAAAATGTGATTATCAAATTTTATGTGCTAGGATATGCACTTTCACAAAGTACATATTTAAAATATATAATGCTGGGGCACATGCATGGCTCAGTGGCTGGGTGTCTGCCTTTGGCTCAGGTCATGCTCCGGGGGTCGTAGGATCGAGCCCTGCATTGGGCTTCCTGCTTAGTGGGGAGTCTGCTTCTACCTCACTCTCTCCCTCTGCCCACTCATGCTCTCTCTTGCTCCCTCTCTCTTTCCCAAATAAATAAATAGAATCTTTAAAAAAAAAATTTTTAATAAAATAAAATATATAATGCTTATGTGATTTTTGTGTGAAACAGAAGAGTTTCATATAACTTATGAACAAATATGATACCAATTTAGTTTAAAATTTTGGTAGTCTCCAAGTCTTAGAAGACAAGGTTCAAATTTGAAATTATTTTAAAGCAAGGAAAATCTAAATTATTTGTCAGTTGCACAGTTTCAATGCACACACCTTCCCAGGCTGTATGACATTTGGAAACAGTGTACCCT
This sequence comes from Enhydra lutris kenyoni, assembly GCF_002288905.1. Taxonomy (NCBI): domain Eukaryota; kingdom Metazoa; phylum Chordata; class Mammalia; order Carnivora; family Mustelidae; genus Enhydra; species Enhydra lutris. The sequence goes on from NW_019154124.1 coordinate 1,085,115, forward strand.
GCCACTCACCAGCAGCCTAATTGTGGGACAAATGCTAAGCTCTAAAGCTGTCTCTTCAGCTATAAATATGGGAATAAGAACACATATTTTGTAAGAAGTTACATGGTGTCTGTAAAGAACCTAACAGATTCCCTGACACAGGATAGGGCATCAAAGTACCAACGCCTCTTCTCCCTCCGAAACATACACAAGGATATTTCACAAAAGCAAGATCCCACTCTTCTGTAGTTACTTCTCAGTATTGTCCTAAAAATATTTAAATGCATGGGGACTATGTTCTACTGTTTCTACCCCCTCTGGCCCCCCCTGCCCCACCTCAAGACTTAAGGCCACAGCCCCCACCTCTTCACCAAACATTATCCTTCAATAGCCTGTAATTTCTAGGTATTTCTCTGCTTGTTTTCTAGGCAGAAACAAACGACGCCCCAGACTACTTACGCGATCTTTTTTCCTCTTAGGATTTGGTTCTGCTGGAAGACTCAGGGCACGCTGCTTATTTATGGGTCATCCACATCAGGGCGGGCAACAAGAACATGTAGCTGGAATCAAGACTCCAGCAATGACAAGCATCAAGAGAAATCTTGGGGTGAGCTATGAATGACGAGCACACTTCAAACTGAAGACTTCCGAAGTTGAACAGTCAAGATGGAGGACCCAGATAAACCTCCTGAGGGCCACAAACAGATGTTGGTCTCCACAGCTCGTGGTTAAACATATAAAAGAGCATTCTTATACATCAAGACTTTCATTTTTACTGTTATTATTGCAGAAATTTTTCTTAGTAACCTGAAAAACTTCCATGGTTTTCTTTTTTTCAAAAGCTGCCTCTTATCATACTTGTATGTTTTAGCCCACATGTTTTACATGAAGAATATAAGAATGACCTAGAGGAGGGGTGCCTGGGTAGCTCAGTCGTTAAGCCTCTGCCTTCGGCTCAGGTCGTGATCCCAGGGTCCTGGGACGGAGCCCTGCGTCGGGCTTCCTGCTAGGTGGGAGCCTGCTTCTCCCTCCACTCCCACTGCTTGTGTGCCCTCTCTCAGCGTCTTCTCTCTCTCTCTCTCTCTCTCTCTGTCAAATAAATAAATAAATAAGAATGACCTAGAGGAGTTCTCTATCAGACACATTCATATCTTCAACAGTGTGCTCAAAATATAGCTCTGTATTTTAATTTTCAAAGACTCCCTTCCCTCAGCAACTGTATTTAGAGATATGGTTCTTTTGAAGCCCAAACCTCTGTGCTGTAATTTCCACAAGAGGGCTTATGTCATTTTTCTCGAAAGCATTTCCTTTCCTCACATCAACCTCACTTTTGACCCTCATAGTCATCTTCAGCTGTGCTAAGACCTCAAAACATATTTATAAGGAAGCATTGGGTTTAGGACATATGAAGATGCAAGAGACCAACATGACTTCCAGTGGCAGGCAAATCCAGCCCCGAATCACTTTACTGTTCAGCTACAGGAATTCAAAAGGATAAAAACTCAATCACCTGTATAGCAAGTTCCTGTCTGCCTACATTTAGGTAACTGATAAAATTCTCACTGACTTTGGAAAAGTGAGTGTTGTCCCCACCCGTGCTATCTGCTACATGGTCATCCAACAGCACTTGTGGCCAAAGATAAAAGACAAAAGAATCTAAAGTAATGGAACCATATGTTTAATTATTTAAAAAAAAAAAAAAAACCTTTCAGTAGAAGATGAGATTTCTAACTCTTATTGTCAAAAGCAAATTTATACCAACTCAACTCAGCTGGAAAAGTTTCACATGGAACCAACATTTCAACCAGTTTTAAATTTCTCTCCTTCAAAATTACAAACTCTAATTTCTAAGTTTGGTTCAATCTGGCAGACCTAGTTTTTCAGATAAAATGTGTTCCTAGAATCCACAGGATAAAGCATGTTCCCATAGAAACCATGCTATATTTAGGAGTTGCTTGTCTACAAAGGACTAACCAGGAAATGAGGGAGGCGGGACCAAGAGTTGCACAAAAAAATAAATTCAGGTGTAATTTGGGACTATGGCCAGCACACAAATTTATTGCTCACATGGATGATGTAAGGATTGCAAGGTACTAAAATGTGTGTATATTGTATTTTCAGCACTGTGCAGTCCATATTTTTCCCACTATACTTAGAATTCAGCTCATTTTCCTTCGGCGGTGCCCAGATTTTCAAAAAATATATAACAAAACCTTAATAGGAGAGCTTAGAAATCACCAAGTCCGGAAGAGTAGAAACAACTGTTTTCATTAACCAATGAAGCCACCACTTTTCAGAGAGTTTAAAAAGTTACCACAGGCAGTAGGGCCAGTTGGGGAGTAGGTAAGGTTGACAAACATAACCTCATTTCAAGCCCTCATGTCCACTACACCACAAGATACTGTTGTGAACTTGAGATCATTTCTGAGAGGCCCATTAACAATCCAGGGCTTCAATGCCCATCTTTTCTAAGATATCTAGAATCTTATTTTGGTGATGAACCTTAAAAGTACATTTAAAAACCCTAGAAAGTTAAAATTCTTCTTCAGATGTAGTTCTTTGCTCCCAAATAACCATTAGAATAAGGCATTAACCTTGGTGATTATCCTAAGTTGGTTTTCAGAAGCCAAAGTCAATCTGACCTGCTCAGGAGCAGGTCTGAAGCAGACGCTGCTGGAGATGCCACCATCTGACCCACTCTTCCCCCTCCATGGAAGATGTCACTGGAGAAGGCCATCAGTGGGTAGTCTCTGCTCCTGGAAAGATGTGCTGGGAGTCACTTAGCATTCTATAGTGTTAAATTGCCACTTGTGAGACATCCTTAGGAAAGTGGCAACAAAATCTCCAACTGCTAATTCCCTAGCCAGTTTATAATCCTAAATCATTAACCAAGACCTTGAAGTGCCAGCTAGGATGCCCCGTTTGACCCAGAACACCCAGAGGCGAAGCCCACCCAGATACTGGAGGCAGCACCCGGGACTTGGACCTCTCCCAACTCTGGGCATCTGTGTTCTTGGTCCCTTTACACATGTCTCTCTGTGTGTTCGTGTGGGTGGCTCCTTCTGTCTCGTTCTGTCCCGGATGCAACATAACTTTCTTCCGAGGAGACGTGGAATTTAAAACCAGAAGGGTGGAGACAGACCATCCCACATCCCTCCCCTCCATTTCACAGACAAGAGACGGAGGCCCGGGTTGGCCAATCTGTCCCTCTCCCTTTTCCCCCCTGAGGAAAGTGACCCAAGCCAGCATTTCTGACCATCTTTAGGTGCCAAGCAAACTGAAGATCATCAAACCCACATACTTAATTTTTTTTTAATTTTTAAAGATATTATTTATCTACTTGACAGACAGAGATCACAAGTAGGCAGAGAGGCAGGCAGAGAGAGAGGAGGAAGCAGGCTCCCTGCCGAGCAGAGAGCCCGATGCGGGGCTTGACCAGGACCCTGGGATCATGACCCAAGCCGAAGGCAGTGGCTTTAACCCACTGAGCCACCCAGGTGCCCCCCTTAATTTTTAAAATTTATGTTCTAGCATAGCTATTGTCTCAAATAATGAAACCAAAGTTGGCACGGAAAAGTCTTCAGTGGTTGAGAGCCAGGGAAATGTGTTGGGAAAGCTCAGGGAGCCTGCAGGGTGGGAGACATTTCCTCTGCTATAGCTATAACTTTACACTTTGCTCTCCTGTTTGATGAAGTTTTAGAATGCAAGTGAGGTCTGGAGCCGATGACCAAGAAAGAATTTTTGAGATGTCGTTAGTGCAAAATGGTAGTTTATTAAAGCATACGGACAGGACCCGTGGGCAGAAAGAGCTGCTACCCCATGACCCCAAGGACTGGCTGATTATATACTCAGGAGCTGGGGAGGTGCGGACAAAGGGGGTGTTCAGAAGGGCTGACATATGGTAAAGAAGACTATCAGGACACTAGAGTCCTGGTTATTGTCAAGCCAACCTGTGTGGGGAGGGGTTTTGTTTGTTTTTTCCTAATGAGGGATCAATATGAAGTCAGTTGGGACTCTTCTGGAAGTCAGGTAATTGTAAATCACTAGGACATCTGTAAACTAAGGGAGACTCCTGTCCTCCAGGACAGGGATCTCTATTAGGTAACCATTAGGGCAGCCAGGAGGGCCTGAGGAATGTCACACACGTCAGGGGGACAGGGGTGTAGGGTGCCAGCCTCTGCCTTGTCCTTAGCTAGCCTTTTGCTCCCTCATCATGTCTGAGGGAGTCTGTGGGAGCACACAGAGTGAGCGTCTGCTAGGGAGAACCTAAACACATATGGAAACCCTCACATTTCCAGAGTAGCATTCTCCCTAGGGCTTGGGAGAACCAGATTTTTTATTTTTGCAGGATGGAGGACTATAGTTGTCTGTGCTTACTGATATAGACCCTTGTCCTCTCAGTGACCCCTTCTAGTGATGTAGGTCAAGTACTCACTGTTCCGAAAGAAATGTGTCACACTTCCATGATTCAAAATTCTGATCTGTGAAGATAGGTGAAATTCTGATCTGTGAAGATAGGTGAAAGTTATCCCTCATACATCAATTTAAACTTTTTTTTTTTCTAGCAGCCAAAGAAGGGGAAGAAGGTAAATGGAACACAAATATCTCTTTGAGGTTTGAAGCGGTTAAAGAAAACACGTTCGAGGGTTTGGAGTGGTCACCAATGAAACCAGCTATCATAAAAAGCCAACAGGAAACCCGAAGAGCAAACGCATTGTCCAGGGTGATCTGGACAGCTGGGGGGTGATCTGGCTGTCACACCAGAGCCAAAAGATTCTCCGAGGAGGACTGAATCGAGACATGATTCAAGGCTGGGACTGCACCCCTCTCCGGAGGCAGACCCCGTTTCTGTTACTGTTTCTTTTTATGGGAAGATGATGCCTGTGTACAAACTCAGAGAGTTGGCGTCTAAAGGCCAGAGGCAGTTGTGTTTGTCTACCGTGTTTTTTGCTGCGTGACACCTGACGGGGTGTATATTAGAGAGTCAAGGGAAACACTGCAGGATCAGCAGCTGTAAACAGCACTGGACAGCACCGGAAACAGGATCGCTAGAGCGCCCTGTTTCCAAGGAAGCCGGGCCCTTGGTTACCATGGTGATATCTCAGCCTCGAAGAGCCCGGCCTTGGAGCTGTCTGGTCCAGGAGGTTTATCACGCGCTGGATCTCAGCCAGCACAGCATGCCTGCCGAGCCCGGCACCTGTCCGTGCTTCCAGAAATCAGCAGTGGTAGAGGTCAGCCGTGATGGGGACAGCTGGTTCTGTGCTCTCAGGACAGGTGGCAGCCGCAGGCACGCACGAAGGAGGACTGACTTAATACAGAATTATAAGTGACTCCTGAGATTCTTTAAATGACCTGGGGTGGGACTCCAGAATAAAATCAGTATTTCCAACCATGTGAGTATGTGGGGCTTTGTCATCATAGTCTGCAAACAAATGCTGCAAACAATATGATAATGGTTTTTAATCCTCAGCTGTGATGTGGCAACACCAGTTGTGATGTGGGAACCATATATATATATATATGCAAGTCCTTGCAATTTGGAGTACTTTACCTCCCATAATTAATACATTACTTCTTATGTAGTTTTAAGCCCATTTTAGCCTGAGTGGACCTCATGCTACTCATGCCAACGTGCTGCTCTAGTCTGCTTTTGCTGAGTACTGGGACACATGGCAAATCATAGTTTTATTGCCTTGACCTGTCTTCCTGTCTGGTTCCATCCTACTGGGGTCTTTCCAGGTTTGCCTCTCCCTTGCACTGTGGGTGCCATGGAAGGTATGTGGCAGGACAGATAGGACTTGGATGATCTCGAACCAGGATGAGAGAAGGAGGGCTGTAGGGACACAGGTTCAAGTGCAGGACAGAGACGGGGCTGTGCTAAGAGGTGGTTACTCTTTGAGGTGAAAGGGTCTGATTGTTTTGAAGATGCTTGACCCTGAATTGAGAAATCACACCTGCAGCCCCACAGTTCCATCTGGGGGAGAATCGGGTAGACCTCACATGTCTGATAGCAGAGGACAATGTTCAAGAGAAATAAAAGGGGGAATCCTAGAGGGAAAGGCTCTGGCTGGGGCACTGGGGGATAAATGGGCAAGACGATGGTACGAAGTCCCCCAGAAAGAGGGGTAGTCATGGTGCCAACCCAACAGTTGAGAACAAAGGCTCTTTCTCCTCTTTGGGAGAATGAAGGAAGGTGGAGTAGCTCTTCTTCAGTCTCTCTAGGGAGTAAAGTAGGTCACTCTGCCTAACATCGTCTTGCTTTATACATCATTTCCTGATGTCTTGATGATGTCTTGTACATCATTTCCTGACCAGGCCGCGTGTGCTCACCCGCTAGTAGTAAGGCCCCACCCACATCTGTCCTACCTCCCCAGAGTTAGTTGTTAATATCCCATCTTTCTGAAGCAGAGGGGGCTACAGAGAATGTCGATATCCTACTGCTCTGCAGTATGATGTAGGCTAGGCAACACAGATCTAGTATGGCCTCTTTTGTTGACAAGTGAGGGGAACCTGACGACACTGAGCCTCGCCTCTGTGTTAGAGCTGAGTTTCAACCCCCATCTGTGTTTGGCCCTGGATGGGTAGGAACGTGAACCAGAGAAGCATGGGGATCTGATTTTGTGTCTAAAACCTTCAAGCTCACCACAGTTCCAGTTTGGGGTAGAACTTGGGGATAAGAAAGGGAAATTAAATGGCTAATTATTTCCTGGCCAGAACAGATTTTAGGAGCCAGATAAATCCATTTACAGAGAAACAAGGAAGATATCATTTTGGCAGCTAGAGAAATACTGTGCCTTTTTCTTTATTTCAGATCTTGAAAATCTAATTGGTTTTTTTAATTTCTTTTCTCTACCTCTAACTGACCCTTGAGATTTCATAAGGTCGGGGAGGACCAGTTGTAGCTGAACAACTCTTGTTCCCCAGTGTGTGTGTGCGTGTGTGTGTGTGTGTGTGCGTGCGTATTCGTGTGTGATATCCGACACCTAAGATCATCCTAAATTCATGCTCTTTCTACAACACCTCACTGCCTCTGAAGGAGAAGCAACTAATTCCTACGATATGATTGTTTAACTCTGGGTTCTATGTTTTGTATATAACTCAAATTACTCAGAAGTAATGGAATTTCCTGATAATAGGCCTTTGATGGTAAGCTGGGCCAGCCTCCCACTATAATAGATAAGTGGCCAGACCCTCTCCCTCCGTGCACTGATAGCCAGGGCTCAGTCACGTGACCCAGCACTCTAATCAGACATTTGTGCCCACACCTGGACATGGGAGCCAGGGCTACCGACATATAGTGAAACTAGTCTAGATGTGCCGTATCCCCACATCCTGGACTTGGATAAGCCCTGCCTTTAAGATCATATCTCTCAGGGGTGCCTGGGTGGCTCAGTGGGTTAAGCCGCTGCCTTCAGCTCAGGTCATGATCTCGGGGTCCTGGGATCGAGTCCCGCATCGGGCTCTCTGCTCAGCAGAGAACCTGCTTCCCTCTCTCTCTCTCTCTGCCTGCCTCTCTGCCTACTTGTGATCTCTCTCTGTCAAATAAATTTAAAAAAAAAGAAAAAAGATCATATCTCTCAGACCATAATCAGGGCAGGAAGTGTGACAGGAAGCTTTGTCAATGTGTATGCGGTAAACACGCTTGACTACCCCCTGAGTTAGACATTTCCTACCTGCCAGTCTGTGGTCGCTCCCTGAGAATGTGACCCGGCTACAGTTTCTTCTTGAGAACATCAGCTTCCTTTCTAGCAATATGACCCTGAGGGAGTCTCTGGCCCTTCTGTGGGCTACCAACACCTGAAAGGATAAGGCCTGCTTTCACCATCCTTAGGTGGTCCTCTGAACGATTGTACCAGGATAACCCAACGGCTTGCTGAAAGTGTGGGTGCTTCGTTTCACCCACACAGGAGCCTGAAGCACCCTATTAATAACCTGCCCCGGTGACTCTGATGTGGGTTGAAGCTGAAAGCTTGGGCCTTACTCTCTGCCTCCTTCTCACTGGGCCCATTCATGAACCAACATGATATGGGCTTCGCTGCCTCTGGCTGTTTGGATTAGGGTCACAGCCACCACCTGGAATTCCTCCTGCCTCTTTGTCCTTCACAGCAGGTTGAACCTGTCAGAATCTGTCACTTCCTTGGAGCATGCCCTTGGCCTGCCCAGCCGCCCCCATGAGGCAAGCCCCTTGGGTGGAGTGCATTCCCTCAGCTTCACCTTTCGGGGCTCAAACTTTCTCCCCAGGGCCCATAACTAAGCCGACATTAATTATGACATCCCTAGGTCCCCATTGAGCCCACGTCCACATGACTGAAATCCATTGGTTAATCATAAGAAACTCAGACATTTTTTAATTCCTTAAAAGAAAAATAAAAGCTGTAAACTTAGAGGATGCTGGGAGCGTGCACGCATATCTTCGGAACTCAAGGTGCTTTTGATGGAGGTGTCAGTTTTGCATTGTGCTCCTCTCAAAAAACAAAAAACAAAAAAACAAAAGCTTCTTAGGAAAGGGAAAAAATTACATGCTGCCTATTTTAAAAATAAAGGGAATCAAAGATTCTGTTGCTTGCCCAGAATCACATGGTGCCAATCTGAGACTAAATCCCAGGTGTCTAGCTTGCCCAGGTGTCCAATTCAAGGACCATGCCCACTCCCCTCACCTCCACATAATGCAGTGACACAATAGTCTGTTAGCAATGTGGAGCCATCCAGAAGGCAGTACTGAAGTATTGCCCGGCCCCAGGGAAATTAAGCCTTGTCTGTGCTCTGCTGTGGTAACAACCCAGCCTTCTCGAATGGGCTTTTGTCCTGTATGTACCATAGGCAAAATGTACTCAGCTTTGCTCATCACCGACTTCTATAAGCTTTTGTGCTCTTTTTAAAATTTACTAATAACAGGGTAATTACTGTAATATCAAGAAGTTTTCTTTCCTTGAGAAAGAGGTTGGCATGGGCATCTAATTAAAACAGCTTTTCACACTCTGAACAAGGTGTCAGATTTTGATCAGCAGAATCCCTTACGGCTTGGCTTCTCCTTAAGAAAAGTTTATTGCTAAGGGTCTGGTGAAATTTTGAGTAAAAAGTGATTTGTGAAATTGCTCTTCATTCTAACTAGAGCCTGCAAAAATGTGAGGAGTGATAGGTTCTGTAGTCACTGGAAAATAGACAAAAATCACTATTTTTTTTACTGAGCCAGAAAGAAATGTGAGGTTTCCAGGAAGGCTTGAGATGCGCTCTGCAGACTTGGAGATTCTGAAATCTTCGATGGCTAATGGCATCTATTTGAGTTCTTTGAATAGTTAAAGGATTAACCAGGTCAACACAAGAGCCATTTTGACTTGAAAATCCAAAACTGATATATCTCCATGGCCAGTCCTTTGTGGCCCAAGATGGGAATTTTCAAATTCTATCAATTTGAAGTAAGCAGAGTCTTCATCTTTAAAAACCCTCATCTGGGCATGCCTGGGTGGCTCAGTGGTTGAGGCATCCCACTCTTGAGTTTGGCTCAGGTCATGATTTCAGAGTTGTGAGATCCAGCCCTGCCTCGGACTCCATGCCCAGTGTGGAATCTGCTGGAGAGTCTCTCTCTCCCTCTTCCTCTGCCCCTCCTGCTCATGCTCACTCTCTTAATTAAATAAATCTTTAAAAAAATAATAACAAATCCTCCTCTGATCCTGTATTCCACCAACCATTGCCCTCTTACACTCCCTGCAACTTCATCATCAACGCACTCTTTTTGAACACTAGCTTATTTGTCCTTTTGGCAACATTTGGCCCTATTGACCACACCTTTCTTGAAATACCTTTATTCTTTGGATTCCTCAAGCACCCTTCTCCCTCGTCACCTATACCTGCTTATCCAACCAATACTTGCTATTCTTCACCTAAAAGCTGGAAGCTATCTAGGAAAGAGAGGAGGTGAGATCACGGGGACTAGGCATTATTTAATAAGTTGTGCTTTCTTTAGTGTATCTGTGCAATAGAACTTTCTGTAATTAAGCACTTGAAATGTGACCAATGGGACTGAGAAGTGAACATCTAAGTTTAATTTAATTTAATTAAAATAGCCACATGTGGCAGATGGCTACCACATTGGACAATGCAGTATAGAGTCTTCCTACATGAAATGTGGCCCGGGGACCAGCAGCCAGTGCATCACCTGGGTGCCAGTTAGAAAAGCGGAGTCTCAGGCCCCACCCCAGACCTGTTGAATAGAAACTGCCTCTTACCAAGATCTCCAGGTGATTCATAAGCACAATAACATCTGAGAAGCATTGCCTTGGAAGACTCATTTTTAAAGCATTACACTGACATTGTGCATATCTTCGTGCAGCTTCTGGGCCTTATTTTTTTTTTTTTTTTTAAGATTTTGTTTATTTACTTGACAGACAGAGATCACAAGTAGGCAGAGAAGCAGGCAGAGAGAGAGAGAGGAAGGGAAGCAGGCTCCCCACTGAGCAGAGAGCCCGATGCAGGGCTCGATCCCAGGACCCTGAGACCATGACCCGAGCCGAAGGCAGAGGCCCAACCCACTGAGCCACCCAGGCGCCCCTTCTGGGCCTTATTATACCTAAAGAAATTTCTTTCTGTGAATTTTTACCAAGTCCTCCTTGACATATTAATCAAATGGATTATTAACCACATCCTAACTGAAATGACCTCTAGATGTTGGGACACTCAGATAATTATCATGTCAGAAATCAGTTGAGTTTAACCTCTTGACCTGCATTGTATCTCATTCTTCGGTGGTACAACCTCCAGTTCCTTTTCTGTGCTCCGAGGAAATGATATCTTCATTTCATAAAAAAAGTAGAATAAAGCAGAGAAAAAAAAATCAAACCAGAGTGTTAATAACCTCTGAAGAGGTAACTGGCTTTTTCTCCAGTGGAATCAGATTGGCACCCTAAAGCACAAGAGATGATTCATACAAAGCATCTGGAGGTCTGAAGTTAGAAAGAAGATTATGGAACAAGTTTATGTTGAACGAAATGTTTCCTCGTTCTCGATTGAATGTCTTCATGTTCTAGGGTGCTTCCAAAGTGTTCAGTGACACCGTCACCTCAAAAGAGACAAGACCCTTGGAATATATGGGAACCTCCAGTTGTAATGGCCTTGGTGATGGTCAGCAGGGAGGCAGAGTAGGTCAGGAAAGGTCAGGAAATGGGGTCTCTGGGTTAGGGTATCTGTGTGGCCTCAACTTAGCTGCCTCTCTGGCTTCAGTTTCTTCTCCTGTGAAATGATCTACGTGGATTCAAAAGAGCCCCTTTTAGGTCAATTCCAGAAAATCTTAGATAAACGGAAATCTTATAAAAATGAAGTCAAAATGATTGAACAATTATCTTTAAAAGGAGGATTCTTTCTAGCCACTCTTAGAAGATCATGTCATTTATACATTCCACAAATATTGAATTCATTCAATGTGTAATATACAAGGCACTGTTCTGGGCACTGGGAAGTAACCGTAAACCATCTAGTTAGGGTCTGGTGAAACACATCTTTAGGGAAGTGGTAAATAAATCAGCAAATCTGAATTCTCTTGCCTGTTAACAATCATTGACCAAGACTTTGAAACACCTGTCAGGATGGCGTGTTCGATCTAAAGGTCCAAAAGCTAGGGGAGTATACTGTGGTGCTGGAGGCAGAGTATCCTTGCAGACAATAAACCCGTGATGCCCAATTAAGCAATAAAAAGATCTGATGGGAAGTCACATGCAAAGAATTCAAACAGGATATTAGATAGTCCCCGAGAATTTGCCTATCACTGTGGCAGCCACGCACAGCTTTCTCGAGGAGGTAGCATCAGTGCTGAGAATTGAATGTAAGAAGCAGTCTGATGTGTAGAAGAGGGAAAAGCACTCCTGGCAGACAGATCCACAGGTGCAAAGGACACAATGCACGAAGACCTGGATGGACTGAAGGAACAAAAAATAAATCCCAGGGATGGAGCATGGTGTTAATACGAATCAAGGTTGAGCATGTGAAAGGAGAGCCAGGGTAAATGTCTCTCTGCCCTCATTAGAGCTCGTTCTTTTTTTTTTTTTTTTTTTTAAGATTTTATTTATTTATTTGACAGACAGAGATCACAAGTAGGCGGAGAGGCAGGCAGAGAGAGAGGAGGAAGCAGGCTCCCTGCTGAGCAGAGAGCCCGATGCCAAGCTCAATCCCAGGACCCTGGGACCATGACCCAAGCCGAAGGCAGAGGCTTTAACCCACTGAGCCGCCCAGGCGCCCCCTAGAGCTCGTTCTTAATGTCTAACCTCAGTCTTTCTTGCTGTACTTAAAATCATTCATCCTTTTATCAAATGTAGAGAACACTCTGCCTGGACAAAGTACACATTTATACATGTTTGAAGACTAGCATGTATGACTCTCAACCATCCAAGACCTTTGTATGCCGATTTTGGTTTCATTATTTGAGACAATAGCTATGCTAGAACATAAATTTAAAAAATTAAGTATATGGGTTTGATGATCTTCAGTTTGCTTGGCACCTAAAGATGGTCAGAAATGCTGGCTTGGGTCACCTTCCTCAGGGGAGAGGGACAAAATAGCCCACCTGGGCCTCCATCTCTTGTCTGTGAAATGGAGGGGAGGGATGTGGATGGTCTGTCTCCACCCTTCTGGTTTTAAATCCCATGTCTCTGTGGAAGAAAGTTATGTTGCATCTGGGAGAGAATGAGACAGAATGGTGGGAGCCACCCACACGAACACACAGAGAGACATGAGTAAAGGGACCAAGAACACAGATGCCCAGAGTTGGGAGAGGTCCAAGTCCTGGCTGCTGCCTCCAGTATCTGGGTGGGCTTCGCCTCTGGGTGTTCTGGGTCAAACGGGGCATCCTAGCTGGCACTTCAAGGTCTTGGTTAATGATTTAGGATTATAAACTGGCTAGGGAATTAGCAGTTGGAGATTTTGTTGCCACTTTCCTAAGGATGTCTCACAAGTGGCAATTTAACACTATAGAATGCTAAGTGACTCCCAGCACATCTTTCCAGGAGCAGAGACTACCCACTGATGGCCTTCTCCAGTGACATCTTCCATGGAGGGGGAAGAGTGGGTCAGATGGTGGCATCTCCAGCAGTGTCTGCTTCAGACCTGCTCCTGAGCAGGTCAGATTGACTTTGGCTTCTGAAAACCAACTTAGGATAATCACCAAGGTTAATGCCTTATTCTAACAGTTTTGGGGGAGGAGGTAATATTTAAAGAATTTTAATCCCCTAGGATTATAACATAACTTCTTTTAAACACTGAATATATGTATCCTAACTTTAGGACTTTTTTGTCCTGTGTCTGAGAATGCTCAGTTAAGCACTTAAGGAATATTTTACATAAGAAAAAAAAAAACAGAATGAAAAAACTGTATTGAATCTAGCTCTACTTCACAACTAAACCTTCTCTGTGAGATTCAATCTCTGTTTATTCCAACCAACAGCAGCCATGAGACTCTATCCACCCCAACTAGAAAACCAAACTTTTTCTTTATCTGGAGATAGAGTCCGGGCTGGAGTTTGCCGGTACTGAACACCGAGCCCTCACCTCAAGAATCTCTTTGCAGATAGAATGAGATGATCTGAGAACTGACATTATTCCTTTGTTTTTAATTGTTCTCCAGAGGTAGCCATTACACTATAAATTCCCCTTTTCCAAGATTGAATGGATTGCTTTCTCTCTTTTCTCTTTATGTTATAAAATTATTTTCTTGTAATGAGAACTTTTAAAATCTACTGCCTTAGCAACTTTCGAATATGCAATGCAGTATTATTAACTACAGTTGTCACGCTGTACATTACATCCCCATGACCTAATTTATTTTGTAACTGGAAGTTTGTACCTTTTGACTCCCTTCACCGATTTCCCCTGTCCTCCGCCCCTCGCCTCTGGCAACCATGGATCTCTTCTTAGTATCTAGGGGCTATTTTTGCTGGGTTGTTTTGGTTTTGTTTTAAGCTTCCAAATGCAAGTGAGATGATACAATATTTGTCTTTCTCGGCCTTATTTCACTTAGCGTAATGGCCCCAGGGTCGAGCCATGTTGCTGCAAATGGCAAAATTTCATTGTATGCAAAAACCACATTTGCTTTATCTAGTCATCTACCGATGGCCACTTACGTTCCTTATCCTAACCATAGTAAATAATGAATGCTGCAATGAACATGGTATATACATCATTCAGTAGTGTTTTTGTCTTTTTTGGGTAAATATCCAGAAATGGAATTGTTAGCTCGAATAGTAGTTATATTTTTAATTTAGGGGAAACTCCATACAGTTTCTCACAGTGACTGCACCAGTTTACATTCCCATCAACTGTTCACAAGTGTTCCCTTTCCTCCAAACCTTCTCCGACCCCAATATCCTTATATGGTTTCCATCAGGTGATTGTTGGGATAGCCCGCCCACCACCCCATCTCTTTCCATATTATACTTCACATTTTGAGTACCATTTTACTTCAGTTGAGGAATTTTTTTTCCTATAGTTTAATTAACTTAAAATCATTAATTCTATTTGTGGTGGTTGGCATATTAGCTTTCGAGGCCCCTCCTTCTCCCATGCTGCCAAATTCCCGGCCTTGTACATGTTCGGCTGAAAAATATCAGGAAGCTCTAGCATTTGGGCTTCCTTGTTGAGATGAGATGCTCTCTTGACTCACGCATTGTGATTCCCTTGAATTGTTTCACTTCCTGATCTTTGGGGACTTGGAAGGTGCATTAGGGTTTCTGACTACTTAAATTTGCATAGGAGCTTGCTTCGCCCATTCTTAAGACCGTAACTCACATGGCTAAGCCTTTGCTAATATTCCTGGAGAGAACTCATTTCCCATTTCTTTTCGACAGGGCTATTCCTCCTCTTCTCAAGCTGTTCAAGCTGAAAACACCTTGAGAAGAAGATTTTCATTGATTATTTAATCTGAATTAATTAACAATTGGTTTGCTTGTTTGTTTGTTTAATCTGAAGTCACTCTCAGCTTCTGTTCAGGTCCCATTCTTCCCCAGTAAACACTTGGGACCTCTTTTCCAGAGCCACCCTCCTACCTGGCCCCCTCTATGGTGTTTTTGGTTATTCCAGTCACATTATATCCCTAACGTAAATACTCAAAAATGGAATGAAATGTTACATTTCTATTTCACCAGAATTATATCCCAGTATAAATAACCATCATCAAAAGGAGCAAATTCCTAGGCTAGCCATTTAAGGTTGCTTATGATTTAGCTTTTTATAACATTTAGAGCTTTATTTTCTATCCTATCACCTAAACCTTTGGCCTTCAACACATTCTCTAAAATATAGAATTCGTAGTTAAATTTGAGTTTCAGATAGACAACAAATTTTTTTTTTTGGTATAAGTATGTCACCTGCAATATTTATTTTGCCAAACCTGATGGCCCTATCCCTATCACCTTTCTGGAATCAGTCACAGCCTCCTCTGAATTGTCACATAATTTTGTCAATTCTTTTGTTATATAACATATTTCATTCTTCCTTGTTTTGCAGCAAATTCAGAGATCTGCCTCTTCTATAAGTTTACAAACATTTTGAAGGCAATCTCCCTTTTTTGCAAATAGTACTCATAAATGTCATTTAAAAAAATTTTTTTGAGAGAGAGAGTGCACACCCCTGTGCCCATGGGTGCACGTGCAAATAGGGGGAGGGACAGAGGAAGAAGGAAAGAGAGAATCTCAAGGAAGCTCCATGCTCAGTGTGGAACCCAAGGTGGGGCTCACTCTCCCAGCCCTGAGATCATGACTTAAGCTGAACTCAAGAGTTGGATGCTTAACCGACTGAGCCACCCACGTGCCCCTCATAAATGTCATTTTTACTGAATGGAATTAAGCATTCTACTACGTTGGTTCAGGCAGCCTCTTGTTTCAGATAATATCTAGAATTCTATACACTTCTTTTCAGCCCCATTAATTTGGTATTAATATGCTAATAATATTAAAAAATTTACTTAGTATATTCTTCACGTGCATACTACTGAATTGCTCAGTTCACAAGGGCTGGGAACCACATCTCTTTTACTGACCAATGTATATTCAAAACTACACAATGATCAGGTCATAAAAAGTGTACAATAATTTTTTTTAAGATACTAGGCATTTCAAATGTATTATGTCATTTATACCTCTGTAAAACCCTATAAGATCAGTATTATTTGACCCACTTTTTTTGGGATGAGATAAGTAAGATTTAAAGAGATCATGAGAGGGGCATCTGGATGGTTCAGTCCGTTAAGCATCTGCCTTCAGCTCAGGTCATGATCTCAGGGGTCCTGGGATTGAGCCCTACATCTGGCTCCATACTTAGTGGGGAGTCTGCTTGTCCTGCTGTCCCCCCTCCTGCTTGTGCTCTCTTTCTCTCTCTCTCTCTCTCCCTCCCTCTCTCTAATAAATAAAGAAAATCTTTTTTAAAAATAAAGAAATAGGGGCACCTGGGTGGCTCAGTAGGTTTAAAGCCTCTGCCTTTGGCTCAGGTCATGATCCCAGGGTCCTGGGATCAGGCCCCGCATCGGGCTCTCTGTTTGGCAGGGAGCCTGTTTCCTCCTCTCTCTTTGCCTGCCTCTCTGCCTACTTGTGGTCTCTGTCTGTCAAATAAATAAATAAAACCTTAAAAAAAGAGGAAGAAATAGAGATGTCATGAGATATAAAACAATAAAGTTTATATATCTCTGAAGTCCATACTTGTAAGGATTTTATGATATGATACAAGCAAGTATTGATGCCTTTTGAAAACTGACATGCTATCTCAAACTGGACTCAAGCACCCTTGAAAAGGTCCTTGTAAACAGAAGAAAGCATTTTTCAAGCATTGGGATTAAGACTTAAAGGTGGGTAATTTGGGACAACTGGGTAGATGAGCTGGTTGAGCTTCTAACTCTTGGTTTCAGCTCAGATCTTGATCTTGGGGTTGTGGGATTGGGCTCTACTCCAGGTTCCATGCTCAGTGGGGAGTCTGCTTAAGACCTACCCTCTGCAACTCCCATCTCCCACCTCAAAAATAAATAAATAAATCTTTACCAAAAAAAAAAAAAAAAAAAAAAAAGGTAATTTGCTCAAGTAGGTGGCTAAGTTAGAACTGGAATGAGCTAAGGCTACCTGACTTCAGAGTCCTTGCTTACCACAAGCACTGTATTTCCCAGACGGTATCAGTCCCTGACCAACCTCCCTGACCAACTCTACCTAAAGAATACCGAAGGAAAAGAACTACATGCTCTCTCCCATCTGGGTACTGACTCATTCAACCTTCCAACCAGAGCTTCTGCGCCTGCTGTGTGGCCCCAACTTTTTCCTTTTCTTCCCTGCATTCCTCTGCTTCTGGGATAAACTTTTCTTCCAGACAAATTCTGTGGTTCTGTGAGGGCTGCTGTTGTCTTGAAAGATCCAACACCCTAGGGCACTGTTGAGTTTGAGGGTGCCTGACCATGATGTCCAGTCAAAGTACCTCAGCCCCTGGCCACAGATCACAGTGCCTTTAGATGACTGAACTGAGATTCCAAGAACTTTTTACTGATGAGAAAGGGAAGCTTGCACAGGTTATTTGCCCAAAGTTTCACAACCACTCCAACCCTGCATTAATTCTGAATTGCACAACACAAATACTGATACTTGGCTACAAAACATTGGCAGTAAAACCCACTATCCTATAAATAAGTATTAACACAGGGAATAATCTACAAAAGCATTAGGTAAAAGGTCAAATGTAACCTATGTTCAAAACCAAGTTAAAAAATGTAATTATAAAAAAAAAATTATATGGGGTGCCTGGGTGGCTCAGTAGGTTAAAGCCTCTGCCTTTGGCTCAGGTCATGATCCCAGGGTCCTGGGATCGAGCCCCACATCGGGCTCCCTGCTTGGTGGGGAGCCTGCTTCCCCTCTCTCTCTGCCTGCCTCTCTGCCTACTTGTGATCTCTGCCAAATAAATAAATAAAATCTTTAAAAAAATAATAATAATTATGGAGATGAGTGGGTGACTCAGTCGATGGAGTGTCAGACTCTTGACTTTGGCTCAGGTCATGATCTTATCGTCATGGGATCGAGTCCTGTGTCCGGTTATGCGCTCAGCAGAAAGTCTGCTTAAGATTCTCTCTTTCTTTTCCCTCTACCCCTCTCACTCATGCTCATGTTCTTTTTCTCTCTCTCTAAAATAAATAAATAAATATTTTAAAATCGTAATTATATATGTCCTTAAGATTTTAATTTTGTGTTATTACTTTCATGCTAAAATCTGTGATACAACTTGTCTCTGAATACTACTACTCTTTCTTCACTCAGGAAATTACTTCATACAGCTGATTTAGCGACTCTGGGAATCGCCCAGCAGGAGGTTGGATAAACTGGTTCAAGCTTGGTAAAGAGGTCTTCACTGCATACATAGATAGGCAAATTCTTTAAGGCAATTTGGGAGGGGGGGTGAAGAAAGGATGATTTTATTAATAGATTAAACAGGAAAACAACACAAGGTAACAGGGCTCCTCATCTTCTTCACATTTTGCCTTCTCGCAATACCAAAATGAATCTACTTCAAACTTAAATTCGACCAGGGGCACCTGGGTGGCTCAGTCAGTGAACATCTGACTCTTGATTTTTGGCTCAGGTGACGATCTCAGGGTCTTGATCTCAGAGTCCTGAGATCGAGCCTGGTAGTGTGCTTGAGATTCTCTCTCTCTCTCTCTCTCTTCCTCCCTCTACCGCCCCCTCGCAAAACACACGCGTGCACACACACACACACACACACACACACACAAGAAGCCAAAACTTTAATTTGACCATATTACTCTTTTGCTAACATCTGACAATGATTCTGATTGCCTAGATGACCAAGGCCAAGCTCGGTCTCCCTGCTCACCTAACGGTTGCATCCCATTTCCAGGACCAGCAACAGGGAACAGAGGGCAGGTCCCTTCACGAGCCCTGGTGAGCACTCAATGACTATGTGGATTCTTATTTTATCATCTTTGACCACCATGTCTGCTCTCTCTGTGAACCCTCTCCCTTGTCTCCACACCTTTACCACTCACTACTACCATCTGCCTTGCTAACAAATCTTTTAAGACTCGGCTCAGAAGTCTTCTCCCCAAGTGAGCCTTTGCTAGCCCCACAGGCTGGGCTAAGTTTCTCTGCCCTGAGCTCTTCTAATACCGGGTGCATATCTCTATTAGAATTCTTTCCACATTAGTAGTATAATTACCTAAACTTACTCCATGAGTTCTGTGAAGGTTCTTCAAGCTTTTACCAAACATGCCGTAAATAATTGTTGAGGCAGTGAATCTAATTCACTCGAGATGCACCCATCCAATATTACTGAGTACCTACTAAATGCCTACTTGCTAAGGCCTGTATGCTAAGGATCAAAACAGAGAAGTCCTTGCTTTTGTAAATTCAAACAATAGAAAGGCAATTGTATTAATTTCCTACTGTTGCTGAAGCAAAATACCACACATTTAGTGACGTAAAACAATTCAAATTTATTACGTCACAATTTGTAGGTCAGAAGTCCAGGCCTATAGGGTTGGCTGTTACCTCTGCTCCAGGTCTCATGTGGTGAAAACCAGGATGTCAGCGTCTATCTGGTGGCTCTGGGGGAGAACACGCTTTTAAAGGTAATTTAGCTTTTACAGGGCACCTGGAGGGTTCAGTTCATTGAACAATTGAGTGATTGAGCAATTGAGTGTACAACTCTTGGTTTCAGCTCAAGTCACGGTCTTGGGGTCCTGGGATTGCCATGGGGCTCTGCCCTCAGCAGGGAGCCTGCTTGTCCCTCTCCCTCTCTTTTGGCCCCTCCCCTCCCTCTGGCTCACTCTCACTCTCTCAAACAAATAAAATCTTTTTCTTTTTTTTTTTTTTTAAAGGCAATTTAGCTTTTAGCATAATTCAGTGCCTTGCAGCTAGAGGGCTGAGGTCCTGGTTCCTCATTGGCTGCCAGCCAACAACATCTCTTAGCTCCTTAAGGCCATCTGTATTCCTGGTTAAATTGTCCCCACTTCTTCCTGCCACTCCTACGACCCATGAATCTCTCCAATTTTTCTTTTGCCAAATCTCTACTGCTTTCAACCTGAGAAAGTTTTCCACTTTCAGGGGAATGTGTGATTAGATTGGGATAATCCGAGATAATTTCCTTTTCTTAAAATCTGTATCCTCTTCATATTGCTTTTGGCATGTAACATAATATACTCACAGGTTAAGGGCATGAGCATTCTTTAAGAGGCCATTATTCTGCCTACACAGTACCTATTCTTCTGAGATGATTTGGAGAAATACCTCACAGCAATATGTCTGCATTTATTTTGGCTACAGTATTAAGTTTTGTTTGAATAGTAAAGAAACTAGACATTCTCTGAACAGGTATTATGAACCAAACCTTACTAGTTAATAGAAAAAAAGGTTGACTATGGGTTTACAGGAGGGAAAGATCTAAGATAGACAATCAGTAAATCTTGTAAGTAGAATGAAAACAGGCAATCAATGATACAGGAGCAATGCAGCTGTCTATTTTATCTAGCAGCAAAGGAAAATGGGGTTGCACAATTACTGTATCTTGTGTTATTCCAAGTATGAGGTTTTCCTGAAGCCTATTAAATATTAGTAGTCTCCTATTAAAAACACAAGATAATCTCCTATTTTGCACATAACTGAATTTATTTTGTTTGAAAGTAATTTAAATTCAAATAAAAATTTTAAACAAACATTTTTGAAAAGTAATTGAAAGAGATTATGCTGAGTGAAATAAGTCAAGTAGAGAGAGTCAATTATGATATGGTTTCACTTATTTGTGGAGCATAAGAAATAACACGGAGGACATGGGGAGATGGAGAGGAGAAGGGAGTGGAGGGAAATTGGAGGGGGAGATGAACCATGAGAGACTATGGAAGCTGAAAAACAATCTGAGGGTTTTGAAGGGGGAGGCGGGAGGTTGGGGGAGCCTGGTGGTGGGTATTATGGAGGGCACATATTGCATGGAGCACTGGGTGTGGTGCATCAACAATGAATTCTGTTACACTGAAAAGAAATTAAATTCAAAAAAATGAAAAAAAGTAATTGAAATTCTCTTTTAAAAGTTTTTCCAACAAAAAAAGAATCACCGATTTTCAAAATTTTTTAGCTAGTAAGTTGACTAAAATTAAAAATCAATTCAATAATACAGAATTTTATTTTATTTTATTTATTTTTAAGATTTTACTTATTTATTTGACAGAGATCACAAGTAGGCAGAGAGTCAGGCAGAGAGAGAGAGAGAGAGAGAGAGAAGCAGTCTCCCCACTGAGCAGAGAGCCCAGTTCGGGGCTCGATCAGGACCCCGGGATCATGACTGGAGCCGAAGGCAGAGGCTTAACCTACAGAGCCACCCAGGCACCTCAATAATACAGAATTTTAGAGAGTCTACTATTTGCTAGGTATCTATGCTAGATCCAGAGGATACAAATATAAATCCATTTGTTATACTTCCCGCCTACAGGAAACTCATAGGCATATAAATGAATGTATACAGTGCTGGGCAGCCAAGGGCTCTAGGAGAAGCAAGCACAAATGGAAGGAATGATCTACTCTATGAAGCAGTAAGATAAGCCTTTTCTGGGTTTTCTTTTGAAATTTTTGAAGACTTAATTTTTTTAGGGAAGTTTTAGATTCACAGAAAAATTGACCGGAGGATACAGAGATTTCCCTTATCCCCTCTTCCCTATATATGCATGGCCTTTCCCATTATCCACATCTGTCAGAGTGGTACATTTGTTACAATTAATGAATCTACACTGACACATCGTAATAAGCCCAAGTCCATAGTTTGGGTTCACTGTTGGTGTTGTACGTTCTGAGGGTTTGGACAAATGTATGATAACATGTGGTCACCATCATAGCATCATAGAGAGTATGCTCATTGTTCTAAAAATCCTTTGGGCTCTGCTTATTCACTCCTTTTTCCCTCCAATCCTAACCCTTAGCAACCACTGGTCTTTTTACTGCCTCCATAGTTTTGCCTTTTCCAGGATGTCATGGTTGGAATCATACAATATGTAGCCTTTTCAGATCAGTTTCTTTCACTTAGTAATAAGCAGGTTCCTCCACATCTTTCCATAGCTTGAAGCTCACTTCTTTTTATCACTGACTAATATTCCATTGTTTGGGTGTATCACAGTTACTTGTTCATTCACCTATTGAAGGACAGACATCTTGGCAGTTTCTAAGTTTTGACAATAATGGATAAAACTGCCATAAGCCCGATAAGCCTCTGTGTGTGGTTTTTGTGTGGATATAAGTTTTGAACACCTTTGGATAAATACCAAGGAATGAGATTGCTGGATTGTATGGTAATAGTACATTTAGGTTTTGTGGGCGTTTCTGGTTTTGAAGGAGGCATAAACAAAGGCACTGAAGTACAAAAAGGCACAAGGTATTTGGAGAAGTCTATTGTGTTTGGGGAACATAACATATTCACAGGTTAAGGGCATAAGCATTTTTTAAGAGGCCATTATTCTGCCTACCACAGTACCTACTGTTCTAAAATTATTTCCTGGCATATCCCTCACTGGAGTTATTTGGAGAAATACTTCCCAGCAATATGTCTACACTTATTTTGGCTACAACGTTAAGTTTTGCTTGAAAAATAGAGAGACTAGACATTCTTTGAACAGGTATAATGAGCCAGACCTTACTAGTTAACAGAAAAAAGGGTAAAGAGCAAGGGGCCTGTGGTGAAGTTAAGGCTGGAAGGGTGGCGGGGTGGCAGCCAACCATGCCCTACATTTTATTTTGTGGAGATGAAGTGAGAGCAAAGACTTTTTAATCAGGGACAACACAGGATTGGATTTGTACTTTAGAAAGATTACATTGTCAGAACAGAAGAGAATGACTCTGGGCTGGAGGTCAGTTATGGCCTGGAAAACCCGTCTGGATAAGATTGTGTCTTAAAGATTAAAGCCTAAATTAATGCGATGGAAATGGCAGCGCAGAGCAGTGGGAAGATGAGAGAGATTTGGCAGTAGGAATCATCAGACTTCACGATTGTTAAAGGCATGCGGGAAAACAGGGAGGGAAGGGAAAGGCAAAGAAGGAGAAGGAGGGCTTGAGAATTATTTGAAGATTCCTGACACAGGAGGAAAATCTAGATATTTCATGAAGGCTGACTAAGTTAAGGAATAAAGGAAAGCAGGGGAGAATAGATAGCGACAAAGACTTTCTGTTTGACCAAATTTTAGGCATCTGTGAGTCCTCCTCTCAGGTAGGCTGCCTGCCTGGGCCCTGTCTTTGGCTGGCCAAGTCCAGTTTTAGTAAGAATCCTGCTAGGTCAGTTTGGAGAGACCCTCCCACCCTTTCTATCTGACCACCCTTGATATCTAATCAAATTCCTCATCCCTCTCCTTGGATGTACGACTACACTGGCCTCCTCTGCAAGAATCCTGTGAAATTAGTTTAGCAAGAATCATTCCCACCCTTGATGTCCCCTCTTACTAATTTTCTATCCACTGACCCCTCTCACTCTGCTTTTTAGCTGTACATCTCCAGCTGTCTTTGTTGTATTTGTAGTTGAGCCTAATCTCTCTCCCCTACTGCAATAGTCTTGACACCTGCAGCAATCGCCCTCAATAAGGTCTTCCTTATAGTTTCAACAAGTGTAGGAATAATTTTTTTAACAATGGGGAGAAGCATCACTCCAGAACTAGTTACTTCCAAACATCTCTAAAGCTTAATTTGTTGCATACATTTTTTTAACTATCGTATAAATAAATAACATAACTGAACTACGTGCTTCAGGCATTGTGATGTACACAACCCAGCCATCTGTGCCCCCAAGAGCCTAGCAAGATAACAAGATGGCTTCCTTGCCATAGTTTAAAAATTTATATATACATATATTTACATATACACACATATTTACATATATTTACATGTATAAATATGAAATATAAATATGAAATCCTCTCTATAAAAAAGAGAGATAGAGTAAACAGTTTAATACCCACTGTTTGACAGTTCATGCAATTACTTCCTTAAAGATTTTACAATAATCTTACAGGGTGCTAAAGCCTGGTGAGCTTTAAAGGAAAAGAGTCCAAGTCTTGGTAATATTTTGAGGTTGCAGTCTAGCACAGGCTACTTTTGTGTTTCCTAACCTCGATTTAATTGCAAGCTCAGCTCAAGAGAATAAAGGAAGCTGTTTTAACTACTTGCGTTCACTGCTGTAGCCTGAAAGTTGCTTGACATATAGAGGAATGGGCATGGCTCTGTTCTAATAAAACTTTATTTTTTTATGGACATCGAAATTTGAATTTCATGTTATTGCACGTGTTCCAAAGCATACTTTATTTTCTTAACCACTGAAAAATGTAAAAGGCATTCTTAGCCCACAGATGTACAGAAAACAGCCGACGGGCCATATTTGCCGTTAGGCTGCAGATGGTCATCTGGTATGTACACAACGTCAGAATTCGAAAAATGTTAAGTGTGAAGTGTGGGACCTTTTGCAGGACATCCGTGGTAATGTTACAGGCCACCTTCCAATACGATGACACAAGTGGCAGCCGCGGTGGCCATGCCCAGAAATGGAGAAAGCAAGAGGGCTGAGCAGAGTGGTACGAGCACCGCCCCACGCCGCTCGCCACCCTCTCGGCCACGGGTAACGCGCGCCCAGCTCCGCGGATTGGACCGCACGTAGACACGGTCCTCCCAGACCCGGAAGAGGAAGCCCGCAGGCAAACACACATATGAAAGCGACCCCTCCGGGCCCCACCCCGCTGCACCTCCCCCGACGCAAACGGCGCGTGCACGCACGCACGTCTCCCGCCCTTCGCTCACTCCGACGCTATTGCGCATGTCTGGGAAAGGGAGCAACGATTGACCGGGAGGCCCTGGCCGGAGCCGGGCGGAGGGCCTCCTCCGGGCCGGGCGGGTAGATACGGCCCGCGCGTGCGTCACTTCCGCTGGGGCGGGACGGAGCTGTGGGGGTGGTGCCTCGACCGCGGCTCTTCTGTTTGTGTTGGTAGCTCAGCTGATGCGGGCAGGCCAGAGTGGATGTCAGTGCGGGCCGGAGGCGCGTCGGCGCTGCTGCCCATATAGTTGCGGCTTGCATCCCGGTGAGTGGCGGCTGGGGGGGACAGAGGCGGGACGATAGGTTAGGGAAGAGGGCAGCCTGGCCTCCCCGGGCACTTGTGTGGCCCTTCTCTTTCCTCGAAGGGCACTTGTAGAGGAAGAGGGCGGGGAGCCGCCGGGCTTCGAGGAGGTCCCGGGACCAAGGTTCCAAGAGGCATCCGGGCACCGGAAGGAGCCGCGGATCTGGGGCTGATTGGTGCGCGGTGTCCGCCCCCGCCGTCCGCCGCCTCGGGTTCTGCTGGCCTGGTCCAGGTCACCCTGTTTTGGTTTCCCTCGTCCCGCCCTGCGCTTTCTGGCCCACCCCCGCAGCTCCCAGCCTGGTTGCCCCGATCGTTTTGGCTGCGCCCGGACTGGAGGGTTCTCCCGCAGTTCCCTAGTGACTGAAAACGCTTCCCTCTTCTGCACCGTCCTCCACCGTCGGCGCACGGGCGCCTTCCGCTGCGTGTTTGAGTGGCCAGCGGTTTCTTTTTGGTTCCCCGCGCGCATCTGACTCCCTCCCTCCCTCCCTCCGTTGCTGTTGCTTCGGCAGGTTCAGGTGTGTGCTTTTTCAGAGATGAAGCGGTGTGAATCGTTGTGTAGCCGTGCTCCCCGTCATTGTCATTTCTGTCACCGTGCTGGGGGGAACCTGCTGTCTACGCCTAATACAGTACCTTGAAAGTGCTGACTTCTTGGGGAAACAAAAGTGTCCATAAGGGACTGTCTTCTTTATATTGGGGTTTTATTTCCAGTAACATCTGCATCTGGTTCTTGCATATAGTCCTTGTTGCTGAGATTTCAACTGACAAAAGTACGCTTCATCGTGTTGAGGGACTGCTGTTAAAACAGTGAAATAGTAAGCATTTTAAAATCCGAGAGTTTAAAAAAAAAGTGTATTAAACTGTGAGCCGAGAATTGATGCCTCTTATGGAGGCAGTTGTTTCAAGCCCATTGTAGTTAATTTGTTAAATTGCGCCATTTACTTGTACTTTAATTATAAGAACATGTTCTTCATAATTTCTGTTACCAAACTGTTTCTCAATGTTGATCTTACTTTCCTATTTCTGTCTTAGATCTATGTTAAAGTCTAGAGAGAATGTCTTCATAGTGAAGTTGAGGGAGAAGATCAGTTGACTGGTGTATTTATTTGCATCACTTACTAAGCGGATAAAAGTACAGCTTGTACTGAGTTGTTCTTTTGCTCAGTAACGACAAAGGAATTGCGCGGAAGGGTACATATTGCCTCACTTGTGGAACGCATCTGTGAAAAGGTCAGAGTTAGAACTCTTAGCCTTGGACAGCTTTCTGTCATTACATGTCTTAGTTATAATCTTTCTCTCCCATGTTATATATCTTAACTTTGTTCATTATTGAGTTTTTTTTAGAACTTGCTGTTGTATTGGTTTCCATGACTCTGATTTTTTCAGGATATCTTTTCACCTGTGCTTTTTTGTTTCTGGAAAGACTTCTTCCTAACTCTTGATGTCAGTCAAGGATCTACCCTGTTCTTTCTAAAGAAAACAGAATTTCAAAACTTCAAATCTAAATACTTTAGTAGGTCCATGACTCTTGAAATGTTATGGAAAATATAGTGTGTGTGTGTGTGTGTGTGTGTGTGTGTGTGTGTATGCAAATAATAATTTCTCAAGGACGAGGATCTGTGATCCCCCAATTCTCAGGAATTATTACTATAAACTTTTTTTTTTTTCCCCTGGTAAATCCAGTCTTGGGTTTTTAGTTGTCACTGTGCTGGTATCTCCAGACTTAAACCACAGCCTGTGTTCCTATCATACATTTGAATGTCCCATGTTAGCTCATCCAAGAGATTTTTCTTTCATATTAAATTGGTCCCCCCAGTCATCTCGTTTTCGCAAGTGGTATTCTCTATGTATCTCTGAGTAAAAACACTTGAGTTGTTTTGACATCTTCTCCTCACCCCATTCATTCTTCCCTGTTACCAAGTCCTGTGTTTTGCTATTTCCCCACTTTCAAAGTGGGGCTCAAAGTAATCCTTTCTCTAGTACAGTACCAGTGCCTTAATTCAAACCCTTGTCACTTTATGCCTGCATTATTGGAATAACTTAGGGAAGTCCTATGTAGATTCATTCTTTTATCCTCAGCTGAGCCTCCAGCTAGCAGTTCCCTTATTTTCCTCCAGTTAAAACACAATTGTATTCCCTAGAGGTTGGTCTGTACCTCCCTATTCTATTTATTTCTCCAGTGTACTTATACTACCCTAATAGTTGGTACCCTAGTCTTCCCTGCTCTTTCTCAGTAGGTGATGGCACCTGCCACTTGACATTCTTTTCTTTATCTTTTTGTAGTCTAACCTCCTCCAGCAGAATTTACTCTCAAAATTTTTATCTGCATTTATCAGTGTTGTGATTTGGAAATAGCTAAACTAAGCTTGTTGATTTTGTTGGTAGTTCTGTGTTTATTGATTTTTGCTTGGAATTGTAGTTTGTAAGAGGTGTATTAAAATATTGTCATAAGATTGTCTAGTCTTTCCATAATTCCTCCTTTTTTTTTTTTTTTTTTTGCTTTATATACTGTATCTCAGTGTCTTGTTAGGTGTATTCATAATTGGTTATGAGAGTTATGTCATTGGAAAGAAACAATACAGACCCATTACTTTTATAGCTCTGTCTTCTGCTTGACTATTGGGCCCATTTTTCCAGCATTTTCCGTGTTTACTTACCTTCAGCCACCTGGTGGTTCTTTTAGTCTTGAGTAGACAGAGCTCATTACCGTCTCCAACACTTTATTGCTTTTTCCTTTGCCTTGAATGCTTTTTTCCCAGATTTTAATAATTTGCTTTGTTACTTATTTGAGGTCTCCAGTAAAATGTCAACTCAGTTCTCTTGATCATGTCAAGTAAAATAGCCCATTTGCCCTGAGTTTTGGAAATATCCTTTCATGGTAGTTTGTTGTTGTTTAAAGACTTACTTATTTGTGAGAGAGAGAGCACAAGCTTGAGCACACATGCGTGAGAACAAGGGAGAATCAGAGAGAGGGGGGGAGAGAATCTCAAGTAGACTCCCAGCTCACTGCGCGGCCAGAGATGGGACTCTGACATCAAGACTTGAGCTGAAACCAACGTCAGAAGCTTGATAGACTGAGCCACCCAAGTGCCCCCTTTAATGGTAGTTTTAGTTGATTCTGCTGAAACTCCTTGGGGTTCACCAGCTCTGACTGGTTTTCATTTGCTTGGGGTCTGTGCACCATTCAAGCAATGTGACTGAAAAAGATCTCGGGCTTGTGATTTCTCAACTATGGATTTACCACTATTGGGTTTTTTTTAACTGTAATAAAAACCAAGTATTATAACATTTACCATCTTTACCATGTTTAAGTATGTGGTTCAGTGGCATTAAGTACATTCACATTGTTCTAAAACATCTCCAGTACTTTTTCATCTTAGGGAACTAAAACTGTGCCCATTAGACACTCCTTTTGCCCCATTCTCCAGTTTCTAGAAATCATTCTGCTTTCTATAGCAGTGACTTTGAATACTCTAGATACTTTGTGTAAGTGGAATCACACAGTATTTGTCCTTTTGTGACTGGCTTATTTTACTTAAAATAATAGCCTCAAGAGTTCATCCCTGTTGTAACATGTGACAGGTTTTCCATCCTTTTAAAGGCTGAATAATATTCCATTGTAGGTAAATACATTTTGTTTATCTGTCCATGGACATTTGAGTTGTTTCCACCGCTGGTATTGTGTGCTGCTATGAACACAAGTGTGCAGATGCCTCTTTGAGACCCTGCTTTCAATTCCTTTGGATATATACCCAGAAGTAGGGTTGCTAGATCCTATGGTATTTCTATTTTTAATATTTTTGAGGAACCACAATACTATTTTCTGCAGCAGCTGCTCCATTTTACAGTCCCAGCAACGGTGCACAAGGGTTCTAACTTCTCCATATCTCTGCCAACACTTGTTATTTTCTGTTTGTTTTTTTGTTTTTGTTTTTTTTTAAAGATTTTATTTATTTCTCAGAGAGAGAAAGCACAAGCAGGCAGAGTGGCAGGCAGAGGCAGAGAGAGAAGCAGGCTCCCTGTGAGCAAGGAGCCCGATGCAGGACTTGAACCCAGGGCCCTGGGATCATGACCTGAGCCGAAGGCAGCTGCTTAACCAACTGAGCCACCAGGTGTCCCTTTCTGTTTGTTTTTAATCACAGCCTTCCTAATGAGTCTGGAGTGATATCTCATTTGGTTTTGATTTGCATTTTTCTGATGATTCAGTGATGTTGAGCATCTTTTCATATGCTTGTTGGCCATTTGTATATCCTCTGTGGAGAAATTTCTACTCAAGTTCTTTGCCAGTTTTTTTAATTGGGTTATTTGATTTTTTTGTTGTTGACTTGTAGGAGTCCATTACTAGTTTTGAGCATGGCTTTTTATTCACAGGTACTTTAATTGTATTTTTTCAAGTATTTCTGGTTTGGGGATTGTGGGGCTTTTATGTTAATTCAACTTATTCATTGGCCATAAATCCTGGATATCAGAAAAGCCGGGAAGGTAGATGTGTTGGTTTCTTTTCTCTCTGTCTCTCTGTAAAATTGGAATTTTGAAATCATATGTATACATGTGATTTACAAAGCTTTTAGTTCAGACTGTAATCTGAACATTTTTTTTTAATTTTATTTATTTATTTGACAGACAGAGATCACAAGTAGGCAGAGAGGCAGGCAGAGAGAGAGAGAGAGGAAGGGAAGCAGGCTCCCTGCTGAGCAGAGAGCCTGATGCGGGGCTCGATCCGAGGATCCTGGGATCATGACCTGAGCCGAAGGCAGCGGCTTTAACCCACTGAGCCACCCAGGCGCCCTGTAATCTGAACATTTACAGTGGGGTTCTGGGTTTCTATCTTTCTCAGTCTTGTCTGTTCCATTCTGTCAGAAATCTGCTGAATCCTCTTTCTAGTGTCACTCCTTTGCTTAAAATATTTCATTGACAGTCTGATCTTTAATTTCTTTGGCGAGATTTGTAAGAGCCTTCATAATTTGACCCCCAAAACCATCTTTGCAGTATCATCTACTTGTCCCTCATTATTCTCATTACTCTTTCTAGGTCCTAGAGCGAAACTAGACTGCTTGCAATTTTTGTTCATATTGTTTATGCTTTCTTAAATGCTTTTTTTGTCTTTGTATTTTTTCCTATTAAAATTCTCTCCTGTTCTCAGCTTTCTACTTAATGAATTCCTTTTTAACTTTGTCCAGTTTTTAGTGTCTTTTTATTATTTTTTGAACTTACTTGGATATTTGCTCTGACCATTCTCATGGCACTGTTAATGTGTTCTAAAACCATTTGCTTTTTTTCTTTTTTCTGTTTGCTTTTAATTACAAAGGTACTATTTGCTCATTGTAAAAAATACAGATAATACAAAAGGAAAAAGAAAAAGTCCCTCTCCTTGTTCTCTTTTGATCCCACTCCTTGGTTCACAAGAATAAACAAACTAGTGCTTACCCTTTCGGAATCTGTGTGTGCGCGCGCATGCATGTGCCACATGTGGACAGCCTCACATTTAAACTGCACCTATAGGTTTTTCTCTTTCATTACCTAACGTCTTTGTATCTCCACATGTGTATAGTGTATGTATTATAGCTGCTGGCCTTTTTTACTGTAGTGTATATGAAGAATGGGCAGATCATCTAGTTTCTTTAACTGCTGCAGAATACTATATATGGTAACCCATTCTGCAGTTTATATATGCCATAGTTTATTGAGCCATTCCTTTCTAGAAGACCTTTAGAGTTGTTTTTCATTGTTTCATTATTTCAGTCAATGTATTAGGGAATGTGTATATATACCTCTGCACTCTTATACAAGTATTTCTGTAGGATTCTTAATAGAGTTTTAATAGTGAAATTGCTGATCAAAAAATATGCCTTTAAGATTGTGATAGATAGTATTTAAGGTATTTAAGATTTCATTGGATATTGTCAGATAGCCCTATGTGTCCCATTTCTCCAGCCTATTATTAATACTGAATATTATCAACCATTTACATTATCACCTATTGTAAAAACAAAGCATGTTTTAATTAGTATTTTTCTTTGATGTGGTAAGGATATTTTCATAATTTTACTGTTTGTATTTCTTCTTATTCTACATTAACTGGCCTGCTAACGTCCTTTGTCTATTTTTCTGTCAGCTGAATCTTTCTTTTTTTAATTGCATTCATCTTACATTGTGGTTATGAACCCCTTGTCTGTTAGATGTGGCACATAGCTTCTTGTAGTCAGACCTTTAATTTAATAAGCACAACTAGATAGTGAAATGTTTTTTTGCATGGCTCTCTGTAGCCCTAGACTGAAAGTTCCTTCATATTGTGTTTGTCTTTGTGGTTTCAGCATCTAGTACCATGTCCATGTAGGTTAAATATTCTATAAATGGTTTGCAGTGAACAAGGTGGTGTAAGACTTGACTCTACAAAGACTTCAAAGTCTGGTGTCACATAAACTAGTCCAGACTTTGACAGAGAAGAAGAACAGCATAGTATCTAAATTGCATGTTCAGTTATGTGTTGTAGGAAAACTTACGTATTTGGTAGCTTTCCTAAATTAGTTCTCATGAAACATCCTACTAACTTTTTTTTTTTCACTAAATTCTGTACTGAAAAATGAATTGTCTTCTGTGAGCTTAAAAGGGAGATCTGTAGTATCTGTAATGGAAATACATTATTCTGTCTTCTTTTGAGACAAGCTACTGAGTTTAGTTCAAGTAGAGAAGTATTTTATCTTAAACCCAGTTTCAATTTTACCTTGTACCCTAATTTTTTTTTTCTTGCTATTTCAGGTAAGACCATGAATTATGGCATTTCTTAAATGAAGCATTCAGGAATGAAGTGAAAATCCTAACATATAGAAAATAAATGATTTTTAAGTTATGTCTATTAATTTGACTATAGATATATATTATATTTACCTCCTTAGTAATGCAAGAAGTCTTTGTGGGAAGCAGAGAAGCAAGCAGCTGCATTTCTTATACTCACCTAAACATTACTGGAGGATAAGCCACGCCAGTCTACAAAGAGGTTTTCATACAAGCAGAGTAAGATGTAAATTGACCAAAAGTGATGCCCATTCTTGGAGCAAGCACTGTTACTCTCCAAGCAACCATGGTTTACATATTGGAATTTTGAAACTTAGCACTTCTACTCCCAAGGGACTTACAAAAGTGAGCATTCGTATGTCCCGTATTAAAAGTACTTTGAACTCTGTTTCAAAGGCTGTTTTTGGCACTCATAATGAAATGATCTCACGTTTAGCTCAATTTAAGCCAAGTTCTCGAATATTAAGAAAAGTATCAGATAGTGGTTGGTTAAAACAGACAGGCATTAAACAAGCCATCAAATCTCTGAAAAAATACAGTGACAAATCAGTAGAAAAGAGTTCTTTTTCAGAAAGTCATAGTCTAGGTAAAGATGAAGATGTAGGTAAACAAAGTCTTTTTCGTTACACAAGTAGTTTAACCACAAGATTTGGAGAGTCATTCTACTTTTTATCAAATCATATTAATTCATACTTCAAACGTGAGGAAAGAATGTCTCAAAAAAAGGAAAATAAACATTTCCAGGACAAACTTGAAGATAAAAAGGTCGAAGAAGAGAAATCGAGCTCTCCAGACCCTGGCATCCTGACTGATAAGCGAGATTCAGAATCTTCTTTATATTCTGTGGACAAATCTGCAAGTGCCAGCGGGACTCCTGAGGCTCTTCCAGTTTCTACTAAACAGAGTATTGCTAACTTTCTTTCTCGTCCCACTGAAGGTGTCCAAGCTTTAGTAGGTGGTTATATTGGTGGACTTGTCCCTAAATTAAAGTATGATTCAAAGAGTCAGCCAGAAGATCAGGAAGAGGCTGTTAAAGCTGAGCAACCTGTCAGCAAAGACAGTAATGGAGAGGAGAAAAAGCAGTTATCTCTTCAGCGAGAAAAGGCAAGTCGTTATCAGTGTTGCTTGACCTTTTAACTTTTGTCAAATGCATAAATTCCATTTCCCTATGGGACCTAAGAAACCTTAATCACGTGTTAATATTACTAGAGAAGTTTCACATTCTAATCATATATATTTTAATATGTCTTTGTAGATTATTGCAAGAGTGAGTATTGATAACAGAACCCGGGCGTTAGTTCAGGCGTTGAGAAGAACAACTGACCCAAAGCTCTGCATTAACAGGGTTGAAGAACTGACTTTTCATCTTCTAGAATTTCCTGAAGGAAAAGGAGTGGCTGTCAAGGTAATTCTAATTTATTTATCTGGTTTTGTCTTGGAATAAAAACACTAACACACTTTCTGTAATGGAGAAGGCAGTACCTTTCATTTTTTAAATTTAACTATTTTTAGGTTTTTATTATATACATGATGTGTCACAGAGTCAGTAATTGGCCCACTTATTCTATTATATATATTATGCTTAAATATTCTCTTATTCTGTGATGATAAATTATGCTGTTCGTACTACTATCTATACTTTGAGATTAAATGTTTTAAAATAGAAAATAAATCTCAGTGTGTTCACTGAATTACAAAATAGTTGCCAAATTTTTCTTAAATGTGTTGATACTATATAGCTATTCTTTTAAGATGGGAGATGTAATTCATAAGTAAAACCATAGGTAATTTTTACTTCTGGATCTTTTTGTATTTGCAAGTCAACATTTTAATGATCTTAATGATAATTGGATTAATAATTATATTAATAAAATGATTAGCTTTTCTTCACCTCAATTTTTTCACACATAAAATAGTGAAGGTAATTTAGACCCATTTAAACAGACTATTTTCGGAGAAATACTATAAAATATGAATGATGTGCTTGAGTCTCTTTCCATTGCACTGCTAATTATTTGTAATATTTAATCATCTGTTTACAAATATATAATGAACGGATATTGTTAACATTTGTTTAGAGATCTGTTAATGCTTGTTTTTAACTTGCCATTCAGAAAAGTCTAAGTTAACTTAGTTCATATTCCAATTTTTGACAACCATTTTGCTGAAGAGTTACCTCAGTCCTTATATAAGGTAGCCTCCTATAGTTTCATATTGTATAATTCATACATTATAAAGCTAAACTTCAGAATTTCATGTTCATAGAACTGGGGATTATCTTTCATGGCTATTTAATCTCTTATCTAAAAGACAGATTTTTCCAAAGGTAGATAGCTTTTAAGTCCATTTACTATTTCAGGGATATACTGAAGCAAAGATCTAAAATAGACTTGCATACTTTAAAGAACTTTAAAAAAATGTTTTATTGAAGTACAGTACAACCTGCAGTTATTGGAATCAAGTTCAGTGGATTTTTCACAAACTAAAGGCATCCATGTAACTGGCACTCAGATGAAGAACAGAATTTACCAGGACTTCACAAGCCTTCCTTATGCCCCCTTCAATCACAGTTTCCCCAAAGTAGTTTAGATTAGTTTAGGGGTTTTTTTGTACCTTATATAAACTATTGTGATTGGGTTTTTCCATTCATCATGTTGGTAGTAATCGTTCTCATTGTTGTAGAACATTCATTCTTGCTGCTTTCATATTCCATGGTGTGAATGTATCACAACTTATTTATTGTACTACTGATGAATTGTTGGGTACTTTTCAGTTTTAGTCTATTATGAATAGTCATGCTATTAGAAACTTTGAGGGCGCTTTTATTTTGCATTACTGATCTCACATCTAAGGACCCTTCAATACCAAGGAGTTGTGTGTTGTAGGAATGTCTATTCCAATCAAGTATGATTGAAAATCTGGATAGTCTGTAAAAAGTTCTTAACCACTTTCCTAAATAAGAAGCATCTCAAAAAGAGTGAACTGGATAAATTAAGACATGTTCACATGCACAGTCTCATGTGAACTTTCCCAATGAAGTTTTAATTATTCAAAAGAACTGAGCTTTTGAAAAATGCTAGAATTGTTTGTTCTAAAACATTTATATGAATTTTACTTTTTTGTATATCATATTTATGGTGGCCAAATGAGAGTGAATTGTCTTTGGTAGATTAGTTACCGTGTGTGTGTGTGTGTGTGTGTGTGTGTGTGTGTGATGTGCTGCATTCATGGCAGCCACATCTAGGAAATTGCCCTTTTTGGTTTCTTCATTGTTGATGAAAGCATTCTCCTTTCATTATTTTTTTAATAAAAAAATAACTTTTTATTATTTAAAAAAGGGGCAGCATAAACTTTGTAAAAAATTTTTAAAAAATAAAAACAAAAATAAGAAAATAAGAATAACATATTTATTTCTACTACCCAAGAGATTATCACTGTAAATTTATTAGTGTCTGTCTGTATTAGATGAAGCCGAGTTAAACTCTAATAAATAGTATCAAAACCTCAGTGACTTAACACAACAGAGGCTTATTTGTCCTTGTGCAAAGTCACCTGGGCATTGGGTGACTCTCCAGGACAGTGACCCTCTGTGAGGTGGCTACTTTGATCTTGTTCTTGTATGTTTCCATACGTGTCCTCCATGATCTCACTCTAGTGGAATAAGAGTATTTCATCAGAAAGTGCCACAGGTTTCTTCTACTCATGAGTTACTTATCCTGCCCAAGTACTGCCTTTGTGTGCCTGAGAGGAAGAGCAAATTGGATATTGGTGAACATTAGTAATGTCTGCTGCAGT
The DNA here is from genome assembly GCF_002288905.1 of Enhydra lutris kenyoni. NCBI lineage: Eukaryota > Metazoa > Chordata > Mammalia > Carnivora > Mustelidae > Enhydra > Enhydra lutris. The sequence continues at coordinate 1,120,774 of NW_019154124.1, forward strand.
ATTTCTCTAGAAATTGTTCTGTGCATATATATAATATACCAAAGTAAAGTCATTCTATATGTACTGCTTTATAGTCTGTTTTTTATTTTCTTTTTTTCAGTTTGTAATATACACCTCTTTGTATCAATAAATTGTCATCTCATTGTATACCCAAGTCGAAAATGCTTTTTGTATAACTGATTGGGTCCAAATGATTGTCTTGTAGAGTGGCTCACTTTGTGAATTTTTTTAATTAATTAATTTATTTATTTGTTTTTATAAACATATAATGTATTTTTATCCCCAGGGGTACAGGTCTGTGAATCGCCAGGTTTACACACTTCACAGCACTCACCCTCCCCAATGTCCATAACCCCACCCCCCTCTCCCAACCCACCTCCCTCCAGCAACCCTCTGTTTTGTGAGATTAATAGTCACTTACGGTTTGTCTCCCTCCCGATCCCATCTTGTTTCATTTATTCTTCTTCTACCCCCCAAGCCCCCCATGTTGCATCTCCACTTCCTCATATCAGGGAGATCATGTAATAGTTGTCTTTCTCCAACTGACTTTTTTCACTAAGCATGATACCCTCTAGTTCCATCCACGTCGTCACAAATGGCAAGATTTCATTTCTTTTGATGGCTGCATGGTATTCCACTGTGTATATATACCACATCTTCTTTATCCATTCATCTGTTGATGGACATCTAGGTTCTTTCCATAGTTTGGCTATTGTAGACATTGCTGCTATAAACATTCAGGTGCACATGCCCTTTCGGATCACTACGTTTGTATCTTTAGGGTAAATACCCAGCAGTGCAATTGCTGGGTCATAGGGTAGTTCTATTTTCAACATTTTGAGGAACCTCCATGCTGTTTTCCAGAATGGCTGTACCAGCTTGCATTCTCACCAACAGTGTAGGAGGGTTCCCCTTTCTCCGCATCCTCACCAGCATCTGTCATTTCCTGACTTGATAATTTTAGCCATTCTGACTGGTGTGTAATATCTCATTATGGTTTTGATTTGTATTTCCCTGATGCCGAGTAATGTGGAGCACTTTTTCATGTGTCTGTTGGCCATGTGGATGTCTTCTTTGGAGAAATGTCTGTTCATGTCTTCTGCCCATTTCTTGATTGGATTATTTGTTCTTTGGGTGTTGAGTTTGCTAAGTTCTTTATAGATTTTGGACACTAGCCCTTTATCTGATATGCCATTTGCAAATATCTTCTCCCATTCTGTCAGTTGTCTTTTGGTTTTGTTAACTGTTTCCTTTGCTGTGCAAAAGCTTTTGATCTTGATGAAATCCCAATAGTTCATTTTTGCCCTTGCTTCCCTTGCCTTTGGCGATGTTCCTAGGAAGATGTTGCTGCGGCTGAGGTGGAAGAGGTTGCTGCCTGTGTTCTCCTCAAGGATTACTTTGAATTTTTATGGGGCTTCCTCCTCATTGGTGTTATTTGATGTATTCCTTGTTCCTTTGTATTTGCTGAATACTGGAATATAAACATAAAGACTTGGTTAAGTTAAACTTCTTGTTAGAGCACATTGTATATGTTGCCATGTGTCTCATCTTCCATCATACCAGAACACGTATAACTGGTTGAAGAACCAGTGTTGACCACTGGATTAGGGAGATGACAGTCTGATCTTCTCATTGGACATTTAGGCTAGAATCATAATCCCATCAGCCATTAACCTAATCCAGAACTAGTCATTTCATTAGGGTTGCAAAATGATAAATTTCTAATTCTGCCACTCTTTCTGCATTGTAATTGACATTCGTCTGTAAAAGTAGAGCTTTCCTTTACTAGCTAGAGCTATTTGGTTACTCTCAAAGAGCAGTTTTACAGGATAAGCAAGAAAAATGCTTAGTTTCCTTTTACTTAGTCACCAATTTTCAAAGTAAAGAGATGCTTTAAAGCTGCCCCATTGGTGACAGGAAATTTTTGGCATTTCTTAAAACTATCATTGTGGACTCCCTAGGTTTTCATAAATCGTATTTTGATAAATTTTTTCCTCCCTTCTCTCTTTTTTTGAAAGCTGAATTCATCTCCGCTTTGCTTGGTAGGGGCCCCAAGTTCATTCATAAAACTTTAACTTCTTACAAAAGTATCATGGGCAGAAAAGTATATGTAAGCATACAGCTCCATGAATTTTCAAAAATTGAAAACATCTGTATAACCCTCATCTCTTTATGCCCCCTTCCATTCACTGTCTCCAAAAAGATTGACCATTACCTGATTTTTAGCACCCTAGGTTAGTTGTGCCTTTCTCTGCGTGTTCTATAAATGGAGTGGTACAGCTTGTGCTCTTTTATATCTGTTTTTTTCACTTGACATTATTTGTGAGAACCTTCAAGGTGGATTATGATTATGAAACATTCACATTGTGATGGATTCTGTGATATGAATATAGGACCATGTATCCATTTTACTGCTGATGGACATTGGAATAGTTTCCAGTCTGGGAGTATTCAGGAATAGTGCTTCTGGGATATATCTTTTGGGAAACACAGGTCTTTATTTCTTTGGGAGTGTATATCCAAGAATAGTGGTCTTGGTTATGAAGTATGCCTATTTTCATCTCTAATAGATTCTGCCAAATAGTTTTGCAAAGTGTTTATACCAACTTATACTTCCGCCAAAATTGTATTGATCTTCTGGTGGTTCTACTTCTCCAACACTTTATTGTCTTTATTTTAGCCATTGTGTTGGATGTTTAGTGATACTGGATTGTGGCTTTAGTTTGCATTTCTCTGGTAACTGTGAAGGTTAGCATCTTTTCCAATGCTTATTGGCCATTTGTGTGCTTACCTTGTGTGAAGTGCCTTTTGCACGTCTTACTCATTTTTCCTTTGGGTTGATCAACTTTTTCTTACTGACTTGAAGAATTTCTTTAAGTTTTTTTATATATGGCATATATTACATATAATATTATATATAATAGTAATATACAATAACTATGTATTTTTTGTAAATGTATTTTCCCACTCTTGGAGTTACCTTTTAACTCTGCTGGCCCTCTGTCTGAGCCAGTCCCAGTTTTTCAGTCTTCTGTTTCTTCCCCAAATAAGCAAAAGCCTCAAGGGAAGACAAGCTATAGTTTATGAGATCACTTATTTTTTAAAAGAATTCATCTTTTATTTATTTATTGGAGAAAGAGAGTTACGCATGCGCATGTGCCCACCAGCAGGTGGGAGAAGCAGACTCCCTACTGAGAAGGGGGCCTGAGATGGGGCTTGATCCCAGGACCTTGGGGTCTTGACCTGTGCCAAAGGCAGACACTTAACTAACTGAGCCACCCAGGCGTCCTGAGCTCACTTCTTAGCACTTCTCTCTCCAGATTCTTACCCCTCCTGTTCTCATCGCTTCAGGAGCCCTCTGATGCTTTTGAACAGATGGAACTTCTTTTGTCTTTTATTAACGTTTTCTAGTTCTTGGAAAGAGACTGTTCTAACCAGAAATGGAAATTTATATTCCCATGCCCACCGTTGTTCAGACTCTTCTTGTGGGACGTTGAAGCTCAACATTAGCCAGGGCAAAAAAGCAACTGAAAAAGAATTTAGAACAATATTACTTCACATTGATTTATCATAAAGAAACAAAATGAGTGATACATTTGGATTATTTTTTTAATTTATTGAAGGAAGATTACATAGCACAAGTTTAGTTGCTAGTCTCAGATTCCCTTAAGCCTGGGCTTCTGACCGTATAAGGTGCTTTTGTGCACAGAACCTAGAGAATCTCTGATAAACTCAGTGTAGAACCCTAGAAGTTAAGCTCTTGCCTCTGGTCACCAATATGAAATTAAACATATAGAATCTCAGAGTCCTAGTTTTGTTTAAACAAATTACTTAAATGTAATGAATTTGGGTTATTTATTGTAATGGTCAGCTTTTGCCTTCTGCCTTAGTTATAGGTATTGACATTTGTTTATATTTCACTATGAGCTACCCTTATATCCTATATTCACAAGATGGTTTATTTTTTTTTTTAATAACAAGTTCAATTTCCAGTAATTACTATGAAGAAGTTTATCTCTAGGATTTGGAGAAAATCGTTTATACAATTTATAATGTTAATCTTTTGTTGTAACAATTAATACTTTGTAAATTTCTGTTAAGCAAATTATATATTTTCTAATTATTAAGCATTGTATCTTTTAAAGAAAATATTTGTACTGAGGTTAATTCTTAATCTAGATATTAGAAGAAATATATTTTAAATGCTAATTGACATTTATATGTTAAAAAGTAATGTCATTTAAGATTATTAAGAAAGTAATAAACCCTGGCACTGTGATTATATGTGGTCTACATATGTTGGTTAAAAATCATACAGTTTCACTCTTCATTTGACAAAAGCAATAAAATACTTTTTTCTCCATACAGGAAAAAATTATTCCGTATTTATTAAGATTGAGACAAATTAAGGATGAAACTCTTCAGGCTGCAGTTAGAGAAATTTTGGCCTTAATTGGCTATGTGGATCCCGTGAAAGGAAGAGGAATCCGAATTCTTACAATTGATGGTGGAGGAACAAGGTAAAGCTAGAAAAATGATTTTTTAAATCCTATAGATCCAGTTCAGCCAGAATTTTTTTTTAACTGATTCTGTGTAAGTATAGTAGCTATATCATTGTAAAACCAAATGTTTAAAATAAAACATGAAATAGTTTTTCTTAATTTATTACTTGATCCATTTGAGAGCTTCTTTGTTTTGTTTTTTTTTTTTTTAATTTCATTTAGAGTGAGCATGAGTGGGGGGAGGGGCAGAGGGAAAGGGAGGGAAAGAATCTCAAGCAGGAGCCATGCTCAGCGTGGAGCCAGATATGGGGGCTCTTTCCCAGGACCCTGAGATCATGACCTGAGACAAAATACAGTCAGCTGCTTAACCAGCTGAGCCACTCAGGTGCCCTAAGGGCTTCTTCAGCATATACCTGAATTTGCTTTTATTTTAATTTGACCTAGTATTTATTTCAGTTTGGTCTCTTCAGACCTTCTTGTTAGTTTAGGACAGTATATCAACCATGACTTAAAAAATCTTGGCAATGTTTTGTAACATTAGCTTTCTTTAATTATATTTATCTTACTGGTGTTTATCAGTCAGCTAGTCACTTAATAAAGAGATTGCTATAAAAGGAGTCTGTATCAGTAACTTTCTGAGTCCCCACGTTCTCAGCTGCAGATGCTGGTTCTGGTGCCACACTAGAAATATTTAGTGCATTCTTAGCTCAGAAGGAGGTAGTTTCGCCGTCGGACTTCGTTCTTGCTGTTGGCAGTTCATCCGTGCTGCTTCTGATTAGTTTGTTGAGTTCCTCTTACTGCTTGTTGGTTAGATCCTTTGGTGTTAGCCTCCCCGCCCCCAACACCAGATGTTCTAGCTTGGATTCAGGTTTCCTGCCATCTCTGCTCTCATCTCTGAAATTGATAGTACATGCCCTGCCTGTTGTTCTTTGATTACTTTATCTCTCTGATTACATTCTCTGATACACCTGCTTTGCCAATTACTATCTTGTATGTCCAAGTACTACGCTTATTGTTTTGTTAAATTCTGAGCTCCTCTATGTCAGCCAGATTCTTTTCATTTTGACACCAATATCAGTAACGGTGTGAGTGATGAGGGAAAAAGCTATTTAACCATCTAGGCGGAGGACAATAAAATAATACCTTCAGATGGTAGCCGTGGGAAGCAGGAGGGAGGAAAAATATGCAAGAAAACTTTGAAGAAAAGGGGAATTGGATATAGAAGGAGATCGAGAGCACTCCTGAATGGAGACACCCATGGATGCCTGGGGCAGAACTGCAGGGAAATGGGAGGAGGTGATTGGTATTGAGAAAGACAGTTCTGTTTTTGAACATGCTGAATAGAAGGCTTCACATAGCAGTATAGAAGTGCTAATTCGGCAAATGAAGATTGAGTTGATTGAGAAAAGAAAAGTTTCAGAATAATTTTTGGATGTTTCTTATGGAAGTGAAATAACTGAAGAAGGTGAACATCATTCATACGATAGATGAAGTGGTAATGAATTAGAATCATTCTAGTTTATAAAATTGGTTAAAAGTGATGGGAAGTAAGGAAAGTAGGAGTTCAGTGAGTAAGGAATTTCACTGAGGAGCAGGAAGAAGCCAGTCCTCTCTGCCATTAAGATCAGGACAGATGGAAAAGTTGGTATCATTCATTGAGTCACCTGTTCTTAACACTGTTCTTAACACTGATTTGGATCCAGGAATCTGTAAGCAAAACAGACAAAATCTAAGTCTTCATGGTACTAGTATTCCAGAGGAAGAAAGAACAAATAGAAAAGCAAAAATGTATTCTTGAATAGTAAGGGGTGCTATGAAGAAAAAAAGCAAAGTGGCAAAGAGTAAGTGCTATTTTAGAGAATAATCATGATTATTTTAGAGCATGATTATGATTATGACTTTTTTTTCATTTTAAAAAAATACTGAGATACCGACTTGGTATATTAGTTTCAGATATACAACACAATGATTTGATGCCTGTTTATTTTGTAGAATGATCACAATAAGTCTAGTTAACATCCATCACCACACAGAGTTAATAACTTTTTTTCTGGAGTTGAGAGCATTTGAGATTAACTCTTCTAGTAACTTTCAAGTATGCAGTACAGTATTATTAACTATGTTAGCACGTTGTACTTTATATCCCCTGGATGCATTTATTGTATTATTTATTGTGTAACTGGATGTTTATACCTTCTGATCTCCTCACCCATTTTGTCAACCCCACCCACCCACCCCTTTTGGCAACCACCTGTGACTGTGACTTCTTTTTGAGTAGAATTCTGAAGGAACAGTCAGGAACATTCAGCTATCTATTTAGAGTGATAAATATGTTGAAAAGAGCTTTGGGACCAGTAAATATTTGATTTTAGAGAATAGGAGTTTTGTTAGTCATCCAGGGAGGAAATTGGAGTGAAGACATTTGGGAAGATATAAAGGTGAGTTAGGATGAAGGGAGGTGTAGATTAGCAGTTCTCCATTGGAGGCGATTTTGCTATCTAGAGGACATAGTTCAGTGTCTGGAGGCATTCTTGGTTGTTGGAGCTGGGTGACTGCCACTTTGTGTTTAGTGAGAAGAGGGCAATTAATGCTGAAACCCTACAATGCACAGGATAGCCCTAGAGCAAAGAGTTTTCCAGCCCGAAATGTCCCTCTTGCTAAGCTGAGAAACCTTGCTTGAGGGGAACTTGAGAATGCAGCCAGGATGGTAAGTTTGTGCTGAGAGGAATAAGATACAAGGGCTTGGGAGAAAAAGAACCCATAACTTTTATTGCCTTTTTTTTTTAATTTTTTTTATTTTAAAAGATTTTATTTATTTATTTGACAGACAGAGATCACAAGTAGGCAGAGAGGCGGGCAAAGAGAAAGGGGGAAGCAGGCTCCTTTCTGAGCAGAGAGCCCGATGCGGGGCTCGATCCCAGGACCCTGAGATCATGACCTGAGCCAAAGGCAGAGGCCTAACCCACTGAGCCACCCAGGTGCCCCACTTCTATTGCTTTTGTGTATGAATGCCCCGTAAAGTGTTAGGCTGAGAGAATCAATCTGGCAAGTGTATTTATTTCTAAATATGACATGAATTGATTTGTAAATACAGCATTTTAAAATAGTTTTCTACCTGATTATACAAGTAAAACTTGGAGGAGAAAAAAAAGAAATATAAAGAAAAGCAACCAAAAAATATAGCTCACAATTACCAGATTTTTAGTATTTTGACTTATTTCTTCAGATTTTTTTTTCTTGCATGAGTATGTATGTGCATTTTTTATTTCTTTCTTATAAGATAATGGAGGTCACATTGTTAAGTATATTTATCTGGCATTATCTCTAATTCTTCATGTCTCACTTTGATTTCATAGTGTATCTCTTTGATAAGCCATCTCCTCATCTTTTACTACCTCTCTTCAAAGCCACATTACTTCTTAAAATTAAAAAAAAAAATCAGCGTTTTTGGTTTCCTACTTTAATATTAGAGTATTTTCTCGTGGTTTCCTTTTAGCAGTATCAAAGCACACTTTGACACTCTAGGTTGTATTTGGTGATGCCTAACTATAGCCAGGACCCTTCTGCCCCACATCTTGTATTGGGTTTAGACCATTTCATTGTTTCTGTATATTCTCCCAGCATTAAGAATTGTCCACACATTACACACATCCTGAATTGGCATATACCTCCTGGCCTCTTTTCATTTTCCACATTCATCATTAAGCTCTTTTCTGCCTTTGGCTAGGATCCAAAAGTAAACAAAGTCAGCTGCATAAAGTAATACTAATGGCAGGGCATTCATTGTCTTGAAGTTGTTGAAAGTTTTAAAAGATGAATAATTAGGGGGCCTGGGTGGCTCAGTGGGTTAAGCCTCTGCCTTCGGCTCGGGTCATGATCCCAGGGTCCTGGGATCGAGCCCCACATCGGGCTCTCTGCTCAGCAGGGAGCCTGCTTCCTCCTCTCTCTCTCTGCCTGCCTCTCTGCATGCTTGTGATCTCTATCTGTCAAATAAATAAATAAAATCTTTAAAAAAAAAAAGATGAATAATTAAAAGCTTGAAAGTATGACTAGTGAAATGCAGAAAACAAAAATATGTAGAAGCATAGGCACCAACTTATACTGCAGAGAGAAGAAACTAATATACAGTGTTCCAGAACTGGTGAGTGCAGGTTTTAAGTATTTTCCAGTCTGGGGTGTTTAAAAGAACATCTTACGTTCTCATCTTTACAGTCATGTTCAGAGAGATACTAGTATAAATTAAAATTTGCTGTTGTGACACAGGTTTTATTCCATTATTTAGCTACTGGAGTTTTGAAAGTGCTCTTAAAAACAGGCCATTTTTACTGACATTAATTTATATTATCAGTTTCCCTGTTAGCATATAAGCTAGAAAAGCAACTTGTGGGCTTGTTTTATTCAAGACTTAATTTCCTTGAAACGGGAATTTTCATTTTTCTTTTTTTTTCTGTAGGGGTGTGGTTGCCCTTCAGACACTGCGAAAATTGGTTGAACTTACTCAGAAGCCAGTTCATCAGCTCTTTGATTACATCTGTGGTGTGAGCACGGGTAATTATTGTTAAATAGAAGCCCTGTGTCCCTGCAGTGTGCATTTAAAATGATGGTCATTCTCAGAAGTGATGGGTATTTTATGTTTTGTTGAAGAATAATCCTTTGATTGGCCTAATGAACTTTATAAAATGTTTGTGGTAATAAGTTACCATTCAGAGGTGGTGTTTGTTTGTTGTTCTGTTTTGTTTTTGCAAGAGAGCGCGGGTCCTGTGCAAGTAGGGGTGAGGGACAGAGGGACAATCTTAAGCAGGCTTCCTGCTCAGCGTGGAGCCTGAGGCAGGGCTTCACCCTTTTGACCCTTAGTTCAGGACCTGAGCCTTGCCAGGAATTGGACGTTTAATATTCTGAGCCACCCAGGTGCCCAGGAAATTGTTCTTATATTATATTTCTTACTTGATTGTTTAAAGCCAGAATTTAAATCGGTAAATGTGAGAATCTATGTGTTTAACATAATTTTTTTGAAGATTTTATTTATTTATTTGACAGAGAACACAAGCAGGGGGAGTGGGAGAAGGAGAAGCAGGCTTCCCATTGAGCAGAGAGCCCACTGTGGAACTCGATCCCAGGATGATAGGATCATGACCCAAGCCAAAGGCAGACACTTAATAACTGTACCACCCAGGCACCCCATCTGCTTATCTTTATAGTAGTTCTATTTAAAAGGCAGTTAGTTTTTTGGCAAGTTATTTCTTGTGTTAATTAGGGATTTTCTGCAAATTGAAAAAAGTAATTTCTATTATAAATTCGTAATGCCGTTCAATTTATTTTAAAACCTAAGCTGTTTTCTTTTACTAGAATAAGACTGAGTATAATAAAATACATACAATATTTAAAACACATTACGATAATGAGTTCCTGTTTTTCCTTTGTGGGCAATCTCAGAGTAAGCCCTAATGCTGTATAGATCTTTGCCCCCCTCCCCCCATCAGCAAAGCTTTCTCCCCTACATTTCTCCTTAGTTCAGGGTTAGACCAGTTAGGTACGCTAGGTGGCAGTGTGTCCTACCAAGTGTAGCCAGGACATGAAATCAGCTATTTAAAAGGCTATCCCAGAGACCTAATTTCTTTAATTATTTTAGTTCCCCGGACCAACTCAAAGGAGTAGTTATTTTAGTGAATTGGTAAGTTGTCAAATATACTGTATTCTGTGACTAAAACTAAGGAATTTATTAATGTTAGAAATAACGTCATTGACCATGGTATCTAAACTATGTATTACTTAGTTTGATGTAAAAAAAAAATCCTATATCTTAAAAATTAATCCTGATAATCATTGGTTAACATTTATTTAGTCCTTATTGAGGCCAGTTAAAGCCCTTTACATGTGTTCCCTATATAAGAACATTATAAATTTTAGTTATTATCTTTATTTTAGAGATGAAAAAATTGGGCTCTTAGAGGTTACATAGTTGGTCCCCAGGTGGTACAGATCAGAGCTAGAATTTTAACCAGGTCTGTGACGTGGAAAGTCTTATAAGTATTGTAATGTCGACACTGGTAAAAACCAAACATTCCTTCTTTCAGGTGCTATATTAGCATTCATGTTGGGATTGTTTCATATGCCTTTGGATGAATGTGAGGAACTTTACCGAAAATTAGGATCTGATGTGTTTTCACAAAATGTCATTGTTGGAACAGTCAAAATGAGCTGGAGCCATGCATTTTATGACAGTCAAACATGGGAAAATATTCTTAAGTAAGTTACTAGTTTTTTTTTTTTTAATGTTTGATTCTATAAATAATATATGCATATTATTTGAAAAATGACAAAAAATTAGAAATAATATTAAATTATTGATCCCAGTAATTAGAGTTGATCATTGTTAATATTTTGGTGTATAATTCCAGTCATTTTTTTTTTAGTTCATGTGTGAGATTTGCATGTAGAAATTGCAATTGCCTTTTTAAAAAATTGAGACCGTATTATACATAGACACACACCTGTTGTTTTTACTTAATGTATTAGTCTCTTTCAAGTCATTAACAGATATTCTTCTAAAACATTAATGATTTTTAAACATTGTTTCCAGAATACTGTAAATACACTTTCCAAAAATACGTATTGAAGCCTTTAAAATTACCCACAGTCTTATTCAGAGCTGTGGACTTTGCAATCGATGTATGTATATTCTTCTAGTCTTTTTCTAGACTGTATGCATTTTCATACATACCTTTTTTAAAGATTTAGAAAGTATTTTACATTGATATTTATGAAATACAATAAAGGGTAGGTCATCGCCTAATTTGTACATACTACTGGTACGTAAAATTCACTAATACTCTATTCGAGAATCATGAATATTGTTTGACAGAAAGTCACTAGAAACATGGTTTTTCTTATTGAGGCAAGTTGGTAAAAAAAAAACATAGTCCTTATATCCAGTACAGGGGAAAATACACATTTTTTTTAAGATTTTATTTATCTGACAGATATCACAAGTAGGCAGAGAAGCAGACAGAGAGAGAGAGAGGAGGAAGCAGGCTCCCCGCTGAGCAGAGAGCCGGATGTGGGACTTGATCCCAGGACCCTGAGATCATGACCTGAGCCGAAGGCAGAGGCTTAACCCACTGAGCCACCCAGGCACCCAAAGACACATACTTTTAAGTCAGGAAAAAAATCTGCTCTGGAACAAAACTCCCTTATGATGGAATTGTGGAAATTGCTGCCCAAGGACAAGATCTGTAATGTTGCAGTTAATTCAGAGCCCAGCGCCAATGATTTAAAAAGCATTTTGTAGGAGTGACAATTGGCTCTGTGTTGCTAGAGCAAGTTTAAAGTCTAAATGTCCTGATGTGGTTTTTAGATTACTCTGTTACTAGTCTACATACTTCTGTAGTTTTATCTGAACACAGCCCCTTTATCCCTCAGGAGGACCCTGAAAACAGCGGTTTATTCTGCCTCAGTGCCTTTCTTTACTCCCCAGACAGGGTTGAATGTGTTGCCTTGTCATCTTTTGGTGTCCTTCTCAAGCTGCACCTCAACTCTCTATTGCTTTATGTGCATTAATTATACTATCAGGCACCTGAGGAGATTTTTATATTTCTTTTTTGTCATTCATAGTACTTTGAACAAAACCCTGAGCAAACAGTATTTGAATATTGTATGTTCCCCAGTGTTAGGAGATACAGTCATTTTGATGTACTTTAATTTTCCTTCTTTAATAAAGGGATAGAATGGGATCCTCATTAATGATTGAAACAGCAAGAAATCCTACGTGTCCTAAGGTAAGTTTGGAGTCTTAAATATAATCCCAACTTGGAATTGAAGGTCAGGTGAAAGCACTTATTCTAAGAGATACATTTCTTAGAAACCTCTTTTAATAGATTTTATTGATTCCTTACTTTTTGGGCTACTTTATGAAGATGTAAGATGTGGTCATTTGACCTCTTCCTATATCCAGTAAAAGTGTAACTAAAGTTTAAGAACATGAAAGACTAGGACTAAAACCAAGGAAGAATTATTTTATCATAAGGTTAATCAAATCCAGTGACACAAGAAAAATTACAGCTTTTCTTCCCCCAGACTTTTTTAAAAGAAATTTTATGTGCCTGTGAATATATTAGATTAACGTATAAAAGGAATCCCAATTTTAAAAATGTTAATGCCACTAGAATTTTTCTTATATGGCTTCTCTTTTTATCTATTTTGTTTGAAACCCAGTAATCAGAGTATTGCTTGAGTTCTGTGTTCCTTAATAATACTTGTTACTTGATTAAGGAATAACATTTACAGACTTCAGAATCCCCTGTAGCTTGTATTTATTCTTGGATGATAAGCTGTAACGTTGAAAGATCAAATACAGCTCCTTTTATTTCTCTTTCACTCTTGCTTGTTCAAATTTCATTCATTCTTTAGATATTAATTCTGAGCCCCATGTGTCAACACTGTGCCAGGCACTTTGGAGACCTTCGTAAATGCAGACATGGAGTTTAGAGTCCAGTAGGGCAAAGTAGGCATCTGTCAGGTAATCACACAAACGAGATACAGTTTTGCTGAAATAAATGCTATGGAGTACAAAAACAGTTCTCTGAAAGCATATATTTACAGGGACAGGAGGGAAGGCTATTCTGAGGAAAGGAGGTTTGAGATCTCAGTGTGCAGGCCAAAGAGTAGGAGCAGTACTGGCAAAGGGAAGGACCTGTGCGGGAGGAGGCAGGGAGAGGCACAGGAACTGAGTGCCCCAGGAGACCAGAGCCCAGCATTCAAGGGCGGCATGCAAAATGGGACTGAAGTGGCAGGTGAATCAGACCAGCAGGGCCTTGGAGGCCATGCTAATGAGATGCAGACTTCGGAGAGGATCCCAGGATGTACTCTGTGGTGCTTGTTTGTTCCCCTGTATCTTCAGAGCTGTTTGTTTTTCAGTCGTGGGAGTGGCCAACTTTAAATAAAAGACTAGATAAATTAGGGGTAAGGGAACTTTAGCCCCCTCAAAGAGTAATTCACTCGTTATGAATGGGTTTATCATGTTTTCCACATGATTCTTAATTCTGCCTGTCTATAGTCCAGTTAATAGAGAGACCCCTGGATTTTGGTGTTTGACCAGCTCTTAACCATGGTGGCCTGTTGACACTCTGACCACTCACAGGGTCTGGGGATATCTCCTTTGGTTTATTAAACAGCAGAGCTGACAAGCCCCTGGCAGGGCTCAACACAGAACCCCAGTAACTTTGGCCTCCTCAGCTTCTTTAAGTTTATGTTGCAGGTCATTAACCATTACAGCACATTTTACATTAATTCAGCTGACATCGATAAAGTCTGAGACCCAAGGTGGTCAATATTAGTTATTTTAATAAAAAATTACCCAGCTGCCAGTTATTAACTATGATAAGAAAGCCTCGGAGTTTGTTTGTTGTTAGATTCAGTTACTAAAGGCATAATGTTTTCAAAGAGAACAGAAGCAAAGACTCATTTGTAAATGATACTAGGAAAATAGTATATTTATTCTTCTCTGAGTAGTTTGTATTCATTGCTACTGCTCATGCATCGATTATTACATAAAGATTTGCAAATGTATGTCTTCCTAATGTCTTTTTAAATGGCTACTCAAATCATGTAGTCAATAATGTCTTCTATTATTGTTGTCTTACCGTCTGTTTCTCAAAATTGTCTCAGTCCTTATATTTATTGTTCTGTAAAGAAATACCTAGTTAAATCTCATTCCCTTTACTTAACATCCTGTTTATGTTACATTTATCTTGATGGGTAGCTGTAGATTGTTCGCTCACACTACTAGACAATATTTAGTTTTTTATAGATCCCAAATACTGCTGTTGACAATGGGCATCGTTCACTTTTTACTTTACTAGGTAGCTGCAGTAAGTACCATAGTAAACAGAGGGATAACGCCAAAAGCTTTTGTGTTCAGAAACTATGGTCATTTTCCTGGAATCAACTCACACTACTTGGGAGGCTGTCAGTATAAAATGTGGCAGGCCATTAGAGCCTCATCTGCTGCTCCCGGCTACTTTGCAGAGTATGCATTGGGAAATGATCTTCACCAGGTAAGTTGACTGTGACCTACCTTTTGAAAGTTTGTGATTAAAGAATCAGCAATCATTAAATGTCACAAAGGGATCAACCGAGACTTTCTTCTTGTTTACATGTGGCAAAATATGTCCCATACAAAATGTTTTTATTTGTCGTTTTTCTTAAATTAACAAGCCTTCAGTAAAGATTATTTTTGTATTTTATATAATGTGATTCATAACTATGATTTTATTAATGGAAAACATAGTATGTAGGATTGGTTGTCCAAATGCAATAAAAATTAAAACACGGCCCTTGAAAACACAGAATGCAATCTGTTTGACAGTTGGGGTAGACATATTTTGAAGGAGATGATATAAGAGAATAATCACAGTAAACACTCATTAAATTAGCTCTATACCGGACACTTATACAGTCCTTTGTATGCATTGTCTCATTTAATCATCACTGCTTACAAATCGGATAGAGTTATTCCCACTTTTACAGATGAGGTATTGGAGTCTTGAGAAAGGTTAAATAACTAGAATAGGATCATGGCTGTTAAGGGTCAGGCTTGGGATGCTACCTGTAATTATACTGCTTCTAAGTTTATGGCTAAATAATACATAAAGTTGAATATTATTTCTAGCAGTTTATTCCTTTTTTGTTATGTACACTTATTTATCATAAAGTTTTCGTCGGTCAAGTTTTTCCATTATGAAATGTTAACTCATAACTTTACAGTAAATGATAAAAAAGTCATTGAAGCTTTTGACCTGATACTTCCAGAGTGTACATTTTTATAGATGCTTAATTTTTATAATGCTGTCCCACTTAAAATCAGTCTCATTCACTATAGCTATTAACCTTAACTGTCCTCTCTAGTCAGTGAGGTATTTGTGCTCTGTTTGGTATTTAAATATATGTTGAGAAGGAAACTATTTTGGCAAGGATTTTCAGATGTCATTCAAAAGCTCATACATAGATCTTCTATATGAACTACATATCAGTTATATACCTCACATGTGTCAGTATTGTAATAGCTAAAACACTTCTATCACTTTTATTTTCTCCTATATTTTTTCTTGTATTTTAGACTTATTTTTAAATATTATGGGCAGCTATCCCATTTTTTCTGTATTTCTAGAAGTAATATCATAATCTTTGTAGTCATGAGATTAACCTAGGTTTCGTTTTGTCTTCGGAGTCAATTCAGACCATTTCTTACTTTGTCAGATCAGTCATTGTTCAATTATGTAAGGCACTTTCTCTTCTTTCTTCCACCTACTCAAGGCAGAAAGTGCTAGCTGTAGAGTTTTTCTGACATAGATCTCAAGACTTACTGGTCAAATTAAAATTTTTATTTTAAAATGTACCTTCCTGTTTTTAACAAAAATTTCTGTATATTCTTATTCTTACCAGGTTGTAAATGGAGAAATAATTTAGACAGTGTATTCAAAATAGTAGTTAAAGATTTATAACATATCTTTAAAGTGGTTGTTGTGCTACAGAATTGCAGTTACGCCAAGTATTAATGAAAGTCTCAAATGATAAGTTACTGTATTTTAAGACCATATGCTCCCAGACTTCAAAAGAAGTTACTTCATTTGCTTTCTCTTCTTTCTCTAAGTAGAAATAGTTCTAAAGTTTAATTCAGTACATAATAACAAACCAAAGTAATTCTGTGGTTCTTTTTCCGTTTCATTTAGACTAGTGATACTTCTTTTCATGCTTAGCCATTTTTATATTGATGACCATAATCTCTGAGTTTAGGTTTGAGCTACAGATTAAAATAATTTACTATATAAAGTTTATGTAAAAGAATATACTTTTATGTAAATCAGGGACTTCAGGAAGATTTGTACATCTAATTAATACTCACATGAAATCTAGATTCTAAGCAAATCTTATTTTTAAGAATATTTTTCTTACTGCATGTTCTCACAAACATGAGGAAGAAATAGGATATTTTTCTACTCACAAGACACTGTGAAAGATTGATTAGGATATTCTAACATGTGAATGATCTTGATTGCTTAAACAAAAAAATACTCGAGTGAAATTCCTTTTCAACCCTTCAGAAATTGTTAAGAAGTTTAAAACTAAAATATGGTACTTACTTATTATAATCCTCTTAAGCTCTTTGAATAATTATATTGAGTTATTTTGAGACTGATTTTTAAAATCTCTTCATAACTGTCATGTCTGACATATGTTTTAACGTGAGTTACTTCACATTCTCTTGGAACCATGTAGAGCATAAATTTAGACTAATACTCTGAGCAGTTACTGAAAGCAGTGCCATAATTAAGAGGTGTGAGAAGATAGACATGTAGATCTCATTTGCCTTTGCCTATAAAGAGAAGAACGTTATTACAGTATTCACCAGGTTTATTACATGTCCTAGAAAATTGTAAAGTGAGAAGAATTCTTTTCGAGTAGCTTTCCAGGTATTACTTCTTCCCCCCTGCCCAAATAGCATCATGTTTATCTTGAAATAGTATGTTTTACACAAAATTAATCCTTCTTTCTCTTTTTAATAGTTTCATTGATATATAATTGATAAACCAAAAACTGGGCATATTTGATGTATGTTTGATGAGTTTGGACATATGCATGTCCCTTCTCTCTGATATTTTTCCATCTCCACCTCCAAAAGTAAATCATTCATTCTCTGCCTTTGGAAAAAGAGCCTGATAAATTAATTTGCACTAAAGGTTTTGATGACAGATTCTCATCTATTATTTTTTCTAGGCCTTATTTACATTTTGAAAGGTTATATCCAGAACTCAGAAAACATTAACCTAAGAGGAATTATATTTCATATAAACGTTCCAGATAAATAGTGTTTTCAGTAGAAAGAACCTGACTAGCACCTGGCAAATGATGCCTTTGCCAGGCCACAACTATTAATTTTTAGTATAGCTGGTCAAAAATGTAGTGACTGCTTGCTCAGTACGAGGCAGTGTTAACTGGGAGGAATATAAAGGTTTTAATAAGTGCCAGCTTATTTTTTGTGTTTCCTGGGTCCTACCCTCAAATACCTAAAACTAGAAGAATATAAGCAGAGTTATATAGTAAGATGATAAATTCAGTAATATGGAGGCTCCTTAAGGAGTTAAAAATAAAACTACTCTTTGACCCAGCAGTTGCACTACTAGGTATTTATCTAAAGGATACAAACAGTGATCCAAAGGGGCACATTTCATCCCAGTATTCGTACCATCAGTGTCCACAGTAGCCAAAATATAGAAAGAGCCCAGAAGTCCTTCAACAGGTGAATGGATAAAGAAAATGTGGTGTGTTTATGTGTGTGTGTGCGTGCAGCGCATGCACACGCACACACACACACACGATGGAATATTACTCAGCCATCAAAATGAATGACATCTCTTTTTTTTTAAGATTTCATTTCTTTATTTGAGAGAGAGAGATCACAACTGGGCAGAGAGGCAGGCAGAGAGAGAGGGGAAGCAGGCTCCCCACTGAGCAGAGAGCCTGATGTGGGGCTGGATCCCAGGACCCTGGGATCATGACCTGAGCTGAAGGTAGAGGCCTAACCCATTGAGCCACCCAGGCACCCCAGAAAGAATGACATCTTGCCATTTGCAACAACATGGCTAGAATTAGAGGGTATTATGCTAAGTGAAACAAATCGGAGAAAGACAAAGATCGTATGATTTCACTCGATATGGAATTTAAGAAACAAAACAGATGAACATAGGGGGAGGGAAGGAAAAATAAAATAAGAAGAGAGACAAAACATAAGAGATTCCTACTATAGAGAACAAACTGAGGGTTGATTAAGGGGAGGTGGGCAGAGAATGGGCTAACTGGGTGATGGGTATTAAGGAGGGCATTGGTGATGGGTGCTGAGTGTTATATGAACTGATGAATCACTTAATTGTACTCCTGAACTTAATACTATACTATATGTGAACTAACTTGAATTTAAATAAAATCTTGAAAAAATAAATTCAGTAATGAAAATATGCATAGGATTAAGAAGTAGTACAGAATATGTGGCTTACTCTGTCAGGATTGGCTTTACAAAGACATTTCACACCAGTTGAGATCTAAAGAATGAATAGTTTGGTAGGATGGAAATGGGATTAGGGTGATAAAAACGTTTTGGAAATAAAGGCTATGGTTGTAAAACATTCTGAATGTAATTAATGCCACTGAATTGTGACCTTAAAAATGCTTAAAAGGACCAATTTTATGTTTTGTACATTTTACCATTATAAAAAAAAAAGAATTTTTAAAAAAAGTCATAACTGGGATGAGAGCATTAAGGAGAAGTTCACGCTGTGCAAGGGTTCTTTTCTCTGGTAGGTACTCTGTGATTTGAAATGATGAAATAAACATTAAAAGCAACCAAAATTATCCAAATTTTAGGCTATTAAGTACATGTGTAATGTACTGCTATTAAAACACAATTCTGTGTATACCTCTGAGAGGTAAATAGCAAATTATTCAATCAGTTCATTTTTTACGTTTGTTTTACCACGGTATCTAGCAGTGGGCCTGGCAAAACGGAATACACACTAAGTAGATAGCGAATATGAACACCGTGTGAAGGGAACACCACGGCCATACCATTACACTGATGACTTCCTGATAGGAGAGGCCTGGACAGGAGTGGACTAAGTGGAAGGGAGCACCAAAAATCTTAGCTTCCATACTTGATGGAAAGCAGTAAAGTTTAAGGAACAGGAATTTACTGCCATGGCTATTAAAACCATTGGAAACCCGGCAGCTTTTTAACTTGGGAGTGATTTTACTATTCTCAATTCTTGGTAAACTTCTTTTGCCTTATCTTATTTTTTCTTCCCTGTTTGACTCTGCTGATAGTTCTTGGTAGGCTTTTCTATAAAATAGTGTAGCAGTGTTCCATCTAAAATAGCAGGATGTCTGAACGTTATTATATAGAGTACAAGTATGGAATTTAAGATACAAGTAGTTTTGGGTGCGTGGCTGGCTCAGTTAGGGGAACATGGGACTCTGGGTTCAAGCCCTGCATTGGATGCAGAGATTACTTAAAAGTAAAATGTTAAAAAAGATTTTTTTAAGATGAAAGCTTTAAAAGTGGCAACTCTCTTGCTGAATTAGAAATTAAATGATACCTCTATTATGTGATGGGTATCATTCTAATGTCCTGTTAATTGAAAACAAAAGATAAAGTTGGAAGGATTAAATTAAAATTAAATTAGAAGCCTTGAGAAAATAATTATTACTACCTACATTGAATCCTAGTAGGGTTTTACATAGTTGAACAGTACAAATAGCCCATGTAAGACTTTAAACAGATACATAAAGATAACAGAATTTAAAAATCGTTCCTTTCAACTGGTGAATGATAAACTGATACATCCACATAATTAAATATTACTCAGCAATAAAAAGGAGTGAATTACTGGGCTGTCCAATGACCTGGATGGATCTCAGAAGCATTATTCTAGGTGAAAGAAACCAAATTCAGAAGACTACATACTGTATGATTCCATGCATCTTGGTAACAAGAGTTAATGTGTAACCTTGGGGAGTAGATAGAAGAATGGTTTTTGAAGATGACTTGTCGGTGGCAAGGAAGCTCAGAGATTTGAATGGCATTATTGAATTGAACAGAAGGACAGTGGAATTTTGAATGACATGGGTTTAGCCTTTATTGGTTTTCTGAGGAGAGTGGGCCTGGTACCTCTGAAAACACTAAAGAACAGCCCACGCTCCACAGTGATCATTTCCAGCAGATGCAGTCTCAGTCCGTCTGCCTCAAGCTCAGCGCACAAGGATCGCAGTCCCTAAAGCCGTAGTCACTGCCTGCTCTTCGGCCTGCCATTGAGTAGTAGATGGACATTTAAGTTTTTAATGAATGAACTGAAATTGTCTGCTAAGGGGGTGCCTGGGTGGCTCAGTGGGTTAAAGCCTCTGCCTTCGGCTCAGGTCATGATGCCAGGGTCCTGGGATCGAACCCCACATTGGGCTCTCTGCTCAGCAGGGAGCCTGCTTCCTCCTCTCTCTCTGCCTGCCTCTCTGCCTACTTGTGATCTCTGTCAAATAAATAAATAAAATCTTTTAAAAAGCAAAAAAGAAATGAAATTGTCTGCTAGGTGTCAGAGAAGCTTCACTTCTCACAGTGTTAACTTGCACTGTGATGTGTTCTTAGTTTAGGATTCTGATCGTTGTTGTATCCTCTGCCATGCTACTTTGAGTTTAGGAGTGATAGAACTCTATTACTGTGGCATTTAGCTGTTTTACTAAGATGCACACTGAAAATTAAGTCTATTGGATCTAATAAAGAGAAGTATAAAGTATAATGCTAGCATGTGTGCTGCTGTGTCGTCAGTCTGCTTCTGATAGAGATTTCCCTCTTCCTGAGTCTAGACAAGGGACACCTACTGCCAGTCAGGTGGCAGACGACGTGAACCCAGGACTCCTTGGGTATCTCAGGCCTGGGGCCAGTCACAGGCCAGCTGTGTGCAGTCTTCTAGGTTTCAGAGACCATCCCAACTTAAGCCTATCTCAGCCACAAAGGGACTTCATGAAAAGAGCTAAAGACCTGAAATATGGTGGACCTATCAATAAATGGGCCCCCATTGACAAGAGTTGTCTTTTGAAAGAATAGCTTTTCTCACGAAAGTCACAAACATGGAAACAGGAACCACATTCTTTTGAAGAGTTGTAGTTAGAGAGCAATGGAGATCGCACTTCAGGGGAAGGTGGAGGTTAGATTGGAGATGGCAGCAAACAACCCACCCAAAAATGGAGAATAGAGCAAGCAATGAAGACATGTGACAAAATAGTTTCTCTGAGAATCCACACAGCCCTTTGTATCTCTGTTAGCCCAGAGGCATCATAAAGCTACACATTGAGGATGAATGCCATAGGCATATGATAACTTTGGCTTTTGGGCTTTTTAGAAGGAGTAACTTTCTAGCAGTTTGTAGCTTTTCAAGATTGAATGGCTGTGCTAATACCAAGTGAGGTTTATCCCAGCAGTGTACGGCTAGTTATGTGCTTTTATTCTGCTACAGTTTAGCAGTATTTGTCTGCATGTTTTACCCTTCTTTCCTCCTGAAGTCTTCAAAATAAGTTACTGTTTATAATAAATACTTGGAAATACAAAGTTTGCCTACTTCATTTAGATTATATCTGCATTATAATGAATGCGATAATTTGAAATTGTATTGTTGATAAAGTTGCCGTTAAATTTGTTGAATTATCTGGTTATGTTTGACTTGTGAATGGAGAGCTAGTTTTAATTGTTTGGTAGAACCACAGTTCTGTTAGGTTTTATATAGAATCTATAGTAACCACTAAGCAAGGATAATATCTTTTAAAAATAACTTTGTTCATTTTAGTAGTTTTGAGAAGAATATCCAAAGCAATCAAAGAAGTTAAAATAATTTCCATAATAGGAAAAGAGATCTTAATGAGGTCAGTGAGCTTTCACAGTACACTTTTTTTTTCCACAGTATACTTTTTTTAAGCTATAGTATATAAAAGAAATTCATTTAAAGGAACTTCTTGTCTTCAAATCATTTTTTCAATTTACTACATTGTTAAACTCTCCTTGTTTAGTACATTTCAGCCTGTTTAAAATACAATTTTTGCCTTCATATTTACAAAATAGAATTTCACTTTAAGAGTTCTGCACTGTATTTTCTTGACTTATATTTTGCAGGATGGAGGTTTGCTTCTGAATAACCCTTCGGCACTAGCAATGCACGAGTGTAAGTGTCTTTGGCCCGACGTCCCGTTGGAGTGCATAGTGTCCCTGGGCACTGGGCGTTACGAGAGTGATGTGAGGAACTCTGTGACATACACAAGCTTGAAGACCAAACTGTCTAATGTTATCAACAGTGCCACAGATACAGAAGGTCAGTCCATCTATTTGCCGCCTTAAAGCACTTTAACTTCCAGAGTTCAGTGTTTGGTAGCTTATGCTGATGCTGCCTACAAAAGAATATGTTATGTCTGTCTAGGGGGCTCAGGAAGCAGAGGGGAGCAAATCTTTTGTTGTTTTCATGTCTCCTCACTCATTTCTTCTAAGGGACCCCTGAACAGAGACTTTTCTTCCTCTGTGCGCTAGTACTCCCGTGCCTAAGTGTACAGTTGGAGAAGTTTCTACAGCTGATCAGCACGAAGGTTCAGTTGGAGACTTAAAATACACATCAGATCTTGTCTTTATCCTGCTCAGAGCCTCTAGGCTTCCCATCATATGTAGAACAAAATCCAAAAGCCTCATTCACTGAAATTTAGTAAGCCCTTTGAGACCTAGCCTTTGAATACATCTCCTCCCCCATTCCTCACACGTGTCCCCGCTACCAGGTGGCCCTCAGTCTGGTTCAGAAGTCTCTTGCCTTGGGCCCTTTGCAGTTGCTGTGCCCTCTCCGTGTGAGGTTTTCTTCCGTTAGGTTCATACTTGATTCACTCCGCTTTTTCATTCAGGCCTCTGCTCAGATGTCACTTTCTCAGAAAGACCTTTCCTGATTCCTTTCTGTCCCCCTCACTATGTCATTCTACCCTCTTACCCTGCTTCTTCCTCTTTTTTTTTTTTTTTGACTTAGAGCATTTCTCTCACCACGTGGCTGTGTGTCACACATTTGCTTGTTTCGTTTCTTACTCTCTCTGTTCCACGAGAATGTAAGGTGGGAGGCTGTCCAGTTACCTGTGTTGACTGTGCTGCCTGCACATAGTACGCAGTCAGTGAGTATTTATCCAATTTCTAGTTTTGGCCTTGAAGTCTAGAACTCTTATTTTGTTACTTTAAGTCTTACATGAAATCTGTTACTCAGTTCTTAAAAAGAATTGTTACCACTTACCAACCCCTTGCTTCTGAATCTCATTCTTTTCATATCATTGTGTTACTAGCCTAGTCTTTAGTCCACATGAGAGTCTTAAACTCCCCACTGAGGACTTTTATCTAGTAAGTGACAACCCAAAAGAAGCTTGTATACTGGATTTTTCACTATCTGAAATTTTGTTGTCAAAATCAACAAAATACTCTTTTTTCTTTCTTATTTTTCCATCACGTTTTTATTAGATCACAGCACAAATGCATTTGACTTAAACTAGAATACTAAACTTCTGAATGTCTGCCGTGAAGTAAATGCCTATGGCATTATAAAACAGTTTTCTTAAAGATGATGTGACATTGATTCTGTGATACATGTGGCATATTTTTATGTACATGCAAATGAATAGTTAAAATTGAGTAGTGCTTCATCTGTGACTTAAAAAGAGGAAAAGAGGGCCACCTGGGTGGTTCAGTCAGTTAATCATTCTACTCTTGATTTCAGCTCAGGTCATGATCTCAGGGTCATAATACAGAGCCCACCGAACATGGAGCCTGCTTTAAGATTCTCTCTCCCTCTGCCTCTTCCCCACTTGTGCATGCTCTCTCGCTCTCTCTCTTAAAAAAAAAATTGTAAAAGAAAATTTCTTACTATTTTTCATTAAACTGTGGAATTAACACCATCGTTACCAGGAAGCATATTTCTAGGGGCAGCTGGATGGCTCCCAGTCAATTCTGGAGCCCTAGGATCGAGCCCTGCATTGGGCTCCCTGCTCAGCCAGGGAGTCTGCTTCTCCTTCTGCCCCTCACCCTGCTCATGCTCTCTCTCTCTCTCTCTCTCAAGTAAATAAATAAAATCTTTTCAAAAGTTTTTTTGAAAAGCATATTTCTAGATCTGTACAGTATTCTTACTTTAAGCAATCTGCTGAGAAAAAGAAAGCTTTAATCAGCCAGTCTCAAAATGCTTGTATGTCTATCTGCTGCACATCATCTGATGGGCTAATTTAAAATTTTTCAAGAAACAAGTAATGCTGTTTCCATAACTTAACACCCTTCTTAATGAAGAACTTGAGTGAAACACATGCAATTGCTGATACTAGGTGGTTGTTGACCCATAAAAACTGTAATTTCATTTAGCTCGATCTGATGCATTATCGGTTGCTAAATAAATGGTGAAGAGTTGCAGATGATTAAGATGATGAATTAAGAGGAGGAATAAGAAAATGAAACTAGGTTATTGTAAATAGACTAGGGGCACCTGGGTGACTCAGTCGGTTAAGCATCTGCCTTCAGCTCAGGTCATGTTCCCAGGGTCCTAGGATCAAGCCCTGGGTTGGGCTCCCTCCTGAGCAGGAAGCCTTCTCCTTCTCCCTCTGCCTGCTGTTCCCCTTGCTTGTGCTCTCCTCTTTTTCTCTGTCAGGTGTACAAAAATCTTAAAAACAAAACAAAACACCAAAGTAGACTTGATATAGGTCTTAAAGAATAATAGGGTTTAGAGATTTTAAAAGAGGGTTAAGACTGCCACTTCTGACCATGATAAAATAATAGAGGCCATATATCTCTCCCACCTGAAACCATTAGCAAACAATAGAACAGTGGCTTTCAGCCATTAGATGAGGTGCCATGGGTTCGTGATCTCTGCGAGAAGGAAAATAAATGAAGTAATCCCTGCGATTGCCCTGCTTGCTACCTGAAAAAAAGGTTTCTAGGTGGTAGCAAAGAAGGGGTGGACCCAAAAAAAGCGGATAGAATACAGAGTTGGAGTTCATGGAGGCCCAGGAAACTGGAATTTGTGGGCAAAATACTACAGAGGAGGCAGCTTCACAGAGAGAGTGCTCCAAAGATATGCAGGGGAGTCCCCTGGAGTACTGATATGTACATGCATGTGAGGAAGCTCCCCAACGCAAGGCCAAGAACCACCAGGAAGAATTAGACACAGCTCTTCTTGGAGCTCACACAGGAGCCAAAGTAGCTCAGATTTTTATCAAGTAGGTTACAAGGACCTGGTAATAGACGAGATGTGCAGAGGAGTTCTCAAAAAGAGTATTGTCTCAGTGGCAGCATCAGATTAGTTCCAGAGTGAGGGCTGCTTAGGATCCACTCTCACACTGCTTAAAAGCAGCCCTCAAATAGATGGAATTGAATCCAGTTAACAGCATCCATTGTTAGAATAAAGTCAAGATTATAAGGGATACAGCAAATTCCAGCACAGAAAAATAACAAAAATTCACAATGTTTGGTGTCCAGTACAAAATTACCAGGCATACAAAGAAGCAAGAAAAGACACCCTTCACCAGGAGAAGACCCAGTCAGTGGGAACAGACCTAGCTATGAAACAGATGATAGGCAATTAGCAAAGGTATTACAGTAACTATTAAAAACATACTTTGCATGTTTACTGGGCTGGAGGAAGACTGGAATATGATAAGGAGAGGAATGATACAAAAGAGGCCCAAATCAAACTTCTAGAGGTGAAAAATACACTGTTTGAAATGAAAAATACAGCTGATAAGATTAACAGCAATTCTGCATAAAAACTTGCAGAAAATAGAAGAAGGGTAAATACATCCCAGGTCATTCTATCAGGCCAATATTACCCTGACACCAGAACCAGAGGAGAAAAAAAAATTATAAAATGCATAAAAATAGCAATTCCCTATTAGTCTCCCCATGCTGAAATCCTTAAAATATACTAATAAATTGAATTCAGCAATCTATTAAAAGGAGAACAGAGTATAACCAAGTAGGATTCATCCCAAGAATACAGGATTGGTTTAATGTACTAAAAATTAATGAAATTTACATGTTAATTTAAGACAAAAAATGAAAAATTTGTGGCATCAATAGATGAAGAAAAGACATCTGATAGATGAAAACTCATAGTAAGTTAGGAACAGAAGGGGACTTCCTTAGCCCAACAGAGGGCATCTATTCAAACAAACAAACAAAACCCCTAGAGCTGGCATCATATTTGATGATGAAAGACCGAAAACTTTCTGTGTTAAGATCAGAAGCAGAGTAATATGTGTCTCATCATTTCCAGTCAGCATTGTTCTGGAGATTCTTTCCAGTATATCCAGCATAGCAAGGCACTGAAAGGAAATAAAAGGCAGCTAGATTAGAAGGGAAGTAAATATTTATAGATAACACCATTGTCTATGTTGACAATCTATTAAAAGGCTCCTAGAACTAACAAGTGAGTTCAGCAAAGTTGGAGAATACAGAGTCAGTAAAACTCAATTGTATTTCTGAATACTAGCAGTTGGAAATTAAAATTAAATATATACAAAGATAAATATTATGTATAATAGCACAAGAATGTTAAACACTTGAAGGAATTACTTGTTTTAAATTATATGCAAGACCCGAACAGTAAAAACTGCAAAACATTCCCGGAAGAAATTAAAGAAGTTCTGAATAAATCAGTAGATATACCATGCTCATGAATTGGAAATCTAGTGGTGTTTTAGTGGCACACCGCAAATTGACCTGTAGACACCATGCAATTGCTGTAAAAATCTAGATAGCCTTTTTCTGGGGTAGAGATTTAACAAGATGACTGTAAAGTTTATATGGATATGCAAAGGACCTGTAAGAACCAAAACAATTTTGAAAAAGAACAAAATTGGAGGATTTATACTTTCTAATCTCGAGACTATAAAACTGCAGTAAGCAAAGGACTGTGGTATTTGCATAAAGATAGACATATAGATCAGTGCTGCCTAATAGTACAGAAATTGATCCATACATGTAATCTCAAAAGATTTTTGACAAGGTAACTCAGTGGGAAGGGATAGTCTTTCCAACCAATAGTACAGGGACAATGAAGTAACCATATTCAAAGTGAGCCTTGACCCTTCACACCATATACAAAAATTAATCTGAAATGGATCATAGACTTAAATAAAAGAGTTGAAACTGTTAAACTTCCAGAAGAATACCCTGAGAAAATCTTAATGACTTGGGTTAGGTAAAGATTTTTTAGATAGAACACAAAAAGCATGAACCAAAAAAGAAAAAATAGATAAATTAGACTTTACCAGGGTACAGATTTTGCTCTTCAGAAGACAGTCTTAGTGAAATGAAAAGCTATAGGCCGAAATAAAATACTAGCAAAACGTATCTGATCTATTACCAGAACCAAATATATAAGCAGATCCAAACCATATAGAGAATTCCCACAATATTTATATAAGAAATACGTAAATTCAGGGGCATCTGAGTGGCTCAGTGGGTTAAGGCCTCCAGGCTCAGGTCATGATCTTGGGGTCCTGGGGTCGAGCCCCGCATCATCGGGCTCTGTGCTCAGCAGGGATCCTACTTCCCCCTCTCTCTCTGCCTGCCTCTCTGCCTACTTGTGATCTCTGTCTGTCAAATAAATAAATAAAATCTTAAATAAATAAATTCACTAAAAAAAATGGGCAAAATATTTGAACAGACACTTCATTGAAGAAGATATGCAGATGACTAAAAGGTACATAAAAGACTTCACACCATTAATCATTAGAAATGAAAAGTAAAACTACAAGGTAAAAAGTAAAACTACACATCCTCTAGAATGGCTAAAATTAAGGCTGACAATACTAAGTTTTGACAAAGATGTAGAACAGTGGGACTCTGATATATTAATGGTTGGAATGCAGAATGGTACGGCCATCTGGAAAACAATGTTGCAGTTCTTCAGAAGATCAACATGTAACATTGTGTGCCTGCTATACTTCAGTTAAAAAAAAATAAACATGCTTTTACCATATGACCCAGGAGTCTCATTGCAAAGTATTCTCTCAAGAGAAGTGGAATCTGTTATCCACAGGAAGACTTCATGTAAATGCTTACAGCAGAATTATTCCTACTAGCTAAAAACTGAAGAGAACCAGAACTGGAAAGAACAAATTGTGATGTGTCTGTGCAGTGGAATTCTACCCACCAATTAAAAGGGAAGGAGCTGTTGTGACAAGGGGTGAATTTCAAAAGAATATTGCTAAGTAAAAGAAGCTAGTCCCAGAAGAGCTAGCTATATATTTCTGATTCTGTTTATATGAAATTCTAGAAAAGGCAAAGAGTAAGAAGAGGAAGAAGTACAAAAAGGCATGAAGAAACTTTTTTGGGGTGATAGAAATGTTCTGTCATAACTGGTGTGATTACACAAAGATACACATTTCTCAGAACTTCTCAAATTATACACTTTAGATTGGTGAGTTTTGTATGCAAATTATACCTCAGTAAAGACGATACCAAAAATCATAAAACGGTAAAAGGAAAGTTGTAAAGGCATTTCAGCAGTGGCTAACAGTATGACCAGAAACGGAGAAAAGAGAACAGAGGAGCTAGTAATCTAATTAGCAGAGTTACATGAATGATCCTGGGAGATGAATTTCATTTTGTAGTTACAGTCATTAGTATGGAATCCTTGGACCGACTGTTAATTGGCTGGCATGATGAAATAAAGCTTTGTAATTTGCTCTCAAAGAAGATAATTTTAAATAAGGATAAAATTAGATCATTGCAGAATAAATCAATTTTCTTAACTACCCTGTTCTCTCTCTCTTTGTTTCAACAGAAGTTCATGTAATGCTTGATGGTCTGTTACCTCCTGACACCTATTTTAGATTTAATCCTGTAATGTGTGAAAACATACCTCTGGATGAAAGCCGAAATGAAAAGCTCAATCAGCTGCAGCTGGAAGGGTTGAAGTACATAGAAAGAAATGAAGAAAAAATGAAAAAACTTGCAAAAATACTAACTCAAGAAAAAACAACTCTGCAGAAAATTAATGATTGGATAAAACTAAAAACTGACATGTATGAAGGCCTTCCGTTCTTTTCAAAATTGTGATAAGGGTATGTATATATTTTCATAAGCGAGAGCCTGATCAGAAGATCAATAAGTTCCGTAAGGAATTGACGGGATTCAGCATGAGTTGACTTAGAAGTACTAGCAAATCCTGGAAAAGTATGTGCTTGGACCAGCTTGCGTGGTACAGAGGGCATGCTGGGTTTCAGAATTCATATGGGAATTAGGTTTTTATGATGTGAATAACAGTGCTCTAGGAGTCTTTATTATTGTGCTAGTTGGTTTTAGTAAATACTGCTGTTCTATTGTTTGATATTTGAGAATTTATTAATATATGTGCCAAACAAGAACTATCATCGTCCTATACTTGGTATTTTTGCTTCAGTTACCATAATCATGTGGAATATATTTGATACTGATTTACTGCCATGGGGAAAATCTAATTTCTTCTTAAATTTCCATCACTTACATTTTCACAAGGTATAGTCTAGGATCCAAATGTTGACTTTTACTGGATTATCATATAAACAGATACATAGAAATAGAATTTTCTGTGTCAGAGGGCTTTTACATTTGAAATATGAAAGAATCAGATAAAGTTCTGTTCAAAATACGTTTATTTCCGTCAACATCATTTGGTTCACAAAGATAGGTGAAGCTCCAGTCAACCACTTTTCCCTCTGAAATTTCAAGATAATTCTGGGTGTTAACTTTTCTAGCTCTAGCTTATCATTCACTGTTAAAAAAATTAATTATTTGAATTTACTGAGAAGATAGCTCTATCATTAACAAAAGTAAACTATTGAAATAATATACTGTTAAAAGGCTAATGTCGTTTTTAAAAATTTTTTTACTGTTCATACGAAATGTAGCTTCCTATCTCATAAGCATTTGAATATACCTGCCAACAGTGTGCTTAGAAAAATAAGTTTTGTTTCATCTGATTAACTTCTTTAACCAGTTTGGATTTCATGGAGGTTGTATATATGCCAACCCAGATCATGGTTTATGCCAACCACATTCATCTTTGCTTTGTTACCTATCTGCTATGTAAATCCTTACATCACATGTAGATTTGTCAAGGAAAATGAGAAAAGGTAAATGCCTTTTGTTTTGTACATACCAGCTAAAGCTAAACCCACTGCTGGATGATTCCATTGCTTCTTCAGAACGTGAATTTATAGAGGCTGTGAGGCATGGTTCAGAGCACTGGGGGGAGCTAAGAGTCTGGATGCTAATCTGACCTCTGATGCAAAGTCCTCTATGTGACCAGGAGGAGAGCGACAGCCTCTCTGGGCTTTGGGTATTTCGTTTATCAAATGAGAAAAGCTAGCTTGAAAATTTTATTTACTCTTTTATGACAATCCAAATTCTGCCGATGTACAAGCACAAGATGGGAAGAGATGTGAAAATGAGTGTTTAGTCTACCAGTGTTAAACTGGTAGAATATCTGCTCTTTTCAAAGAAGCAAAGAGGAAAAATCGTCTGTTTCAGAAATGTAGTAAATTCTCCAACTCATCAGTTATATTAAAAAATGGAATAAAAATTGTTTTGATGCTCAGGCCTTTTGGAGTGCCTGAAAATTCTTATTTCTGTGATAAAGGGTATGCTGGCCATGTTTCAGTTCTCTTCTCGCCGCAGATAGTATTCTTTATTAAAAATAGTACCTGCGATAGAGTTGTCCCTAGAGGCATATGGGCTGCATGGGATTTCCCCCGGAGCGGGGAGAAAACACGGCCTGGGCTAAAATTACCCTATGAGCCTTTTCTCCTCCCACACACGTTTTACCCAAGAGAAAGTAGATGTCAGAGGAATCTTCTGAGAGGGAAGAAAGTCACAAAAAGCTTGCAGTCTGAGGGAAGGGAGGAGATCTCACAACTTTGTTTCAGTGTTGGGGTAGATGGGTTCCCTCGGAGCTTCCCCGTTGGCTGCTACCATCAGTTGCCTCCGCTTTCCCCTTCCAGGGAGTGGCTGATTACTGAAGCAGCCGGGATCCCAAAAGAGAGTTCGTTGGAAGCTCAGAGTTTTTACCAAACCTGCTGTGCTTTAGAAATAATTCTAGGCACAGTGTTGAATATTTCACAAGTGGCAGTGCTAATGATGTGACTAAAAGTAATGACTAAAAATACAGGTCTGTAAACTCCAAATGACATGGTTTTGACATAATGTAAGTAAATATGAAAATACCAGTGGTTTCTAAAGATACTGTCAAATAGTCCACAAATACTGCATATTTTTATGCAACTAGAACTGCCTGTAAGAAAAGTACAAATAATTGGCAGTCAGAATGAGTACCCAGAAGTATTTTGCTTGTGATAAACCATTTCAAGCACAATAAAAGTAGTGTGTAGTTCACATATCGGCACCTGTCACAAGGTCAGTCTTCCCTAACGTGCTGCAGCTACTCCATTCCACCGCGAAGTTAACTCTCTGTCCTTGTTCTCGCTTGGCTGATCATTTCCTTCTGTTCTGAACAGTGCAGAATTGACCAGTGTACTCTGGCCACTGCTGCTCTCCTAAAGTACATGGCATGGCACTTGAGTATGGCCCCATGTCCCCGTCCCTGTCCATCAGCTCTTTCCACTGTCTAACAAAGGGTGAACCCAGAACACCCAGCTCAATGGTATACCAGTGTTCAGTTATTCTTGTCCCCATTTGTACTTGAACCTCATTATCTGAAGAACTGTGTAATTCACCTGGAATAACCCTCATTTTATAATGAAACCAGTACTTTCCACGCTCCAAAAGCAAAGTGGATTTCTTTCCAGAACAGAAGCAAAGAACACTTCTGAAAGATGAGCGCTTGCTATGAAGTAGGTTATGGATTCTTCATTGCACTCTTTTTAAAGTAGGGTAAGTTCTTTATGAGAGAAAATTCTTGAAGATAGATAAATGACCTCTTTAGATTCCTTCAAACCCTATAATTCTGTGGTAGTTTATAAAAGTAAACTGGTAAATAAGATACACGAAACAAGAAGTTAGGGTATTTTTTTCTTCTTTGTTCATTGTATAAGATTTAACTGATGTCTTTAGCAAACAGTTTATGTTTCTTGATAAACTTTTATATTTAAAAGAGCTTGTTTTCATTATTCCAATAGATATTTTTTCCTTTGTAACCATTTTATATATTTAAAATATGTTAATATGTGCCTTGAAAATGGATTGATTTTTTAAATTCGGATTGAAGCACTAATATTTATCCACTATCAATAATTTTATTACAACTAACTTCAACAAAGTTGATTTAATTGTGGTTCTGTTTTTACATTTAGGGAAATTTCAAAGCCGTGGAATTAGAGAAACATAGATGTGTTTTGTTCAGTATTTTCACACCTATAGAGGAAACTTAAATACTGAATGTTCTTATGATTGCTAATAGCTAATACCTAGGAGTTATATGCTAACCATTACAATGAAAGCTCTATGTTCATCATCTCAGTAGGCTTCATTCTATGCCTGTGAATCCTTATACTATCCTTGTACTACTATTATTCCTGTTTTCCACCTAAGGAAATCAAGGCAGTTAGAAAGTTAACTAACGAAATAAAAAAGAAAATTATAAATATTTTTAAGTTTTTCTTTTTACTCTCCCAGTTATCCAGGGACAAAAGTTATTCATTATACAGACATATATTGACTGCCATCTTTATTCCACAATGGATTTCACCCTTTACATCACCCGTATTTGAAGATCAATTCTTATTTTACTTGCTGTGTCTCTTTTCCCTTTATTTTTTACAGTGTGTTGAAGTATAATTTTCATACCAGAAGTCACCCATTGTAACTGTACAATCCAATAATTTTTAGTAGGTTTATACTAGTTATGTAACCATCACCATAATCCAATTCTAGGGCAGTTCCATCATTCCCCCCTCCCCCGAAAGTTTCCTCATGCTTGTTTATAGTCATTCCCTGCTTCTGTCCCCAGCCCCAGACAAATACTGATCTGCCTGTCGAGAGTTACCATTTCTACATATTATATACACCTGGAATTGAGCAGCAGTGATCTTTTGACTCTGGCTTCTCTCACTTCGCCTGTTTTTGAGATTTGTCCAGGTTGTGGCACACGTCAGTCGTTGGCTCCTCCTCACTGTTGAGTGGTAGTCCATTGTATGGACATACCACATTTGTTCATCCCTTCACAAGCTGATGACCATAGGAGCTGTCTTCAGTATTTACCTGTGATGAGTAATGCTCCTCTGAAATTCACAGACAAACCTCTCTGAGGACATACATTGTCATTTTTCACGAACAAGTATCCGGAAGTGTAATTGCTGCTGTTGTATGGTAAGTGTGTTTAACTTCTCAGGAAACAGCCAAGCAGTTCTCCAGAGTGTCTGGACCACTTTACATCTGCCATCAGCGCTGCAGGAGAGTTCAGTTTCTCCATGCGTTTACCAGACCTGGGTGTTGTCTGTCTGTCTGATGACCACCATCCTAGGGGATCGGTGGTGCTATTCCACGGTGGTTTTAATGTGCAGTCTTCTAATGACTGTGGATGACAAGCATCTTACGGGTGCCTACAAGCTATTTGAAGATCTTCTTTGGTTAAAATGTTCAAATCTTTTGCCCATTTTTCTTTTGATTTATTTGCCGCCTCTTAGGGAATTGTAAGAATACTGTGTGTGTGTGTGTGTGTGTGTGTGTGTGTGTGTGTAGGGGCATCCAGTTGTCCCAACATCATTTTTTGAAAAAAAAAAAAAAAAAAAAAAAAAAAAAAAATCCCCTCACCACTGAATTGCAAATGTACGTTTGTCAGAAATCTGTTGTCTTATATTCATGAGTCTGCTTCTGGACTCCATGCTGTTCCATTAATCTGTGTGCTGTTCCTGTACCAGTACCTCACAGTTCTTATTACCATAGACATATAACAAGTTTTGAAGGTGGAGTATAATTCTAACAATTTGTTCTTTTTGAAAATTATTTTGCATTTTTGGTTCCTTTGCATTTCCTTATAAATTTTACAGCCAGCTTGTTTATACACACACACACACACACACACACACACACACAAGAATGTGATAGGGACTACATTGACTATATAAAGTTGAGAGAACTGACATTTTACTATTGAGTCTTTGAGTGGTATCGGTCCTTGAAGGCATATGATGAACATGAACTCTCTCTCTGTTTATTTGGATATTCAAAACACTTTTTCTCAGCAATGTTTTACAGTTTTCAGTATACACATCTTGCACTCCTTTTGTTAAATTTATTTCTAAGTATTTTATCCATTTTGATGCAATTGTGAATGGAACTGATTTTTCTTTTTAATTTCACTTTCTAATTGGTCCTAGTATATAGAAATACATACATAGAGTGATTGCAATTCTGATAACATGATTTTCCAGTTTGTGAATTATCAAACTAGTAATGTCACAATGACCTTGCCCATGAAATATGGACAGAGTGTAGTAAATTGTGAAAAATAATTGCCGTATTAATGGTCTTAGTGGTAATGCATGATTGTGATAGTTCTGGGTTATTATCTTTGGACAGTGAACATCTATTAAAGTGTCTAATATTAATTGTGCAACAACATGTATATGTATTAAATATCACACATTATTACTGTATTATTTTGGCATAAAGGTATTTAGAGCTCTAGGAATTTTGTTGATTTAGAAAATGTCAGACCCTGGATTCTGGATCAGATGATATTTTTTTGTTGGCAGGCACTGAGTAACTTAGCAGTTACTGAGTGACATTTCAGCATTTTATTTTGAATTTATATCTGATTAAATGTGTTAATTGGCTTAGAGTTCAATCTCAGTAAATACATGAATTATAAGCTATTTTAGAAAAGAAAAGCATGTTAGATATGCAATACATTTGTTTTTTAGATAAAGAATTCAGGAATAAGAGCGCACACTTTCCATGTTTCCATATGTATTCATTGTGAATTCCTGAACTGAATTCATAGTTAATGGAACAAAACATTTTGACATAGGCTAAGCAGTTGTGAACCGTCAAGTGTAGAGTTCCTGAATTGTACGAATTTAAACAGGAGTCCATCATGAATTTAAATATGGCATAAAATTGGGGTGCTCAGTTAAGTCAGTTAAGCATCTGATTCTTGATTTTGGCTCATGTTGTGATCTCAGGGTCATGAGATCAAGCTTCACGTTAGGCTCTGCGCTGTCTAAAAAGTAAATAAAATATGGCACAAAATAATAAACATGAATACTTATGTCATGCCCTGTGAGTTTATGAAAATACACTCTAATTTTTTCTCTACCAGTTTACAGGACAACAAATAAGACCTGTTTCTGGTGATAGAAAATTGCCATTTGCCTTAATTTTTTAGTTGTTTTTTTTTTTTTTTTTTTTTTTTCTGAAACTACCCTAATTTACCTTTGTTTCTTCCAGTGGATATTGTTCTGACAGATTCTTGGTCCTTGTGAATGACCTTCATTAAATGCATAAACTCCCACTTTTCTAACTTTATGCCTCACAGCTGGAACATTTGAGGGCTTGCTGACCAGGAACCGAGCTGAGCAAGTACACGTGTCCACACGCTGTACCCTTCCAGTGAGCGTGTGAGGTGAAGATCATCATTATCCCTCCCTAAAGTTGGCAACACATCACAGCTAGGAAGTGGGAGAGCTAAGATGGCTCCTTTTTTTTTTAACCACAACTCTCCATCCCTCTTTCCTAGAATGTCCTTTCCTGAAATGGTGCAGAGTGACTTCATACTCCCATTTACTAAACAGAATCTAACCTCTTGGGTTTAGTCAGTGAAGATGTGTGATCCCAACATCAAATCACGTGCACTGTTCTTGTATCCTTATTACCACAGTGATTCTCTGCTAGGAGTGGGATTACCCATATCCCTGAAAATGTAAGGGAGTAAGGAGAGATTGTCTGGGGGTACCATCAGCATTTGGTACCCCGGGAGTCAGAGATGGTGAATGTCATCCAGTAGACCCAGCACACAGGAAAGCCCCTCATAATGAACTCCTGCCCAAAATACTAACATTGCTCCTTTCAGAAACCATGAGCTGCTTATCCACAAAACAC
This sequence comes from Enhydra lutris kenyoni, assembly GCF_002288905.1. NCBI lineage: Eukaryota > Metazoa > Chordata > Mammalia > Carnivora > Mustelidae > Enhydra > Enhydra lutris. Next base: position 1,156,903 of record NW_019154124.1, read on the forward strand.
AAATAAGGAATTTCTTCCACAAGAAATTGAGGATCTACTTGGACCAGAGTTAAGATGCCTACACCATTTGCAAAATGCCATTTTCAGTTATCCCAACAGGAATTCTTGTTGTGTTCATTGCTCCCTGTTCTTTTTTTTGGGGGGGGGGGGGCAAGTTTAATTACAACTGAACTGTTCACTTAATCTCACTTTTTTGGACCAGATCTGTGGCAGTTGCTCATTTCAGAACTAGGAAATAGGAAGGAGGGAGGTCACATTAAAGCACAGTTTGTTCTATTCCTGGCAGGAGCTATCCACCACCCAAAAAGATTCACAGATTACAGATGTCCCTGGACTAAATAGTTTGCATGTGCTGGTCCAAGGGTTTGATAAATGTGTCTCTCAGAAGTCACACTGATTGCCTTGTTCATTACAACCTTTATTCAGCTGAGGCAAGTGGGTTGAAATTCATCATACCCCACAGAGAGGTATTATTAGTTTGGGTAATTTGTTGAAAATAAAGCACTAAATGGAATGTTGACTTCATGATAAAAATCATTAATTCAGATTAATTTCCCACCTTTAGACAATACAGAGTTGAGATATATTTTAAAGATTTCAGTCGGATTACTATGAACTATTTCATAGTTCATATTTCATAGTTTACATGGTCCAAAATGGTTGAGAGTTCCAGTAATAATTGTAGCTGACATTTATGGCCATCCAAAGGCCAACATCATGAGCTTGTGAGGTCATTGCTGTTTAGACTAGCATAAGATGATGTGATGGTGAAAAAAGTCTTACATTTCTTGACTGCTGCTAAGTTCAGTCTCTGTATCCTTCCCTGAAGAAAAGCAAGTAACCTCATTACCAACGGGAAATTAAAGATCATAGTGTGAACGTGGGTGATAGTCTTTTAAAAGTTATGTTTGAAATAAATGCTGTAATATCTTTTCACATATTCTAATCAAAAGCACATCACATTGAAATGCCTGCTTTGTATTATTTAAGCAATTTTCGAGGATCAAACCAAGATAAATGTACTATTTATAGAAGAATAAAGTAGTATGACATTTACTACTTGGTAGCACTCTTTCTTTTATCATATACAACTACTGACAATTTGTAAAAGACAACATGATTAACAGCGATCCCAAAGTCCATCCAATTATCTGAAAAGAAAGGAAGTCTATGTCATCTTAGCTTATGTTAATTACATCACATTGTATTCCCAACACACCTTGCTCCAAAATCGTATTTAATGCAGCATTTTAATTAAATTGCTTTTGAAAATAATTTAGAAAGAACTGTGAATGCAATTAAAAATAACCCACACCTTGACCAAACAGAACAGAGTACTAAAAAGAAAAAAGACAAAAATCACCAAATGTTCTATGCCAAGATACACAATCCTTGGGATTCATATAGGAATGAATCTTGCCAAAGAAAGTGTCTTATCATTCTTATGTTTTGTACAATTGGACCACATGTTTAAAAACAAAGGTTCTAGGGTAACAGCTGTTGCGCTTTTGTGTTTGAACATGCATGAACAATCTAAAGAATTCTTAAAAGACTCGAATTGAAAATAGTAGGTAAAACAAGTGTAACTCTACACCTCTCCTTGCCTTTTGAATTTGTTCTTAAAAACACAAGTTTCAAAAATAATACTGGAATTAAGAACCACTTAAAAATCATTATTTTTTTTCTGTGTCTCAATCATTAAAGCCACGTTCTTGTAAATCACAGGTGCTGTTATTCTGCTAATTTTGAATGCACCTTTGGTATCAGGCTACAAATAATCCATACATATCTAAACATGCCCTTAGGCATCCAATTCCTGTTTTGAATTATGTGAAAAGTGCCTCTTGCTGACTCTCAAAAACTGTAGAAATATTGGCCATGTTAATGCAAATAATTGCTTATGTATGCATACAGAAGAAGGAAATTCATGCCTCAGAGGTTTTGATGAAGCTTAGTATAGAATTTTGTAATACAGGCTTACTATCATTCTTATTTTGTGAGCCTGGATAAATGGCGATGTCCTGAACTTCAGACTTGGTGTCCCGTATGTTGGCAATTGTGTGCGGAAAACTGCGCTCTGTCCCAGCTCATCACAAACAGGATCATCAGCTCAACTCCAGCTCTCTTTAGAATAATTTTCACAGCCAGAGTTATATTTTTTAAAAACTAGTATCATGTATGTCCTGGGTTCATCTGATAATATCTGCAGAAATCTGATCACATCTTAGGCTTAAAACATGTAAATAAAGCTCTGATGTGTGTCTGTTTCAAGCATGAAAGAAAAAGGAAGGAAAATTCTCATGGGTAACATAATTGAAAAAACATAGCTCTCTTTTTTCTCAACTAATTGTATTATGCATTGCCGACTCAACTTACCATGTGGTTCTCTTACAAAGGCCTTAATATTTTTCTTAAGTTAGGCTTAACCAAATTATCTGCCTTAAATCATTATGGGGAGTTGGGGGAAATGAAAAAGACCTTTTTTTTTTTAAAGATTTTATTTATTTATTTGACAAAATCACAAGTAGGCAGAGAAGCAGGCAGAGAGAGAGAGGAGGAAGCAGGCTCCCCGCTGAGAAGAGAGCCGGATGCGGGGCTCGATCCCAGGATCCTGGGATCATGACCTGAGCTGAAGGCAGAGGCTTTAACCCACTGAGTCACCCAGGTGCCCCGTGAAAATGCTTTTAAAAGTACTTTCTGAGATAGTTTACTTTTAAAAGCTGAAAATGGGGCTGTTCCCTGTGCTGGTAGGTAGATTCGTGACTGGCATCATTTTCCTCAGGGTGAGCGGACCCTTTCTAGACAATAGAAATCGTACAGATTACAAAGCCTATCATTTCCTCTCACCTACAGCCTGAGGTAAACATTGCTTCTGCTGTCTGGAGTCTCGTCTCTTTACAGGGGCTCAAAGAAAACCCTCCTGGGCACAAACGAAAAGAGGTTTTTTTGTTTGTTTGTTTAAAATGTGAGCTTTTATCTACACCTTTCTGATCCGTATCTGCTCATCCCTAAAACCATCTCTCTCTACCTCATCACTGTCCCCTAACCCGGAAAGAAGGCCGCCTAACTGCTTAAAGATACCTCTCACTTTAGCAAATTTATGGGTGAGGAGCTCTGTACCTTCAATGAAGTAATAACTATAATAACACATTTGTACACATTTATTTATAGTTGCATACAGCATATATATATGTACATATATGGCATATAGCATATATATTTATATACTTCTCCCAAACACCTTCAAATAGAGTTCATTTTTTTCTAACACCTGTCCTGTGGGTTTGGCAAGGCCAGCATTGTCACCGCACAAGGAATATATGAAAGGCACATGACCAACAAATCCAAAGGCTTGTATGACCTCACCCTGTCAAATATGCTGGTTTGAGCCAGTGGATTCCCAGCCCAAGATTCTTTCCACTGCTTTGAAAATAATGGCTGGGGGTGGGGAGATTAGATGCAATTAATAGGTTTTAGTTGTGGCGGTGACTTGTATCTTTTCCTAGTATCGCACATCCAAGAGTTGTATTTCTGTGAGATTTGCTTTTATTTTTCTAAAATGGGAACACTTCATCATCTAAATGACATTTGTTAAGTGTCCTTTTGCATCGTTAACTCTCATTTTTTTGAAAGATTTGTTTATTTATTTTAGAGAAAGAGTGAGAGCACAGGGGTGGCAGGGAGAGGGGTGGGGGGGAGGGAGAGAGAATCCTCAAGCAGACTCCCTGCTGAGAGGGAGCCCGATGCAGGGCTCAATTTCACCACCCTGAGATCATGACCTGAGCTGAAATCAGGAGTTGGACGCTTAACTGACTGAGCCACCCAGGCACCCCTTTTAACTCTTAATGAGATTTCAGTATATTAAGGAATTTGTCCTAGAAGATTCTAGGAAGATCTGGATGTCAGAAAGAAAATACAGTGAGTGATCTCCTACACACTTTGGAAGTATACCACTGGAATAAGATTGGTGCAATGTCCAGATTTCCATCTAGTTTCTCCGAAGTCCCTGGTTCTAGCCCACGGGAGGTTCATAGGTTTTGTGTTAAGATGAAGGTATTTTTTTTATGTTCATATGTATGTATGTACATGGGCTCCATGCCCAGTGTGGAGCCCCATGCAGGGCTTGAACTCACAACACTGAGATCAAGACCTGAGCTGAGATCCAAGAGTCAGATCCCTAAGTGATGGAGCCACCCCATCACCCCATTGGGCAGCCCAAGATGAAGGTCTTTACTGAAACTTAAATGGGTTCCTCATGAGGCCTTAGCCAAGTTCCTTAACCTCCATTTCAGTTTCCTCACCTGAAAAATGCAGAGTGTTGTGAGCACTAAGAACAATGTAAGTCAAAGTGCCTGAATAGAGCAGGTGCTTAGTGGGTAACTGCTATTATTTTTGTGTTCTGGGAAATTAAGGTACTGAGGGAAAGTACATTAAATTGAACATTTTTTCTGAAATATGTAGTTTTCACATCAAAGTGTGTGTTTCTCAAACACAATGTCATAGGTAGAAGTTGTACAACACTCTTCCCCTCCAATCCTTGTAAGGATGTTGGAATCCCTTGATAGGACTTCTCTTTATTTTTCTGCACTATCTTTTATTATTCTGCTAAGTTGTATCATATGTTGCTTTGCTAAACACATTAATACTATTATACTTAGTATCGTACTTTGGGGATAAAAATGGAGGATATAAATTCTCTTGTTGCTCATGAATTATCACATTGCCTGTGATTTGCTACCAAATGATTTTAAACAAATTTCTGAAATTGATTTTAAAACAACAGGGACATGTGCGTGGCACAGTCATTTAGGCATCTGACTCCTGGTTTCAGCTCGGGTTGTGATCTCATGGTCATGAGATCGAGTCCCTGGTCAGGCTCCATGCTCAGCAGGTCTGCTTCAGATTCTCCCTCTCCCTCTGCCCCTCCCCCTGCTCTCTCTCTCGCAAATAAATCAATAAATCTTTAAAAAAGAAAAACAAAGTAAAATAACAAAATAAAATAACAAGCATGAATACTGTAGACCCTACTTGTTTTATTTTTACTGAAAAATATACTTTAAGATATTCCGCATGTTAGAGTTCCATTCGGTTGCGGTAATTAGTGACTGTGCAAATGAAACCGCGTAGCCTTGAAGAAATGCAGTGCGGGCCTTCCTGGTGTCCCCATCTCAGATCCCGACCGGGGAGTCTACTCCCTTCACACAGAGACTACTCCTTCAAGACATGTAGAAGGAGTTTAGTCCAGCTTACAGGGCAGGAAGTGTGGCAGGTGGGGAAGGAACAGTTTCCAGAGACTACGTTGATTTTTGTTGTCACAGGCCTGGAGGTTTAAACTTCCTCTGTACCTGAGGAAAGATGTTTTGTTTCGTTTCTTGTTTTTTTTTTGTCCTTCCTTTGTACTTAATTTTTTTTTAAGATTTTATTTACTTACATGAGAGCAAGAGAGCTCAAGCCAGGGGAGGAAGGGCAGAGGGAGAAGCAGACTCCCTGATGAGCAGAGAGCCTAACGACGTGGGACTCGATCCCAGGACCCTGGGATCATGACCTGAGCGAAAAGGCAGACGCTTTACTGACTGAGCCACCCAGATGCTTCCTTAACGTGTTTTTAAACTTACTGTTATTTAGCAGAGTGTCCTCATTGTTCCTTACATTCTACACTCCTCCTGCCCTTGGCACATACACACCACAGTTCCAGAGGCCATAAGTTCTCTGTGCTTATGGTTCATTTGTTTATTGAGCGAATATTTATTAAACATCGAGTATGTGCCAGCTATAGTCAAGACACTATAATAAAACAGGCAGAGTGAAGAAAACATCAAAGTACCAGATCTTGTGCATCCAAAAGAGAGTTTCTGGGCCTAAATTTAAAGCAGTCACTTTGGGAAACTTTGTAGTTTTATCAATGGTTTTCCCAGTGGGATGTCTCTTTTGAAACTGTATTCCTGGGCCAATGCATGTGTAGGTTTGTATATAGTTTCAGTTTTTTATATATGTAATACAAGCATTCTGTTATGTCTGTAAATTATGTGATTTCTATTATATGGAAAATAGGTGATTTCTGGGATATATGTATATGTTTAATTTTATAGTATTAATTTCTTTACTAACACTGTGGTGGAAATAACAGCCTCTGGAACAAAACAAGAGAGTTCAAATACATGACCTTTCAGGAAGTTATTAACTCTTCCAAGGCTCAGTGTTATCACCTGTTAAGACCAAATTGACAATGGAAAATCATATGATTGTGAGGATTTGTTTATTTAATTCAAACAAAATGGTATCCGTGACATTGAACACCTTAGTTGACAAAAATCTAACTGGTCATTTAAGCAAATTAATCCTCAGTCATACTGCCCTTTTTTTTAATGTCTCTTTTTTAAAATTAACATGTAATGTATTATTTATTTCAGGGGTACAGGTCTGTGATTCATCAGTCTTACACAATTCACAGTGCTCACCGTAGCACATGCCCTCCCCAATGTCCATCACCCAACCACCTCATCACTCCTACCTTCCTCCCCTCCAGCAACCCTCAGTTTGTTTCCTGAGATTGAGAGTCTCTTATGTCTGTCTCCCTCTCTGGTTTCATATTGTTTCATTTTCCCCTCCCTCCCGCTATGATCCTCTATCTTGTTTCTCAAATTCCTCATATCAGTGAGATCATATGATAATCATCTTTCTCTGATTGACTTATTTTGCTTACCATAATACCCTCTGGTTCTATTCATGTCTTTGCAAATGGCAAGATTTCGTTTTTGATGGCTGCATAATATTCCATTACACACACACACACACACACACACACACACACACACATATACATACACACATACATACACGCACACACCACATCGTCTTTATCCATTTATCTGCTTTTTGATCAGATACACATTCTCTATCACATAGAATTTGTATGTGTTTACACAGAAGCATGCAGTGATGAACAAAAGCATATCAAAATATTCAGCACATGTAGTTTCTTGTTTCTGCCTTTAGGTTTTTCCATTTCAAAATACCACGCATTTCCAAAGACAATCACTAGAGGGCCAAATATACAGAGTTCTTTAGGCAAGCATCTAGTGTGCCTCACCAATGTGTGCCTCCCGTAGTATAGGGTCAGATGATTGTGGTGAGTTCTATTCTGGGACCATCTTTCAAAGATCACCAGAATGCAGAGGCCCCTCTCACCTCAGGGCACACATTCATAGGACACACTGTCCCTGGGCTTTGGAGTAAGAACATGAGCTGCCTTGGCTCTGAGTTTCAGTGCCAAGGGCAAGCAATGCCCAGGAGCCACTGTTTGGTCTAGGGCATGACAGGAAAGAAGGGAAGGAAAAGAAAAATGAGAAAAGAGACCAAGGTTTGTTTTTTCTTTTTCATTGACTGATATTTAAAAAATATTTAGTTCCACAATAGTTAACACATAGTGTTATATTAGTTTCCAGTGTACAGTATAGTGAGTCACAGTTCCATGTATTACCCAATGTTCATTAAGATAAGTTTAATATTCAGTTTAATTAATTCTGTTTAATTAATCCCCTTCACCTATTTCACCAATTGTCCCACACAACTCCCCTCTGGTAACCATGTGTTTGTCGTCTATATTTAAGAGTTGGCTTCTCGTTTTTTTCCCTTTGCTCTCTTGTTTCATTTCTTAAATTCTACATGTGAGTGAAATAATATGATATTTGTCTTTCTCTGACTTATTTTGCTTAGTATTATACTCTCTAGCTCCAACTTGTTGCAAATGGCAAGAGTTCATTCTTTTTCATGGTTGAATAATATTCCATCACACACACACACACACACACACACACACACACACACACACACATCTAGCTCACATCTTCCTTATCCATTCTTCAATCAGTGGACACTGGGGCTGATTTCATATCTTGGGTATTGTATTTACAAGCCTTATTTAAGGCTGCTATAAACATAGGGGTACATATGTCCCTTTGAACTAGTGTTTTTGCATTCTTTGGGTAAATACCCAGTAATGGGATTACTGGATAGCTCTATTTTTAACTTTTTGAGGGACCTCCATACTGTTTTCCACAATGGTTGCACCAGTTTGCCTTCCTGCCAACAGTGCAAAAGGGCTCCCCTTTCTCCACATCCTTACCAACGCCTGCTGTTTCTTGTATTCTTGATTTTAGCCATCCTGACAGGTGTGAGGTGAAATCTCATCATAGTTTTGATTTGCATTTCCCTGATGGTTAAGTGATAAAGAACATCTTTTTATGTGTCAGTTGTCCATCTGGATATCTTCTTTGGAGAAACATCTGTTCATGTCTTCTGCCTGTTTCTTAATTGGATTTTTCGGTTTTTGGGTGTTGAGTCATGTAAGTTCTTTACATATTTGGGGTATTAACTCTTTAGCAGACAGCTCATTTGCAAATATTTTCTCTCATTCCATTAGGTTGCCTTCTAGTTTTGTTGATTGTTTCCTTCACTGTGTAGAAGCCTTTTATTTTGATTTAGTCCCAAGAGTTTATTTTTGCTTTTGTTTTCCTTGCCTCAGGAGACATATCTAGAAAGATGTTGCTATGATAAATGTCAGAGAAATTACAGCCTATGCTCTCTTGTGGGATTTTTATGGTTTCAGGTCCTTAATCCGTGTTGAGTTTATTTTTGTGTGTGGTGAAAGAAAGTGGTCCAGTTTCATTCTTTTACATATAGCTGTCCAGTTTTCCCAACACAGTTGTTGAAGAGACTGACTTTTTCCCGTTGCATACTCTTTCCTCCTTTGTCAAAGATTAATTGACCATATCATTGTGGGTTTATTTCTGGGTCTTCTATTCTGTTACATTGATCTATGTGTCTATTTTTGTACCAGTGCCATACTGTTTTGATTACTACAGCTTACAATATAACTTACTGAGGTTATAATGTAACTCAAAGTCTAGAACAGTGATATCTGCTGTTTCGTTTTTCTTTTTCAAGATTGTCTTGGCAATTCAGGATCTTTTGTGGTTCTATACAAGTGTTAGGATTGTTTGTTCTAGTTCTATGAAGAATGCTGGTCATATTTTGACAGAGATTACATTAAATGTGTAGACTGCCTCAGGTAATATAGACATTTTAACAATATTTGTTTTTCTAATACATGAGCGTGGAATGCCTTTCCATTTCTTTGTGTCCTCTTCAACTTCTTTCATCAGTGTTTTATATCTTTCATGGTATAGATCTCTCACCATGTTGGTCAAGTTTATTCCTAGATATTTTATTATTTTGGGTGCAATGGTAAATGGGATTGGTTTTTTAAATTTCTCTTTCTGCTGCTTCAATATTAGTGTATAGAAATGCAATAGATGTCTATATATTGATTTCGTATCCTGCAACCGTACTGAATTCATTTATCAGTTCTGGTAGGTTTTGGGTGGAGTCCTGAGGGTTTCTATATATAGTATCATGTCATCTGCAAATAGTGAAAATTTTACTTCTTCCTTACTGCCTTGGAGAAGAGACCAAGATTTCAAATAAAAATATTTATTGGAAAGATAAGTCTGGTCAAACCTTATTAAACCTAATTTTAAAAATCCCCCATAATTCTGACACCTTAACAAAACTTAGCATAAAGCATATGATCTTTCTCTTGTATGCTTTTTAGAGTTGCTATAATAGTGCACATATCATTTTGTGCTCCACTATTTTCATTTAGAGTATTGCTTATAAATATGTTCCTCATTCCTCGGTCTTATTATATTTTAAACTCTAACATGATAGTTTCGTGTTGTGTTATACCCATAAGGTGGTAAATTATTAATATAAAGAGAGTAAAGTGATTTGATTTTAACCACCTCTTCCTATCTCCAAGAAACTCTTAGTAAATGAAAACAGTTCAAATAAAACAAGAAAAAACAACAACAACAAGAAACCAATAGTCCCGGACAAGGAACCAACTGAATAATCAAAACATTGAGGGGCAAAAACACATTTATCATTAAGTGCAGGTTTTGGCTGAAAACCCAGCAAGTTTTTCAAACTAGGGAAGAACAGTAGGAAAGCACTTTCTGGACCTATATCAAATTAGTCAATTCAAGGGGTGCCTGGGTGGCTCAGATGGTTAAATGTTTGCCTTTGGCTCAGGTCGTGATCTCAGGGTCTTGGGATCAAGCCCCACATCGAGCCCCACATAGGGCTCTCTGCTCAGCAGGGTGCCTGCTTCCCCCTCTCTCTCTGCCTGCCTCTGCCTGTTTGTGGTTTCTCTCTGTCAAGTCAATAAATAAAATCTTTAAAAAATTAGTCAAATCAAGAAAATTTTATTGTACCAATAATTCTGCCTCTCTTCTCTCCCAACCATGAAAAAAAAATTAAGATTAGATCCACTTAAGCATGAACGATTACTAAACCAAAATCACTTAAATGCAGAAGTAACCTTATTATTCTAACAATGTGGTTTTTAAAAAAAATTTTAGCCATTTTTTCTTTTTTTTAAGATTTTATTTATTTATTTGACACAGAGAGAGAGAGTTCACAAGTAGGCAGAGCAGCAGGCAGAGAGGGGAAGCAGGCTCCCTGCTGAGCAGAACCCCCCCCCACGCCCCCCAACGCGGGGCTCGATCCCACGACCCTGAGATCATGACCTGAGCCGAAGGCAGAGGCTTAACCCACTGAGCCACCCAGGCGCCCCTGACAATATGTTTTAATACACCACTATATCCAATACAGTAGAAATCGATTCTTTTAGGCTTTTCCCCAGTGAATGGGGGAGGGGTGTTTGGTGAAAGAATATAATTGCAGGTACGCATATACGTGTAAATAAGATATGTTCTGTCTTCCTATCTTGACAAAGATGCTGTCATAAAGATCTCGACATCCACAATTGAATTTAGAGTCCTTGTAATTCTGTCAGAATGTGGTGGCGAGACAGCCCCAGACCACAGCCCATGGCCCATCTCTGGCTTAGCCATAAACCTTCAAGGGCCTCAAGCAGACTTAGGTGAACATCCAATCTTTGTGGCCATGTTCTGTCCACGGCATGAGCCATTTATCAGACTTGCAGGGTTTTTTTTTTCGTTTTTGTTACTGTTTTCCAGCTTTATGAAGATATGTTTGGCATATAACATCATGTCTGTTTAAGGTGTACAATGAGATGTTTTGCTACATGACATCTGTTGTGACATGGTCACCACAATAAGGTGGTGATCCCTATTCTTATCCATCACTCCACATAGTTAACTTTTTTTCACTGAGATATAATTGACATGTAACGTACTAGTTTAGGTGTATGGTATAATGATTCAATATTTGCATATTGTGAAATGGTCACCACAGTAAGTCTAGTTAACATCCATCAGGACACATAGTTACAATTTGTTTTTTCCTTGTAATGACAATTTTTGAGATGTATACTCTTCAGCCATGCAATTTTGCCCAACAGCAGAGCAGTCCTCTGTTAGGAGCATGAAGAGGAGATCCTCGCAGGCCCTGATGAGATTCAGGGATCCTGGATCCCCAGATGTGGTCCAGGGGAAGGACGGGATGACATGGGTGCGGCTCGGCCAGAGCAAGGCCTTCTAAAGCACAAGGCCCAGAGCAGGGTGCTACTGAATGAGCTTACGTCCTGTGGATATCTGGTGTTTAAAAACATTAGAAGACCTTAAAGTAAAATTTAAATCAAGGCCTAAAAGAAAATATAAGTGGACATACAATGTGTCTATTACCTTACACTTTTTTTTCTTCCTGAAAAAATTCAACTGAAACACCAAATAAGAAAGCCTTTGGATCAACCATTCATTTAGACCTCAGAGGATCATTTCTGAAGACATTTCATTTCTCTGCAGTGAATTTATCTTGATTGTACGTGTCATCTTTTACCTCTTAAGCCAGCAATGAAGGGCACATACCAAGAGTGTTTCTCAGTATCTCCGTTTTCCAGAGCAACAGTTTGCTGTCCCTAATGACCCCATGTACAATGGCTGATTGCACATTGACCTTGGCTGGTAGTCTGACATCCATTCCCCAGAACCTATGTACGTTCTTATAGATAGAAACTGACAGATGGAGAAGTTGGCTCCAAGGAACACACTTATTATGACTAAAAATGTTCCTCCTTTTTCCAAGTTGGTTCCCTAACCATGGGGGTGGGTTGAGCCAAGCAGAAGGTCCTAGTGACTCACAAGCTTCCAGAGGAGAAATCCGCATATGGCAGCCATGAAGGTCACATTTTCCTCCAACTGCTGGAGCATTACATTCTTTAGATAGGTGTAGGGGGACTGTGTTGCTAAGCACCAGGCAAAGACTGGGTGGCACATCTCTTTCGACACGTGCCCAAGTGGCACCAGGCACTCACACAGAATTCTGTGGTGATGTGGCAGATGGTGAGGGATGGCATGACAGCCACTGGCATCTTGCACCTGTGGAGACTGTCTACTGCTCACTGGGTAGGTGATGCATGAAACTGCACAACGTCTTCTTCATTATGTTTCATCCATAACCGCACATTCTATTATTATCCACGGTGGGTAAGAGTCACCTGCTACGAGGCTGCAAGAGGTGTGGCCCAGCTGAGGCTGTGGCTGGCATCCAGGAGGAGGAAGGCGCAGCTCTAGGTGGGCACAGTGGATGGCAGACCCTGGGCTTGGCTGTAGGAGCTAAGCGAGGCTCTGGGGTGTGGGACCATCGGGGTTAACCTTGGACAAGTCATGCTGCCGTCTCATGTGTCTTCCACAGCTGCTTCTTTACCCAGACCATATCCACAACTTATGCCAAATACCATTTGTTCATCTGGCCCTCTCCCGTCCAGAAAATAGCCATGATTTGTGCGGTCAGAGGTGAATTCAGAGTTCTGAAATGCACTTGAAAACAATCATAATAGTGATGAATCGATAGCTTATTAACTAGAAACACTTATCATCTCCCAGGCCTCTGGCTCAGGACCTCTCACTAGGCCTGGACTGGAGTCACCCCACAGCTTGATGGGGGGCACCTGGCTTCCACGTGCACTCACACTGGTGTGGCACAGCTCAGCTTGTCATAAGCTGTTAGCCAGAAGCCTCCCTCAGTTCCCTGCCTGTGGTCTCTCATGGGGCAGCTCGCAACACAGAAGCCGGCTCCAGCTTCCCTCCCAGAGAGCAAGGGGAAGAGCAACATGGCAGGAGAGAAGGAGCCTCAGTCTTTTTGTGACCTAATATCAGGAGTGACATCCCGCTGCTTTTGCCATATTATGTTCATTAGAGGTGAGTCTCTAGTTGTCAACTGCACTCAAGGGAGGGGACAACACAGGACTTGCATATAAGGAAGAGAGGCTCCCCGGGCGCCATCTTAGAAGCCGCCCACCCTTGCAACTGTGCTTTCTGACCATATTGGATTATAGCACCTTTTCAAATAGAAGGGCTTTATAAATTGCCCAATTCACCACATCCCGGTTAGAACCCCAATGCGTGTTGCACAGCCACAGAATATGAAGACAAAGATGACACTGGTGCCAGGCACTCTTGTAGCCAACAACCTGGTTATCCTACCGCTAGTGTTCCATGCTTTCTTCCCTAGAGTGCGGCCAGCTGTCCTCTTGAGTTCTGCTCCAGGAGTCAGAGAAGTGGTCTTGGTTGTCCCTAGACTCATAAAATGACATAGGTAAAAATGAGCACTCATTCTCTCTCAGCCTAACTCCTTCACAGCTCAGTGTGAAAACAAACCGGGGGGAAAATCCCTCCCAGATGCACAAAACTCTGTCCTGGCAGAGCTGGGCCCCTGTTGGGTTCGAGGGGGCAGAGCTTGGGGGTTAGGGCAGGCCCATGGCGCGGCCTCCCCAGGCAGGCCTGAAGCCTGGAAGGAAAATTAGGAGGGCAAATAAAAGGAGAGAAAGAAAAAGGGCAAGAGGAAAAGAGTGGGAGAATTCCGAGGAAGAGAAGCAGGACTGCGGAGGGTGAAAAGGAGAAAGGCCAGATGCATGTTCACTGCTGGTACCACTGGGGGGCTCCGTGACTTTCTGATGTCCCTGCTTCCATGCAGTGAAATTTGGAAGCATCCATCAACACAAACTTTTAGCGTGCTGTCGCTGAGAGGCCACAGACAGCAGGGGCTAAGACCAGGACTCGGGGTCCAGAGTGCCCCGGCTGACGTCCCAGCTCTGCCCCTAGCCGTGTGCCCTCTGCAGGTTACTGACCCCCTTCTTCATCTTCTAAAATCTCACTGCATGGGATGGCCCTGGGATTAAGTGAGTTAATAAATGTAAAGTGCTTACAATAGTTTCAGGCAAATGGAAAATTCTATTACTTTCCAGCGGTGAGGAAAAAGAGACATATTTTCAGCCCTTGCCCCAGTTGGAGGATGGAGCGAAGTGGGGGACAGAGGGCAGCATAAGGCTTAGGGATGGACTCGGGGATGGCAGTTAAGGTAAGGAGGTGTGTTGTTCATATCCCTGGTAACATGCGGCCAAATCAGAATGCCTCATGCATCGCCAGGCAAACCAAATGGGTAGTCCTTTTGCCCACTCAGGCATCCTTCTAATCCCTTTTCACATCAGTCCTCTTGCCCCTCCTGCTTTCTTCGTTTCAGCTCCTCGTGCTGCAGCTGTTCCCTTCTCCCTGTCGCTCATCCTCCCAGGGGACTAATCCCCAGCAATGGAGGGCTGCAAGGCAGCTGAAGGAATACGCTGGAAATTAAAGCTATATGCTAGTTTTTGGGGCGCATGGGTGGTTCAGCCCACTAAGCACCCGATTCTTGATTTCAGCTCAGGCTGTGATATCAGGGTTATAAGATCGAGCCCCATGTCCAGCTCTAAGCTGGGTGTGGAGTCTGCTTAAGATTCTTTCTCTTCCTCTCCCTCTACCCCTCACCCACCTCATGCTCCCCCCTCCAAAAAAAACCCCAACTATATACTAACTTTACATTATTACAAGCCATATGCCATACCAAAATTGTTTATCTTAATTTTTGGTGTTGTTTCTCTGTTCCCATTTCCCTCAGAGCTGTTTTCCTCTTCTGTCTTTTTTTTTTTTTATTAATAGCGTGTACTCATTTGACAGACATCTGATGAAACAATTGCTTTTCAAACTAGAATCTGTTGAGTACCTGCTATATTCCAGACTCTGCAGTGTTTTAAACAGACCCTTATAATTCTGGGCCTTCAGTATTGTCCCTCTCCCTGTAGAGATAAGGGAAAGCATACCTGGAGAAGTTGTCACTTGCCTGAGCCTCCTCCCTACATATTCCTTCTAGAATCCTGAGTACCTCTGTGTTCCTCCCCCCAGCCCCAACCCCGAAGGTACCAGGACTGACCCAGACCTCACCAGGACTGCTCAGTGTCTATGTCACCCTGGTGCACAGGGCTGAGGCCAGAAGGAAAAGAATGATTCCACACAGAAGTCGGGGTTGCTGTTTAAGGATAGTTCCTTATGAGATTGTAACACTGGGGGACCCAGGTAGTCCTGCTTTAGTGCTCATGGGACAAATTGCTACACAAAACTAGGGCAAGAACCGAAGAGAGCAGAGTGCCATTTTCCCACCTCACACTGCCCTGGAAAGGAATGTCAGCAGGAAATCAGTCTCACGGTGGCTGGGGTGAAGGGGACCCCTTGGGACATGAGGGCACAAGGCAGAGGAAGATGCAGGAAACCCCAGGACTCTCAGCAATTATTGGGGTCAGGAGGGGGTTGAAGGATCTTGAAGTCCTTTGCACAGGTGGGAATGATGAGGCTGTGAGAGTTGAATTATGAGGATTATCTGTGACTCCATTTGTACTGGTAGGGAATAAGGTCACACAATTGTAAATTACAAACTGTCCTCTAGGAAGTGAAATTTTGTGTAGTCAAACATGCAGACATAACAATGTGACAGGTACTTTTTTTTAAAAAAGATTTTATTTATTTATTTATTTATTTGAGAGAAAGAGTAAGGGAGAGAGAGAACATGAGAAGGGAGAGGACCAGAGGCAGAAGCATACTCCCTCCTGAGCCAGGAGCTCGATGCAGGACTGGATCCCGGGACTCCAGGATCATGACCTGAGCCAAAAACAGTCGCTTAACCAACTGAGCCACCTAGGTGCCCCATAACAGGTACTTTTACAGTAAAACACACGGGGACTCAGGAAAGACTTCACAGAAGAAGTAACAACTGAGCAAGGCTCCAAGGGATGAATGAGAGTTTGCCAGGTGAAGAAAAGATGGAGGAATATTCTAGATAGGAGGAATCTCATGTGCAGGGCCTTAGAGTTTCGGCAATTCTTCTCATTAGATGATGGAGATGTAAGTTAGGGCAGATCATGAAGGAGCACTCCAGGAGATCTGGAATTTAATTTATAGGCAACAGAGAGCCAGGCCAAACTTTGACATAAGGGTATCATAAAATTACCTTCTTTTTTCCTTTTCTTTCTCTTTTCTTTTCTTTCCTCCTCCTCCTCCTTCTTTTTTTTTTTTTTTTTTTTTTTGAAAGGTCTTTCTGAAGGAAATTTGGAGAATTCATTGAGAGGTGAGAAGTACTCAGGTGGTGGGATAAAGACCGGGCTCTGAAGAGGAGTGGGGCTGAGCAAAGACCCAGTGGCCACAAGTGAGAATACTGTTTCAGGAACCGTGCTTTCAAGAATAAGAGGTACTGTGGGGCTGAGCACATCTGGCGGCAGGAGGAGGAGAGGGTGGCAGGAGGAGAAAGAAAAGAAGGCTGCTCACCTATGTGGTGCTGTGGGTTCAAGTGTCAAGTTTGAACTGAAGTTAGAGCCTTAAAACCCCAGCAGAGGAGTGGGCAGGGACTGGAAGGATGCCCCGGTGCCTTTTAGTTCCAGAATCTGAGCCCTAGCTCTGGGGCCTGGAGCCTGGGGGTGGGGAGCAGGGAGGAGGGGCTCCACCAATATTTTCTTTCTCTCTCTCTCTCTCTCTTTTTAAAGATTTTTATTTATTTATTTGACAGAGAGAGACACAGAGGGAGAGGGAACATAAGCAGAAGGAGTGGGAGAAGGAGAAGCAGGCCTGTGGCGGGGAAACAGACATGGGGCTGGATCCCAGGATCCTGGGGTCATGACCTGAGCTGAAGGCAGACGCTTAAGGACTGAGCCACCCAGGCGCCCCACCATCAGTGTTTTCTTGAATGGAACTAGAGAATTGAAGGAAACTCGGTTCTCCAGCAGAGCCCAGTGAGAGCTGGAACCCGCAGTAACGGGTCAGGCAAGCTTATGATACCAGGTGTTTGGGAGGAAGCTTTCAGGGCTCAGGCCGCAGACTGGGGATTACTGAGGACCCTGAGCTCCAAATTTAGGATGTCACCACCTAGGACACAGTGTAGAGGGGCCTCTGGACCCTGGACTATGAACCCGCAGTGTGTTTGCTAAAATACAACACATTTAGAAAACCTTAATTCTCTTTTTACCTTACAAATACCCCTCCAAAATACTCCCAAATCTGGAAATAAGCAAATCTGAAGTTCTCTGGGACCAGAAGACCCAATTCCTACCGCGAATAGACAGCATCTACCGTACGCTGAAGGCTCCCTTTTTGGGGGCTGTTTGAAAGTAACAGCTGCAAAGTAAATAAATACAGATAAAAAATAAAAATAAAAATGACCCTTCCCCCCAAGCCCACCAATCTCACCCATCTAACTGGTGAGTTTCGAAGAAATTAAATGCTTTAAAAGAAGAAAATGGAAAGGCCACAGACCTCGGACAGAAACCTAAGCCCTTGAGAGTCGCATTTAAAAACCTCCCGTTTTCTGGAACGTCTTTTGTAGCCAAATCCCTGCCACCCTCGTCCCCGGAACGCTCCCGCCCTCCGCGCCCCCGACCCCGACAACCGCCGCGGAACACTCTCGCAGGGTGACGTGGGTCGGCGGCAGGCGGAATCCCAGGTGAGGGGGCCATGCAGTCCCCGAGACGCCGGCGGCCTGAGCCCATTCGCCGCCGCCGCCGCGGCCGCAGGGGCGGGAGGGGCTGGGCCAGCCGGGGAAGGGCGGGGGACGCCGGGGAGGAGTGCGGGGCGGGGGTAGGACGCGAAAGCTAGCGGCGAGGAGGGAGAGCTCGGCGCGGGGCGGGGGCGCAGGGGCGCGAGCGGCGGGGGCGCGCGCCGACGCGGGTCCAGCCCTGCTTCGCCCGGGTCGCGGACGGACGCGCGCCGCAGTCGGAGCCCCAGACGCGCGGCGCAGGGGACAGTGCGGGGCGGCGGGAGACTACAGCTCTGTCGGGAACGGACGACGTCCGCGCTCCAGGGTTCCGGGGGCTCAGCAGCGGTGGGCGCGGCGGAAGAACGTGAGTAGCTCAGTGCGCGTCCGGCGGTGACACTCAGTCCTGCTCGGGGGCGACGGCTGGAGCGGAGGAGGGTGCGGGGGGCTGCTGTGTTGTCACTCGGACGTGGGTCCGGGGATCCACAGAGCGCCCTCCCGGATGGCAGCCCCGCGCCACTCTCTCTGCGGCAGGGCGAACCTGGTCGCCAACTCCCTTTCTCCCCTCAGGCCTGGGACGCGCCCGCGGGCGCCAAGCTGGAGGAGGGGGACCGGCGCCCGGGCGGGAGCACACTGAAATGCGGCAGCACTGGCCGGCGCGGGCGGGCCCTTCACCTCCTCCGGTCTGTGGCCAACTTCTGCATCCGCGCCCGCGCTTTCCGGGAAGCCCTGCCTGGGGTCCCTGGGTGGTCTGGGCCACCCTGGGCCTGGCTGCTGGGGCCCGGCACCGCGGGTTGCCGGGCAGGCACACGGAGGGCGCGAGGTGCCACGCCACGGTGCGGGCGGGACGAGGAGCGCAGGTGCCGGGCGGGCGCGCACCGGCGAGTGCGCGTCCGGGTCCCCGCGGACACATCTGGGCGTGGGCTTTGTTCGGATGTGCTTACACCTGCGCGGATCGCGGGTACTCGGGGCCGAGGCGACCTCCACTCTCGCCGCCCCGGGGGAGAACTCGGGGAATCAGGGGGAACGGGAGAGACGGCGAAGGCAGCAAGGAGGGGGCTTTCCGGGGGTTTTGTTGGCCCTACAGGTGCGGATCCCCGGGGTCCCGGCGCCCCACCCAGCCTCCGGAGGCTGGGACTTGTTGGGGCTGGCCCACCGGGGTTTGGGGCTGACCCAGAAGAGCCCCTTCCCTGTCCGGACTCCCAGGAGTGGGCTCTGGCAGCTGCTTGGCCTGGAGATGCTGTGCTGAGCGGGGAGTGATGCCGGCTTTGGAGCATCCATCTCGCCGCGAGCGCCATCTGCGCCGTGCGCCGCCTCCGGATCCCTCCTGGCCGCGCGGGTGGGCGCTGCCGAGTGTTGGTCCTCGGCAGCTCGCCGGCTCGGCCATTCCCGACCCCCAACTCCCCGCGCGCAGAGGGGACCCGGGGTGCCACGGTCGTGTGGAGCCGGGGACTCGTCATCACTCCGGAGCGGTGTACCCTGGGCAGCAAGCGTGGCTGGAGGGTTCCTCGGGCCCTGGGGACTGGTGATTAGGCCGCTTCCCTTCGCTCCCGCTCGCCTCCCCTATCCCCGGCTCCCGGTCCTCTGCCGCATCCTCTGGCGGGGAGGAGAGATGGAGGCGAGCGTCATGGGGCGGGAGGCTTGCGTTCTACACCAGGAGCTCCCCCTGGGGCTGTCAGGAACGCTGTAGCTACGGAATACAGACCTACGGAGGCTGGACTGTTTGGTTGCGACTGCTTAAGGCTAACCATGCCCTTGTTATTAAAATATTGTAATAATAGCTCAAGAGTAAAGGAGAGCTCCCGGAGGTGCTGAAATGGATTTAGAACCCTGGGTACTTTCCACGTTAATGGTAATGATAGTCAACATTTTTGAGTGCTTCAGGTGTACCAGGCGGTGTTCAAGGCACACGTATCATCTTATTTCATTTCCACAGCATATTACCCTATTCTTAAAATTAGGAGGTGGGGTCTTTAGAGGTCAGGTAACTTTCCCAGGCCACATAGCTAGGAAGTGGGGGAACAAGGGTTAGTTTTTGCCCCTACACTTTGCCATCAATAACTGTGAAAACTGGGCCTTTTGGAGGCTTATCAGATTAGTTTAGGGCAAGCCTAAAACCACCAAGTGATCAGGGACATTATAAGCCCATTCACTTCTGACCCCTGCAGACTTCACAATAGCTGGCAGTATTGTAACTCAGCAAATTGTATTGTGGAATAGTCTTTTATTGCCCTGGGTCATCCTCAAATTCCTTTACATGTTCTTTTACTCCTGTTAGCTTGTGTTAGCCCAGCCAGTTACAGTCATTGGACTGTTTTTAGTGACCAGACTTCTCTGTGGTTACAGAGCCTGAGAGGTTCCTGGTACATCACAATTCTTGAGAAAACTTTTTTTTTTTTTTTTAAAGGAAAGGCCAGCATTTCCATTTGGCAAGTGATTCTCATTGTCGGCTCCCAGTCCTGAATCTCCTTTGTAGACTATTTTGAGTGCAGAAGATTTAGTCCTCAAATTGGATATTGAATTTGAATAGGACCCTACTATAAAATCTTAGGAAAGCATTCCCTATCCTGACTATATGACCATGTGGTGCATTTACAAAGATTCTCCATACTAACTAATGAAACACGAGTTTGAATTAAATAAAACCTGTTCCTGGGATGGCTTTTAGAATGATTGTAATTGACCAAATGCAAAAGTGAATTCATTGTGCCTTCTTAATCCTTCTGACTCATGGTCTTCCTTCAACCTGCTTTGTACTTCATTACGGGAAAGTTGCAAAACATTTCACATCATCCAGGAATTTGAGAGCTGTAAGAGAACTCTGTGTCTAAATGTTTCAGTTTCAATATGAGTACAGTGGGGCTTGGAGAGGTCACCCAGCCACCTAATGCAGGGTAGTGAGGCAGGCCAGTATCCTGACGTGACATTTTTGTTACTGCAGCAGTGACAGTAAATGAAAAGCATGTCATCTTTAGCAATGGCACTTCCTGTGAGGCTGATGTGACAGTGACAAGGATAGCCAGGGTATAAGTGCTTTGGAAGCATGAGAGGGGACTGAGAATGTGTATGCCTGGGCTACAGAAAACTTGAGAATCATTTTGGGGTGCCCAGGCGCCTGGGTGGGCTCGGTCAGGTGAACATCAGATTCTTGGTTTCTGCTCAGGTCATGATCTAGGGTCCTGAGATCAGGCTCTGCGGCTCAGGGTGGAGTCTGCTTGAGATGCTCACCCACCTGCCCCTCCCCAGCTTGCTCTCTCTCCCTGTCTCTCTCCAAAAAGAATCATTTCAAATAATGGTCTCGTGCAGGTGGAGTTTTCCTTGTGTAATTAGAATTCCTTTGTGTAAATAGAATATGCAGATATTATATTGTGTATGTACAAAGGAGCTATTTAATGGAACCCCCAGGAAGCTTTTCTGGTAAAGAGATTCATTCATTCATTCATTCATTCATTCATTCAGAAATATGTGCTCTGTGCATGGCCTACTGTCCTAGGTACTAGGAACTAGGAACCAGAGTTCCAGCCTTCAGGAAGAGTAATTCTAACCTTCTCATCTAGGGCTGTATACTTCTGCACACAGACTCTTTTTTCCCCATGTCATAAATGTACAGCTTGATGAACTTGTTCAAACCCAACACACCCATGTAACTGGTGTTCCAGTAAAGGAACAGAACATTATGAATGGCTGAGAAAGCCCCCTTGTGACTCCTATCAGTCTAACCCCCTCCCTTGAGAGTCCGCCCTGAGACACCCATGCTTTATTTCCTGAGATTCTTGCCAGGAAATCAGAAGGATTTTATTTTAGTCAGCTTGGGCTTCCATAACAAAATTCCGTAGACTGGGTAGCTTAATGAAGAGAAACGTGCTTTCTTCAAGTTCTGCAGTCTCTAGTTCTGAGATCAGCATGTCAGTGGGGTCAGGTCCGGTGAGGGCTGTCTTCCTGGCTTACACATACCAGTCTTGTCTCTGTGCGCTCATACATGCTTTCCCCGCTGGGTATGGACCAGGATCTCTCTTCCTCTTCGTATAAGGCCACCGATCCCATTAGATTAGGACCCCACCCTTATTACCTCATTGAACCTTAATTACCACCTCCCTAAAGCCTCATCTCCAAATTCAGTCCTATTAGGAGGTAGGTCTTTGACATATGAATTTCAGGCTCACAGTTCAATCCATACCAGTCCCGACTTGCTGTCCCTTTTGGCAGCCTTCAGAGTCTCACCCCCATTTCCAAAGAATGGTTTCTGTCTAAGAAGTATGGTAACTGAAAACAACTTTAACTGGAATATAGCACCCCCATAGTATTCTTCTCTAGGAAGGTTTATGTGTTCTCATCCAAAGACTGCTTTAGGTCAGACTTCAGCTGCTGAGGTGATTGGTGAAGAGGAAGTGATTTGAAAATGATTAAAAATCACTAAATGCATTTAGATGTATTTTCCCTTGTATGTTTCATGCTGCCCCACATGAAGGAGCCTGATACCTTTCTGCGCGGTGAGGACAGAGGACAGCTAGGGATGCTCGGGCCAAGAATCCAGTGGCTTATGGTTATTTAACCCTTCGCCCACCCAGGGAAATTAGAGACCACTTTAGCTTTAAAGAGTCTTTCTTGTCATCAGGGCTGATGTTTCCAAGTCTAGGAAAATGTGCTAAAATGAACTGCTGAATGTTTATTTTTCCCCTCAAAATGGGAAGGATAGGGCTCTATGAAGAAAGTCTTGGAATGGTTCTGCCTCCAGTTGTAGCAACTATACATTGTTCAATATCATGTTGTCTTTGAATGGGGAAGCAAATGTCATAGCTATAGAAAATGTGAGTTTTGGGGGGGCACCTGGGTGGCTCAGTCAGTTAAGCATCTGACTTTGGCTCAGGTCAAGATCTCAGGGTCCCGAGATCAAGCCCTGCGTTGGGCTCCCTGCTTTGTGGGGAGCCTGCTTCTCCCTCTCCCTCTGTTCCTCCCCACCTCCTGCTTGTACTCTGTGTCTCTCTCTCCAAATAAATAAATAAATAAATCTTTAAAAAAAAAGTAAATGTTTTTGCTAAGTTACATTTTTATTGTGATAATATACATATCATAAAATTTATTGTTCTAACCATTTTTACCTATGTAGTTTAGTGGCATTAAAATACTTCTAAATGTACTATAACCAATCACCACTGTCCATCTCCAGAACTTTCGTCATCTTCCCAAACTGAAACTCTATACCCATTAAACAATAATTCCCCATTCCTTCTCCTCCCAACCCCTGGCAACAATCATTCTCTTTTCTTCTCTATGAAGCTGACCACACGAAGTGCCTTATATAAGTGGAATCACACAGTACCTGTCCTTTTTGTGACTGGGTTATTTCACTTAGCATAATGTTTTCAAGGCTTACCCATGTGTCAGAATTGCCTTCCTTTTTAAAGCTGAATAATAGTCTATTTATGTAATACCACTTTTTTTTTTTTAATTCATTCATCTGTTGGGCTGTTTCCAGTTTCTGGTTACTCTGAATAATGCTGCTATGAACATGGGCATACAAATACCTTTTCAAGTCATTGCTTTCAACTCTTTGGGGTATATACCCAGAAGTGGGATTTCTGGGTCATAAGGTAATTGTCATAGTTTTTTTTTTTAAGATTTTATTTATTTATTTGACAGGTAGAGATCACAAGTGGGCAGAGAGGCAGGCAGAGACAGAGAGGAGAAAGCAGGCTCCCCGCTGAGCAGAGAGCCCGATGCAGGGCTCGACCCCAGGACCCTGGGATCATGACCTGAGCCGAAGGCAGAGGCTTCAACCCACTGAGCCACCCAGGTGCCCTGATTGTCGTAATCTTCTGAGACACCCCCATTCTGTTTTCCATAGCAGATGTACTATTTTACGTTCCCAAGTGCCCAGGGTTCCAGTTTCTCCACATCTTCACCAACACTGATTTTCTTGACAATAGCCATCCTAATGGGCGTAAAGAGTGATAGCCGTTACCCTTCAAATTTCTAAATTAACATACTATATATTATGAACAAGTAATTCACAAAATTTTCCAACTTATTGGTTTCATTTCTATTGACAGGAGATATATGGTTTTTAACAGGGAATCACTGACCCCATACTTTGTGCAAAGCATGATGTAATTGCTACCGAGTATGTGTCATAGTCCAGGAGAAGCTAGCCCTGGTGACAGACATTCTTGTTAGTTTTTTTCAATGTCGAAATAGAGCATCTGTGTCTTTAGTGTGGTTGGGTGAAGTGATGTTGCTCTGAGGATAGATTAAATCTTTGTATGATTTTATTTTACTGAAAAAAATAACCTTAGCCTTGGAACCCAGCTCAGGAGCAGATTTGCCTCAGATCTGGAAAGAGCTAGGAGTATCCTATTTAGGGATGTGCTGGAGTTACAATCTATGTCTGCGCCGGGCATTTCTCCCCACCATTGAATCTTCAAAGATGACAGTACAAACCCTCACTACCCAATTATAATTGCTTAGCTGAGTTAATAAAAAAGATGTGGTGTCAACTTAATTGACCTATTTTACTGGCCTGCGGGATTAGAATTTCAAATTAGAAAAAGGTAGTTTTTAGAAGTCTGGGGGAGGGTTTCCCTCATGTGACCAAAAAAACTAGTGACTGTAAGAAATGACAGTGGTAAAGGGGATGAGTCTGCAAATACCAGTGCTCAATCATGGCACGTACTGTCCAAATAGCTTATAAGGTTTAAAAGCAAGAATGACAAGTAAGTCTTGTGCTGTGTGGTCTCTGATTTGCGTGCGTAGTGCTGCGTATTAAAGCACTGTTTAACTCACACCAGAATGAAAATGGTAGTTGCTATCAGACTGAAAGGATCCTTTCTAAAATTTTTTTTTTAATTGACCTGTAATCGGCATATGGTCTGTTATTAGTTTTATGAGTACAACGTAGTGCTTTGGCATTTGTAGACATCTGAAAATCCTACTAAATGGTTCTAGGGCTGGAGAGGATAATCTAAATATATATATTCATATGTATATTTTAATTTTATGATATGCATGGTCTAATGGTTCAAAACCCACCGTAGCCAGAAAAACATATTCCCAAGGCAATCTGAGGGAATCCTGTAGGAGGTCTTCCACTGTGTAATATGCAATGAATTCGATTTATCTTTCTCAAGTGGGCTGAGAGCATTCAAAAAATTTGGTATATGTATTCAGTATGTAGTGATCTTTTCTCCAAATTTCAACTTTAAAGCAATTTCATGCCACTTTCCGATGACCTTGACATTTGAGTGGCATGATTTACAGCACACATTTTCGACCAACACTCCAAACTCACGTGAAACCATTAGCAGATTCTCTCCAAGGGAAGGGGAAAGGAAAAAGTCCTAGTCGCCCATTCGTCATGCCTTAAGGTAAAAAGTGGGTGGTGGAAAGAGTTTCATCCCAGAGTTTTTGTGGCCTCGGAGGAAGGATGGCTTGCAAGCGAGCGCTGCTGCCTTCCAAAGCCTGTGCGGCCTTTCAGTCCCTCACCTCAATAGAGAGCTAAAAGGACAAAAGTGAACAAAGGAGGCCTGTTTTGCCTGCCCCACTTGCTGGGCTGTTGTCTTGGCCCTTTTCAGTGAAGGGGGGGGGGAGCTGGGTCAAAGTTGAAGAACAGTGAAAAGGAATTCAAGCTTCATGTCGAAATTTGAATTATAGCTTTAGTTTGAGTGCCGAGTAGATGAGTTTGAATTGAAATTTTTGAAGCTGTGGAAGCTCAGTGACAGATGGTGTTGGAACAACGTACATGGGGCTGGATGGCTCGTCCAAAAAGTGGAGTGCCCGAGCGGGGCGCTCAGTAAACATCTAGTTAACGGACAAAAGTTTGAAGACTGTAGGAAGTGCAGTTGGATGCTGTACGCTGCATTGAGACACTGGACTGTCTGCGTTCAGGGGAGGCCCCTGCGTCTGGCATACACTCAGATGCACTTGCCCCCCCCAATTGCATTGCAAATACTCTCCGCACCGTTGTGCTGCGGTCCCCGCTGGTATCTACTGGAATAAATACAGAAATGCCCAGGCCACTCCCCGTGTAAAATCTCATTACAGTGTTTTGATATTGACTACAGATTGTTTGGATATATGACAGGGTAAGTCTGTCCTAAGTATTGACTAGCCGGGGTTCCCCCCCCCAACCCCCGTATGAATCGATTCCTGAAACATGATTGCGGTGTTTGCTTCTACTGAGGAGTCTGTCACTGTTATGTTTGCCCCTGAAGTTTTTAATGGGGCACATGTTTCCCCCATTCAGTTTCGTAGGCAGCATCCGATTTAAAACATTTCAGGAAGAGGAGTTGGCTATGTATAGAACCAGAATAATAAAATAGCTACTGGGAGGTCACGGTTACTGAGATGTAAGTGAAATACAAAATACTTTGGGGTAATTTGAAACGCTTCCTGGTGTTCCATGAAGCCATAATTAGTAAAATTTTGCTTTGGTGTGTTTGACTGTTTAAATAACTTGAAGACATGGTTTTTTGTTCTGATGTTAGCAGCATGATGGCCAAAAGCCATTTTTTATGGACATGTAATGCCTTCAAATATTTCTGCTTTTAGAGAAATGACATTGCCATGGCAACAATATAATAAATAGTAGCTACTCGGAGATAATTAATATAACATAAACAAAAGCAAATTTACTTCAGAATTGTGTGTCTTAATTTATGTCACATGTTGTATTTGACATAAATTGTGATACATAACTTCATATGTCGCACAGATTTTAAGGTAATTTGCCTTTTAATAGTTGGAATAGGGTTTTTCAAACTCCATGGCCATATGTTTCTAGTAACAGTTACCTCGATGCCAAATTAGAGTGGAAGGTAAAATATATCAAGGGTTGATTGCTGTCCTAGGACCGTGAGGGGACCCATTAAGCAGCAGGGAGCGAGTGAGGTCACAGTCAGATTCGTTTGTTGGAACCAGAGTTGAAAGAGCGGAGATCAGGGAGAGCGAGGGATTCAGACGGCGGGAAGGCTCAGGTGGGTAATGAGAATTGTGACATCCTGGAGAAGTGTTCTATGGCACAAGGGGCAAGACCAATTTTAAATAATGAGGTGAGAGTAAGGAACACTACTGTACCAGTAATAACTTAAAATCTGAAAGAAAGAGAAAGGGACGAGGAGAAAAATGTTTGTGGTAACTTCTTGGCCAATGGAGAGTAGTCTCCACGTCATAGCCTCCAATATGAAATACTTTAAAGAGATTTTCTCATGGTACTTCAGGTCATTGGAGTCACTTGATATCATGAAATAGAAATAACTTACAAATTGCTCTGCAAAGACGAAATATGATAATACACATACACTGAAGACAAATGCAATGCACCAAGAAGAACTTCCTAAGATTCAAAGCTAATAGTATTTCGGCATCTCAGTAAAATTCTGAGATCATCTCATCGCTCCAGCAAATTTGTCGCTTTAGATACAGATGGCGCCAACATGAGAAGACGGGGTATATAAAAGTGGGAACTTGCCAGACACATTTGGGATGATCAAGCATGTTAAACAGGATTCTTCCCTTTGCGCAAGGTCTATGTAACGAGTGCGCTCCTACAAGGTAGCAGAGTTGGATTCGGGAACAGCTTTTCAGGGATATCAGCATAGACAGATTGTTCTGTTGAAAGAGCATAGTGTCACTGACACCAAGTGAAACCCAATCAAATAAAGCTAAATAAAAATCCTAAAGAAGTGGACAGGTGGTAAATGAGGAAGAGTATCTCAATTGTATGAAAATACTTGCTATTTGCTCCAGGTAACAACGAGAGGCCGAATTTCTCATGATAAAGAAAGCAGATAATGAAATAGTCATCCAGGTAGGAAAGGCATTTTTGGCCTTGCTCACAATAGAATCCTGACAGCTTTCCCCAGGTTTCTAACCGTGGAAATCCATACTCATTCTCTTCCATTAGGAGCCTGAGCTGCATTTCTGCTTGTGCGTGGTGGCATGTATGTGAGCCCATATTTGATGAATGAACAAAGAATGAATGACCGAGTACGTGAATATTGCAAAACGTCAAGCGGATCTTTCGTTGGAAAAAATTGGGGAATTTTGTCCTCACCCTGATTTGAAGATACAGACAAAGTCTAGACCATGGGAAATCAAACATTTATACTTTCAGGCCCGGATTCTGTATGATTGTCATTTGCTTCCTGGTTCTAAATTAGGCACTCGAGCAGGCAGGTGAAATCACGCCGTCGAGAAGGGTACCATTTTTCAAATTGCTGCTGTGGAGCCCTAAATGCCATCTCCGTGACCCCGAAGAGTTGCTCTGTAATTTTCTACCTTTGCTCGCGGCAGATGATTCCAGATTTGCACAGGCCTTTCCTTTCGCTTCAGGGTCTGGAGACGGTGCTTGTCACTTCCCTCGGGAGGTCTCCGGTGGCTGCACACTAATGGAGTCAAGCACTTTCTCAGATTGCTTTACCCTTCTGAATGTGAAGGAAGCAGGAGCGAGGCGCCCAGGACTGAAGGGCTGGCGTGAGACCGGCCGGCAGCAGCCGGGGACAGCACCCACTTTCCTCTCCTTGCTGGTTGCCCTTGAATGTTCCCAGATGTGAATGGAGTGACAGCGTGGTATTTCCTAACCAGTTAGTGGGTTCTGAAGTGGTTGGCATCAAGGCGGTGATGCCAGGTGTGAGAGACACGTAGAGAAAAATTGTGTGTGAAATTTGTAAGTAATCATAATCTGAGAGCTTCCCGGCTGCTCAGCGCAGGTGAGGAGCCCATTTACGGTACGGCTTTGGAAAGCTGCTTCAGTACTTTTCTCCCTTTAGAAAATCAAGACAAGCCACAGAGTTTTGTTTTTGTTTGTTTGTTTGTTTTTATCATCAATGCTACCTCACAAGAGGGTGTTACTATGAAAAAGCAAGATAAAAATGAAAGTACTGAAGAGTGTGTGGGTGGCTCAGTGGGTTAAGCATCTGCCCTCATCTCAGGCCATGATCTCGGGGTCCTGGGATCGAGTACCGCGTCGGGCTCCCTGCTCAGCGGGGAGCCTGCTTCTGCCTCTCCCACTGCCTGCTGCTCCCCTTGCTTGTGCTCTCTTTCTGTCAAATAAATAAATACAATCTTTAAAAAAAATGAAAGTACTGAGAGAAGGATGGCATCAGTCTATTTCTTTAGAGAGAATGCAGCTGCCATGTTTTCACGGTAGTATTCTCTCCAACTGGCTTCAGAGATCTGTAGGTATCACACATCCCTAGCAGTAACTATGTCTGCTTGCTTTTGAAGGAATGAGGGGGTCTCACACTGCACTCTGTGAGGCTGATACCCTTTTTAATGCTGCACCGTGAAACTGTTTTCAAAAACCCCAAGCTACATTCTTAACCTTCACCAAATGGTATATATGCAAAAGTCAGATTGAGCCAATGTGATAAAAAAAAGGATGTAAATTTAGTCTTAATACTTTTTTCCAGTTGTAGTCAATATCATCCATAGTCTTTTGAGACCTAATTGTGTTTTATTCCAAGCCATAGCCTATTCATAATTTTCAAGAGGACAGTCAGTAATCCTTTGTGTCAGCCATGACTAACTAGCAGCCTCACAAACCAATAAAGCATGAAACTGTTTTAATATATTAAATTCATCCAGCTCACACACGGCATATGCTTAGAGGTTTGATACAGAGAAACACGGGCAAGGAGGCTTGGGAGTAGGTCGGTGTGTGTTTCATAGTCCGTATTTATTCTGTTCCTTTGTACCTCAGGGGACAGAGAGGTACTCTCAGCCACTATGGAAATCAGAATGGAAGTTGCTGAAAAAATTAAAAATAGAACTGCCGTATGATCAAGCAGCCCCCTCTTTTTGTCACAAAGATGTCATTTAGAGCTCTGCAGCAGTAGTTTTAAACAGGATACCCTTCTGGATTCAGTGACTTCGCCTGCCTGACTGAGTGCCTCATTTAAAACCAGGAAGCAAATAACAACTGTGCAGAATCCAGGCACGAAATTATGAAAACAGGGTCGTAGAAATGTATCTGCACTTGTGTTCACTGCAGCATTAGTCACAGCAGCCAAGATGTGGAAACAACCCGTGTGTCCATCGGCAGATGAATGGATAAAGAAGATGTGGTGTATGTATGTACCGCGGAATATTATTCAGCCCTGAGAAAGAAGGAAATCTTGCCATTTGTGACCACATGGGTGAACCTGGAGGGCATTATGCTCAGTGAAATAAGCCAGACAGAGAAAGACAAATACCGCACAGCATCGCTTATAATGTGGAATCTAAAATAAACTTGGGCTTATAGAAACAGAGAGTAGAGAGGTGGTTGCCAAGGGCTGGAGGAAATAGGGAGAGGTTGGTACAAATTTGTAGCTGTAAGGTAAATAGTGTCTGAAATTTGATGTATATCGTTGGTGACTATTGTTGATAATACTGTATTGTATAATTAAAATTCATTAAGACAGTAGAATGTAAATGTTCATCCTTCCACAGTGTATATGTATGTCAAATCGCTGCACATGTATTTAAATACCTTATACTTTTATTTGCCAATTATATCTCAATAAAGCAAAAAATAGTAGTTAGCTTTAAAAAATTTATTGATTTATTTTATTTATTTTTATTTTTAAAAAATATTTATTTATTTATTTGAGAGGGAGAGAATCTCAAGCAGACTCCCTGCTGAGTGCAGAGCCCGTCTCAGGGCTTGATCTCTCAGCCCTGAGATCATGACCTGAGTCAAAACCAAGAACTGGATGCTTAACTGACTGAGCCACCCAGGTGCCCCAGTAGTAGTAGTTATCTTTGACTTGGGTATGGACACAGAGCTTTAGAAATGGGGATGTGTCATGGGTTGAATTGTGTCTCTGTTCAGCTGTTGAAGTCCTAATTCCCAGTGCCTCTGAATACAACCTTATTTGGGACTTTACAGTTAAAATGAGGTGGTTAGGGGCACCTGGGTGGCATAGTCATTAGGTGTCTGCCTTTGGCTCAGGTTGTGATCCCAGGGTGCTGGGATCAAGCCCCACATCGGGCTCCCTGCCCATCAGGAAGCCTGCTTCTCCCTCTCCCACTCCCCTTGCTTATGTTCCCGCTCTTGCTCTCTCTCTGTCAAATAAATGAATAAAATATTAATTTTTTTTTTTAAATGAGGTGGTTAGAGTATGGCTTGTGTCTTTATAGAAAGAGGAAGGCTGGAGACAGGCCCAGTGGGCAACCTTCTGGAGAGGAAGGTAGAGATCTATAAGGCAAGAAACACCCAAGATGGCCAGTGAACCACCAGAAGCCAGGGGAGAGGCATGGAACAGATGCTCCCTCATAGCCCTGGACAGGAGCTAACCCTGCCGACACCTTGACCTTGGACTTCCAGCCCCCCAGACTGTGAGACAATACATCTCTGTTGTTTCAGCTGCCTCATCTGTGGTCCATTTTTATGGCAGCCATAGAAAACCAATACAGACTGCAATAATAAGGTCTCCTGTTTCTAAGCCTGTCTCTTACAAAAAAAGAAAGGGTGAGAATAGCGCTCCCCACCACATCTCTAAGTTTGTATGTCTGTGTCTATGTGTATATATACAGATATAGATATATGTATATCTGTATGTATATGTGTGTGTATATATACACACACATGCAGATATAGATATATCTGTATATCTATCAGTGTCTACTTTGTGGACCAAAGGAGTATGTGTATATAAATCATTTAGAAAGTCTCTATACCTTGAATTTAAAGCCCAGAAATACTGAGAGTGCTAGGAAGAGTATTTGTTTTATTAACTGGGTAGATGTATGAAGTTGATCATTTACTCAGTTGATTACTCTTTTTGGTTGTAATCCAGCAGACTCCAACTTTGCCGTCATCACACGGCACTAGCCATGCCCATCCCAGGAGAAACAATGAGCTTTAGATCCATTTTATTATTTGGAACAGTGAGCCTAGATTTTATTACATTCAACTCACATTTAAAAATTTCCAACTGTGGGGCACCTGGGTGGCTCACTGGGTTAAGCCTTTGCCTTTGGTTCAGGTCATGATCCTCAGGTCCTGAGATCGAGTCCCACATCGGGCTCTCTGCTCAGCAGGGAGCCTGCTTCCCCTCCTCTCTCTCTGCCTGCCTCTCTGCCTAATTGTGATCTCTCTCTCTGTGAAAGACATAAATAAAATCTTTAAAAAAAGATTTTTTTCCAACTGCGGACAAGCAAAATACATACATCTTTTGGGAAAGCCAGTCACTGCCACAGAAAATGGAAAGGGGCTGTCCTCAGGTCATTGTCGAAGCCTAATTTCAGCTCCCCCTCCCCCAGCCCCTCCTCCCATCTCCTCCACACAGTCAGGACTGGAGCCAGTGATGAATATGCATGTGTCACACACCTGTGACCAAGAGAGCCTCCATCAAGAAACAGCAGAGTATCAGTTACTGGAAATGGATGACTCGTGGCAGCTGCTGTGTGTGACCCAGCGGGCTCCCTGCCCTGCGGTGACAGCTGCTCCCCACAGCCCACCATCACACCGCCTCAGCCACCTCCGTCCAAGAAAGGGGCCGAGCCTCCTGACCCTGAGCCCTTACTTCCTGGGCAGGCTGTGGCTGAGGTGCTAAGAGAAAGAGGTCTCTCCAAATTTTAGGAAATGAGATCATAATGACCTTACAGGTTTTTCTTTTAATAAATAATAATTCACATCATTTATTGGTTGGTTAACTATATGGAGCCCTTTTATGAATTATCTCATTTGATCTTCACAACAACCCTTTATGTCAGAGGCTAGCACATTTTTTTTTTTTTTTGGTAAAGGGCCAGGGAATAAATATTTTAGGTTTTGCAGTTACTTCATCACTCCCCAGACAGTCATAGACAATATATAAATGAATGGCCATTTCCATGTTTTCATAGAGCTTTCTTTACAAAATAGGTCGTGTCCAGATTTGGTCTGGGGGTCATATTTGCCAGCCCTTACTTTATGTTATTATACCCATTTCATAGGTAAGGAAATGGAGGCTTAAGTAATGGGTCAAAATAGCACCACTGTTAAGTTGCACAACTGGGATTCTAACCCAAGACCCTGTCCCTTGGTCTTAAGCCCTGTGAGCTACTATGTTGTCCTGCCATGAGAAATGATAAGGAATAGAATTTTAGTTTCCATGTGCTGTGAGTTATAGATTATGACCAAAAAACTTCTTCTTCTTCTTTTTTTTTTTTAAGATTCTATTTATTCATTTGCCAGAGAGAGATCACAAGTAGTCAGGGAGGCAGGCAGAGAGAGAGAGTGGAGGAAGCAGGCTCCCCACCGAGCAGAGAGCCTGATGTGGGACTCGATCCCAGGACCCTGAGATCACGACCCGAGCCAAAGACAGAGACTAAACCCACTGAGCCACCCAGGTGCCTGTGACCCAAAAAACTTCTAAGAGAGACTTTTGTTTCCCTTAGAAATGATGGCTGGGAAGATCATCAGTCCAGTCCTGAAGATGCTGTTTAGTTAAAGGTAGATAGTTTAATCTACAGCACATTTAAGCAATGGGACCACATCCTTGAATAATTGAATAAAGCTTTTAAAATTCTCCAAGTGACCTGATGCTATGCCCATTTTCCTCAATAGGATTGCAGAAGAAAAAGTACTCTAATTAAAAAAATATTTATAAATTATTTTTTTTTTAAAGTTGTAGACCCATTGATGGCCTATCTGTTGTATAGTAAGATAGCTGGCATAATCCCAGGAAAGATTTTTATTTTCACAAAAACAAATTTGTTTTGTTTTTGTCAAACAGAAGAGCTTCTTCCACATTTACTTTTTAAAAAAGATTTATTTGTTTATTTGAGAGAGAGGGCATGCATGTGTACATGCGTGTGTGAGTGAGGGAGAGGGGCAGAGAGAGAATTTTCAAGCAGACTCCCCGCTGAGCAACAAGCCCAACGTGAGGCTCGATCTCATGACTCATGGGATCATGACCTGAGCTGCAATCAAGAGTTGGCTGCTCAACTGACTGAGCCACCCAGGCGCCCCTAGTTTCTTCCACATTTAATATAAAATCTTTGAATGAGAGTTCTAAGCAGCTCTTATTTTCCAGGACGGACATCTCCTTTTGTGTTTTATTTCCATGGTAACAGTTAAGTTTCTACTTGAGAACAACAAACCTGCAAGATAACCATCCGGTTGACATTGTTGGGCACCCCCTTAGGGAATGTGCAAGGCATCATGGCGTGGAGACAGCACCAGAAGTAGAATTACACAGGCTTGCTGTGTTTTGTGTACAGCAAGTTCTTATGTAAAGGCTGAAGGTTCTCAGAATAGACCAAAGTTAGGAAACATTTAGTTTTAGGCAACAGCTCAGCGCACACAAAATACCACGAGCGGCCAAACTTCAAAGACGTTCCCAGGACACCATAAAGAGGTCCAGAATTCACAGTTCCTGATCTCTGGTTGAATGAAATTTTAGGAAGTAGGCAGCTGGCAAAATGGGGGCTTCATGTGACTAAACATTGTTGCTTGTACTTTGTTTGAGGGAAAATCAAAATGGAGCCACTCCCTGGTGGGGAAATCAGAGAGTGGACTCTCTTGTGGGGAGGTAACCCTACTCTCTCTTTGGAAATCTGAAGTCTTTGAATTTAAGTGAGCCTCTATTCATTACTAACAAAGCTGACAGAGGAATAAAACCCAACTAGGGAAAAGCTGACTGCGTGTTTGTGTGACGTGGTTACTGTGAGTTAATTGGTGTAACAAATTACAAGGGCATGGTCAACAAATTGGGAAAGAAACCTTTTCTGTTGAATCATATCCTAGAAAAGATAGGCTTAGTTCATTTACTTTAAAAAATATAGCCCAAGTAACAAATGGAATCATGGTACTACTGACAACTTTTTGTTTTCCATGAAATTTATTTTTACATCTATATCGAGGTATAATTTCAATATTGTGAAGTCTACCCATGGTAATTATATAATTCAGTGATTTTAAAAAAATAAATTTATAAATTGTCAGTTGTAGGAAGCAGATTTCTAAGCTTGCCTCTAAGATTCTTTCTCCTGGATGCATACCCTATGTAATACCCTCCCTAAATGTGAGTGGGACCTGTGAATATGATGGAATGGTACCCCCATAATCAGGTTACATTATATGGCAAAGGTGAAGGGATTTTGTAGTTAAGGTCCCAAGCCATTCAATTATGAGTTAATGGAAAGGGAGATTATGCTGGCTGGCCTGACTTAGTCAGGCACAAGCCATTAAAAAGGGATAATTATAAGAGAGACACGCTCCCACTGTCCTTGAAGAAGCTTCCATCCATATTGTGAATTACTTATGGGAAAAGGGAGTGGTAGTCCTTCAACCACAAGGAACTGAAGGAGCTTGGAAAGGACCCCAAGCTCCAGATGAGAAAGCAGCCTGACCAGCACTTTGATAAACTCAGTTTCAGCCATACTCAGACTTCTGACCTGTGAGAAACTGTGAGATAATTAATATGTGTTGGTTTAAGCCTCTAAGTTTGTGGTAATTTGTTGTGTAGCAGAGGAAGCTAATACAGAGACTGTATTCACAGTCGTTTTGAACATTTTCATCATTCCCCCCCAATTTCCTTTGGGGCCTTTTATAGTCAGGCTTCTACTCCAAGGCAACCACTAATCTGCTTTCTTTCTCAATAAATTTGCTTCTCCTGGACATTTCATGTCAATGGAATCATACAATAGGGATCTTTTGTGTCTGGCTTCTTTCATTTAGTATATTTACTTTTCATTTAATATATTTCATTTCATTTCATTTCATTTAATATTTCATATTAATATATTTCATTTAACACATTTAGTATATTTTTAACAAAAATTTTATTTATTTATGTGAATAATTTATGTAATAAATAATAATAAATAATTTATTAATTAATAAATAAATAATAAATCATGTAAATAAATTTTATTTATTTATATGAGAAAGCACGAGAGGAGGAGCAGAGGGAGAGAGACAAGCAGTTGACTCTGTCCTGAGCCATGATGCAGGGCCCGATCTCAGGACCCCAAGATCACAACCCGAGCTGAAACCAAGAGTCAGTTGCCCAACCAACTGAGCCACCCAGGTGCCCCTAGTATAATGTTTTTGATGTTTGTCTCATGGTAGCATGCTTCGGTGGCATTCCACTGTATGGAGATGCCACTTGTGTTTATGTATTCCGCAGTGGTGGACATTTGGATCGTTTCCAATTTAGGATGGTGACAAACAATGCTTCTGTGAACATTAGCATGGAAGTCTTTGTATGTATGTTTTCATTTCTTTTGAGTACACACTTAGGCATGGAATTGCTGAGCTGCATGGTGTATTTGTGTTTAACTTTTTAAGATACTGCTGAATTCTTTTCTAGAATGGCTGATCATTTTACTTTCTCATCAGCAATGGATGAGGGTTCCCGTCTCTTCATAATCTTCCCTGTCTTTTATTATGGCCATTTTAGAGGGTGTGTAGAGGTATTTCACTGTGGTTCTACTTGCATTTCCCTAATGATTATTAGTATTGAACATCTTCTCATGTGCTTATTAGCTATTGCTATATCTTCTTTGATGAAATATCTAAGCGTTTTGCTAATTTTTTCAATTGAGTCATTTATCTTCTTATTGATTTGTTAAAAAGAGTTTTCAGAAAATACTTATTTGAGAGAGACAGAGAGTGTGTCTTTTCAGTTTTTTAATGATGTCCTTTGAAGCACAAAAGTTTTTAATTTTGATGAAGTCCGATGAATTTGCTTTCTCGTTTGTTGTTTGTGCCCTTGGTGTCTTATATAAGAATTCACTTCCTAATCTAGCTTTATGATCCTTGTGAGTTAATGTTTGTGCATCGTATAACATATGGATCTAACATCTTTATTCTGTTTTGTTTGCATATGGGTATCCAGTTGTCTTAGCTTCAATTGTTGAATGAAAAAGTTGGCAAGTTTTTGACTATTATTTCATCATATGCTTCTTTTCCTGCCTCTTTCTTCCTCCTCTCCTCTCATTTTGGGACATGTCATCGTACTTAAGTTGGTACACTCGATGTTGTCCCACTAGTTTCTGAGACTCCACTTATACTTTTTTTCATCCTTCTTTCTGTTCTTCAGATTGAATCATTTATATTGAGCTCATTTAAAGTTTACTTGTTCTCTACTGCTTTCTCAAATTTGCTATGAATGCCACTAGAGAAATTTTCACTTCAGATATTGAACTTTTCAAATCCCAAATCTCCCATTTGATTCTTCTTTTCCAGTCATTTCATAGTGGTTCTCTATTAGTTGATTAATTTTCATCATGTTTTCCTTTAATCTTTCATATATGGCTTTCTTTAGTTTTTGAACATATTTATAATATGCTTTGAACTCTTTAGGTGCTAAGATCAACTGAAGGACCACTCGGTGACATTTTCCACCCCATGTATGGATCGTAATTTCTTTTTCTTTTTTTTTTTTTTGTTGCATATGTTTTTGTTGAATGCTGACATTTTAGATATGTAATAGCAACTGTAGATTCTGCCTTTTTCCTTATGAGGGATCTGTAATTGTTATTTATTTATTCAAGAACTTATTCGTACTGCATTTGTGAAATGTATCCCCTGCAATGTGCAACTGGTCATGTCTCCACCAAGTTTTGGTCTTTTTTTTTTTTAAGATTTTTTTATTTATTCATTTGAGAGAGAGAGAGAGAGAGAGAACATGAGCAGGGGCAACGGTCAGCGGGAGAGGGAGAAGTAGATTCCTCACTGAGCAGGAGCCCGATGTGAGGCTTGATCCCAGGACCTCAGGATCATGACTTGAGCCAAACGCAGTTGCTTAACTGACTGAGCCACCCAGGTGCCCAGGTTTTGTTTTATTTAAATTTAGCCTGGTTTCTTGGGGTTTGCTCATGTGTCTACATAGCTTAGTAGTCAGCCAATGATTGATCAAAAGTTATACTTAAACACCTCCAGTCAGTACGAAGTTGCTGCTGATGGATTTATATGTGCCTGGGGAATGCATTCAAACTTCATACCACTTTCAAGTCTTCTGCCAGCTTTTACATTCTGCTGGATGCTTGCGTGTCTACTGTGTGGGTGTGTGAGCTGCACTGGCCATGGCTGTGTGGGTGGTTTGGGCCGCTCTAGCCTCTGCTATGCATTTGCACAACTCTCATCAACCCAGTAAATGTGAAGAGCTTTTTCTAGCTCCCCTATGTCTGGTTCACCATCCAGGCCAGAATGGATCTGTGGGTGTAGGCGCTCACTCAAGTTCCCAACCATATTGACGTCCACGCAGGCCCCCAAAGATGAAGAGCGACATTCTCTTCTGAAGCCAGTCCTGTCACATTCTTAGCTTCTTTCCCCACAGAAAGAAGAGTCATTGGTCAACTCTAACACTGCCATGGAAGTCCCAACCCCGAGATACAGGAGAGATGTGCAGTGAACTGCCACTCTGGGGATAAGAACTAAGGCCCAGAGAGGGGCTGGCCCGAGCTGCCAGAGCAGTTAGGTGGCAGAGCCAGTCATCTGGCTTCGGGTCAGCCTCAGTGCCGGGACAGTATTTTCACAGTATTTAGCAGCAAGTCCAAATACTGGTGATAGGTATGCAGAATGATGACTTCAAGCCTCTGGAAGGTCTTTCCTCTCCAACAAAGAGCACATTCAGTGCTGGGTGCCTGTTTTTTCAGGAAAGTGGACTAATGAATTTGAGAAGGATTTTCAACAAAGGTTGGGACTGTCCAGTTCCCTGGATAGTTTAATTTAGGGAGAATTATAGTTGTCTCTGATACACTGACTAGACAGTCCATAAATGTGACCGAGTGAGGTTGCTCAGATGCTAATGCAATAAAACCTCCCAGCAGCTGATGTGGATTAGAACAGCAGGTCAAAGATCAAGTGCCAACATATAACTACACATCCGTCCTCCCCCAAATTACAGCGCCGAATTTACCAGTCATCCTGTGTCCTGAGCAGCCTCTTGTATGCCTAAAGCCTAGGAGTGGCGTGTCTGGACTACCAGTGTAGAGCCTAGGAAAACCCTGGGTGGGCTTTAAGGCTCTTAGGATCAGGCAGCCAGCATGAGGTGAGCGGGCCTGTGGTTCGTGGACTCCGATCTGCTTCTCACTGAGTCTGGCTGCTCTGTAAGGGATGGTAGAGTCATAGGCCAAATGGATAACCACTTTGGTTCTCAGACTTTACCCTGAATCACCTGGGGATCTTATGGAAATCCTTCCAATTTCATTGGGTCTAGTGTGGGACCGAAGATTCTGCATTTCTAATAAGCTCCCAGATGCCAATAACAATGTGGATGCCCAGGCCACGATTTGGGTAGCAAGGATCTCCACCCAGCTAGTGCCAGAGAGCCTGAATTCCCTGTCTAAGAGCTGTAGGTCTAAGACCTGTATGGCTCTCCAAGGACTGACCGCTGCAGGCAGGCATATCCTTAGACCCAGGCATAGCTGGGAGGTAGTGGTGTGTGTGTGTGTGTTTGAGCATGGCACAGTGAGGTGGACTTGGAAGACAAAGCTTGGATCTTCATCCTGGAATTCTATATGGAGGAGTATACAGCCCTTCGTGGTGCAGGGCTCAGATGGGATGGGAAGGAAAGGGAACCCTACATTTCCTCAGGAAAGATTTGGTTCAAATTCTTTTGTCATTCTTTTTCTTTTTATTATTTTCTCTCTGGACCTAAACACAAAATGAGCAGATTCCTTTTTTTCCATGCCACTATTGCAGTCTGAGAGAGCCCTTTTATCTTCTCTTCATTGTGCACATTAAATACTTGAAGTATGCCAACAAATTTGCAACAGGTTTGTTCATTGTGTTTTGATAACTTCGAGAATCTTCTATTTTTACAAGTAGCTGGTACAAAGATACATCATATGCTCACTGTTCAATGGAAATTGATAGTCTTGTCGTTTCAGCTTTTTGAACAAGAAGAAGCATATCACTTGGCATTACTTAAAGGATTCTAATGTTATCCCTGAAGATTTGATGGAAACAGCCAGTAAATGCCATTAGTTGCACTTTAATCCACATCAAGAGGATCAATACCATTAATCTTTTCTTCATTCCTTACTTTTAAGACTTTTTTATTTTTTTACAGTTTTAGGTTTACAATAAAACTGAGAGAAAAGTACAGAGATTCCCCAGATACGCCCCACCTCACATGCATATAACCTGTCCCACTACCCAGAGTGGTACATTTATTGCCAATGATGAACCCACTTGGACATATCCATAGTTCATTTACCTTAGGGTTCGCTCTGGCTGTTGTTCATTCTGTGGGTTTGGCTAAATGTGTAATGGCATTTGTACTGATCATTGTAATATACAGAGTATTTTCACTGCCCTAAAAATCCTGTGTTTTCCCTATGCATCCCCAGCCCTGGCAATCACAGATCTTTTTCTGTCTCCATAGTTTTGTCTTTTCCAGAATGTCATGTAGTTGGAATCATATAGTTTATGGCTTCTTCAAATTGGTTCCTGTCACTTAGTAATACATTTAAGTCTCCTCCATGTCTTCCGATGGTTGAAGCTCTTTCTTTTGAGGGCTGAATAGTATTCCATTGTCTGGATGGACCATAGTTTATTTATCTGTCACCTACTGAAGGACATCTTGGTTGCTTTCCAAGGTTTGCAAATTATGAATCAAACTGCTGGATTGCTGGATTGTGTGGTAAGAGTGTGTTTCTTATTCTTTTCCAAAGCTTGTGGAAAAGCTGACAGGACACACAGGACGAAGGCTAATGGTTGAGATGGTGAACGTTCTATAAAGACAGAACATGCAAAACAATGTTCCAGACAAATCTGGCAGCCAAGGCCAGTGGCTGCCACTAGAATTCTGGATACCTTTCCTAGCAGGTCCTCCTCGTGTCTGTCTCCTACTTTCCCTTGCTCAGCATCTGCCCAGACTTGCAGCTGGCGGCTAATTCCCCAACTGCCAGGTTAGAGCCGTGCCAGGTGCGGAAAGCAGCTCGACTCACTGAAGCTAAGTTCCTTTGGCTGTCCCCTTGATTTGGTTCATGTGGCCCTGAAAAGATCCTCTTAAAACTAACATTTGGCATGTTACCTTGTCCAGATTTGGGTTATGCATTTTGTAAAAATGCTGTGAATTTGATGCTACTCTTGTACACTGTTCCTTTGACAGGGATTATAAATCATGGTCAGAACTAAAGACAGTAGGCAATTGTGGAGGCGTTGCCACAGCCTTTGGCCACAGTGCCATGCAGGGTCTGAATTTGCCCAATGCTGTGTGTGTGTGTAACAAAGGGGGTGCTTATGTTGGCAGCCTGATCGGACCCTGTGGCAGTGGAAGTAGCCCAAGCTGGTGGAAAGAGCACTGGGCGAAGAGTCAGGAGGCTTTGGCTGGCGTTCAGTCTGCCATGAATAACATGACCTTGGGCGAGTCAAGCATTTTCCCCATTGACGGAAACAAGGCTACCCTCTCTTCTCAGGATTATGACTGAGATAAAATGAGATAATAAGTCAAAGTGCCTTGAAAAAGTGAAAAACGCTGACAAATATTTGCACTGCTTGTCTGTTCATTTAGCAAACACGTATGCGCTGGGCACACATTATCCCCAGGAGTACACGAGGAGACCCGGAGATGACCAGCAAGTGGGACCTCATGGGTTCTCAGTGTGGTGGAGGGGTGAGCCTGTGAGGCCATCCTCAGGGTGCAGCATGGTTGGGTATGAGAGCTTCAGTGGCTCTGAAATGCTGTTGGAGAGCAGAAGGGACCCTGGCTCACTCTGCCTAGGGTTGTTGTCGAATTCATTGCAGACGGAACGGGTCCTGATTGGGCTCTTGCCAGAAGTTCACCCAACCGGAAAGGGCTGAGGGCATTCCAGGCATGAGGACCAGCATGTTCAAAGGCACAGAGGTATGAGGGTGCATAGCATCATCATCAGATTAAAATTGACCCAACAGATATTCACTGAGTACCTATATGCCTCTAGGCACTGCCAGGAGCTGGGGAAACAACAGTGAATACAATGGCCTCAGTCCCTACATACTTTTAAATTTGTTTGTTCATTGTATTAGTTTCTTATGGCTGCTTTCACAAATGAACACAACTAGGGGGCTTCAAACAACACAAAAGTATTATTTAAAGTTCTGAAGATCAGAAGTCCTAAAATCAGGGCATCCGCAGGGCTGCCTCCTTCTGGAGGCTTTAGAAGAAAATAATTTTCCTGCCTTTCCCCCATCTAGAGGCTGCCTACATTCCTTGGCTTGTGGCCCTTCCTTCATCTTCAAAGCCACCACTGTAGCATCTTCAAATCTCTTTCTCTGATTCTCCTGCTTGTGGTGACCTTGAGTCCACCTGGATAATCCAGGGTAATCTCACCATCTCAGGATCTTGTTCAGTCGTATCTGCAGAATTCTTTTTGGCACACAAAGCAACATAGTCGCACGTTGCAGGGATTAGGTCCAGGACATCGTCCAGGGCCATTACTCAGCCCTCCACGTTCCTTCAGGAAATACGTTTTAGTTTCGCACAATTTGGAACTAGAGTTGAGTCTCTTGGACTTACCTTCAAGTGTTCTAGATAATCAGACAGTTGTGTTCGTTTGTGTCCGAGGCACCAAATAGATTGAAAAAGGTCTCTCATCCCAAACATGTCCCAAACTGATCTCCTGCTCTTCTCTCCACCCCGGACTTGCTTTGTCCCAGTCGGTCCTTCAGTTGCTGAAACCAGATCTTTGAAGCAATGCTTGTGTTCTTGCTGTCTTCCGTACCGCACGTCTAATCTGTCGGGAAATCCTGTTTGTTGTGCCTTCAAAATAGATCCAGAATCCAGCTGCTTCTCAGCACCACCAACCAGGCCTACCCGGGACCGAGCCACTGTCTGCCTTACTCCAAGAGTCTTCTCCTATTCTGTTTCCGTCTTGCATGTTCCATTTTATTCTCAACACAGCAAACGTGAGGATCTTTTTAAAGTAAAAATCAGATGGGGCGCCTGGGTGGCTTAGTTGGTTAAGCACCTGACTCTGGATTTTGGCTCAGGTCACAATCTCAGGGTTATGAGATGGAGCCCATGGTGGGCTCCATTGCTCAGCAGGGAGTCAACTTGGGGTTCTCTCTCTCTCTCCCTCTGTCCTTCCCCCTCTCATCCTGTCTCAAATAAATAAATGGATTTTTTTTTTTTTAGATTTTTTAATTTATTTATCAGAGGGGTGGGGAAGTACAAGCAGAGATAGCAGCAGGGGGAGGAGAAGCAGGCTTCCCACTGAGTAGGGATCCCGACGCAGGACTCAATCCCAGAACCCTGGGATCATAACCTGAGCCGAAGGCAGACACTTAACCAACTGAGCCACCCAGGTGTCCTCTAAGTAAATCTTTAAAAAAAAAAAAAAAAAAAGTAAAATAAAAGTCAGATCATGTCACTTCCGACAGCAATCCATTCCTCTCAGAGCCCAAGCAGGATACCCCAGGTGTCATTGCTCCTGCTCAGGCTTTTGCATTGCTCTGTCTTTGGTCTGTACCCCCCTCCCTGGCTTCACACATCCACTTCCTCACCCCTGTCGCGACTTTGTGCAAATGTCCCCTTTTAATGAGACCAACCTTATTGGTCTGGTCACCTTATTTAAGTGGCAGCTCCCCACCCCTCTCTTCTGGTTCACCTTCAATTGCTGTAGGTTTTTCATTTTCCATAGTACTTACCCTGTCTTAAATACTCATAATTTACTACTACTTAATGTCTCCCCCAATAGAAATTTAAGCTTCATGAGTCTAGAGATGTTGTATCCCACATGCCTCATAGCCAGTCCATATGAGGTTCCTAGTGAGTATCTGTTGAATGAGTAAATAAAAAAAGTCACTGTGGATGCCATCGAGGGACTTAACTATGTGCGGAAACATGGTAGGTGCCTCTGAAGCAAGCCAGCACCATCTCACATTGCTTGCAGTTTAAGTATTGTGCCATCTTTTGTTGGGAGAGTCATAAAAGCTCTACAATGAGGGGAAGTAAAAATGCACTCAGGAGTGTGTATTTGAAAAATAAACACTGGGTTAGAGAGGTGCGTCCTTGAGGTCCCTGGGTGGCTCAGCCAGTTAAGCATCTGCCTTCAGCTCAGGTCATGATCTCAGAGTCCGGGATCGAGTCCCACATCGGGCTCCCTATTCAGCAGGGAGCCTGCTTCTCCCTCTCCCACTGCCTGCTGTTCCCCCGCTTGTGTGCACTCTCTTTCTAATAAATAAATAAAATCTTTTTTTTTTTTTAAAGAGGAGCCTCCTTCTCATCAACAATCTGATCTTGTTTTACAACTTAAAATTAAGAAACTTAAATATCATTAACTAAGCACCTTACAACAATGCATATTTCACTAGGCCCCTCTGAACAAAGCAAGGTTGTAGGAAGCCACCAGATTTCCTCTTTACAGTCTAGGTTGTTTGATAATCCTCTCAGCCCTTTTACAAAAAGCAAAAGAAAAGTAAATTTTAGGTCAAAATGGCATGTCAACATTCCTATTTTCCTTCTTACTCTGGATCTTTGCCAAGAATCTTTATACGAGAAAAAGGGGGGCGGGCAGCAGGTATCCTGCCAGCCTCTTGAGAAGGGTCTCTAGGCTTCTGCCCACCAAGAAAGGAGCTGAAACACAGGCACAGATGGAGTGAGGCGACCGAGAAAGCTCATGAGATACCTCGAAGTCTGAAGGGAAAACTGTGCTGTAGTATTTCTTCAAGCTTATTGAAGACCACATCAGGTTATTTCCATTGGTATCAGGAAGGTTTCTGGAAAAGCTGTTTGAGTTTGGCGTGTTGCACATTTGCCCACAGAGTGGGGGAGCCCCGCCAGAGCCTGTCACAGTGTGTGACCATCACGCCACTCGGCTCTGTTTCTGCTCCCATCTCTCTTGCCTCCTCCTCC
The DNA here is from genome assembly GCF_002288905.1 of Enhydra lutris kenyoni. Taxonomy (NCBI): domain Eukaryota; kingdom Metazoa; phylum Chordata; class Mammalia; order Carnivora; family Mustelidae; genus Enhydra; species Enhydra lutris. The sequence goes on from NW_019154124.1 coordinate 1,201,467, forward strand.
TCCACCTCCTTTTGGCCCAAGGATCTCAGCGTCTTTTGATGTGCAGCCTTTGTGAGTTTGTTGGCAAGAATATGTAGCTCTTTGGCAAGCCAAAATGTCACATGTGCTCACTTTAGGACAGTAGGTCTGTCCACATGCTTTCCCTCCTCATTAGGACATTAAAATATGTGTCACGGAAGGGGCGCCTGGGTGGCTCAGTCGGTTAAATGTCTGCCTTTGGCTCTGTTCATGGTCCCAGGGTCCTGGGATCGAGTCCAGCATCGGCTCCTTGCTCAGCCAGGAGTTGGCTTCTCCCTCCCCTGCCCTGGCATGCTCTTGCTCTTTCTCTGTCTCAAGTAAATACATATAATCTTAAAAAACATATGTCATGGGGAAAACAAAGAGGTCAAAAGTGCAGACGTGTATATACTTTTATTAATATATTCAGGCAGAGTTTATGCAGGCTGTTTAACCAATTTGTACAGTTTGAGGAATTTTTACAGTGTAACAAAAATATATTTAAAGACTACTTTCCCTTTTCTCAATTGTGTGTAGAAAAGCTGTGAATGTTTTTTTTTTCATAAGTATAATAGATGGAACTATTACTAATGTCAGCAAGATACCTGTAGATTTCATATTCTGTCTTTCCATTTCTATGAAATTTTAGAATGTTTTTCTTCATGTTCTTCCTCTGGTTATAGCCATTCATCACGACCCCCATTTGTCATTAATGACCCATGACCCCTTTTTATTAGATATACTTAAGAAGGTCATGGATCTTAGTTCAGGGGTAAAGGAGACATATTATTATCCTAATTTGCAGGTTGTAAGGCCACAGGGGAATCTTAAAATTTTATTAATGATAATCACTCAAATAAAATGAGATGCGGCAGTAAGATAGTTAAGAACAATAAATCTAGAGTAAGATCAGATTATGTTTGGCAGGATTTCTCAGGCTCGTTGTTTATTTTTAAAATAATAACTTTCATTGCCAGCTAGTAATTTCTCTCTGGACAAAGAATTGGCAGGCTTTCTGTATTAGTGACCCTCTCTTGCTGTTGAGTAATGGATTCTAAGGTTCTGATCTTTTTTCTGGAGTTATTTATATAGATGCAGAAAATATGGTGGAATTCAGATATTTTGAGTAAAGTGAGCCTGGTAATCATAAATTTCCCTGGAAGTTAAAATTGGTGGTACTTATAAGGAGCAATTCTCATAAAAAATTTCTCTCTAACTGATGAATGTGCCCTGAAGGACAGAATCAGTCCACACTGCAAAAAAACTTGATTTAGACATGAAGTATCAGGCCAAACAACAGTTAAATGCAACACACATTTCCGGAATGCCTGTCACGTGCTGGGGCATGTGCAAAGTAACTTCCTTTACAACTTGCTTTTATCGTTGCTTGCGTCTCAGTATTCTCCGCTGATCGTATCTGATCCTCATGACAGCTTCAAGCAATGGGGTAACCAGTATCATCCCCACTTTGACAGATGGGAGAGGAAACTAAAACCAGGGACCGGCCAAGCCCAGATAGTGTCCAGGACTAGAATAAGCCAAGATGCGGTTCTTCTAGCTTCCGACCTGTGTGTTCCCCAGTATTTTATGTGCATTCCCTCTCTTGCCAAGTGAGTTCACCGAAGCAGTCCTCCAACTACGGTCCCAAGGCTGGAACCGTCAGCACCATCTGGGGACCTGTTAGACATGCACATTCTCGGGCTCCACTGAAGACCTATGGACTAGGAGCCTGGTGGGCGGGGCAGCCATCAGTGCTAAACTTTCCAGGTGATTCTGCTGTACGCTCAAGTTTGAGAACCACTGACCTCAACGGTATATTCTTTGCCAGTGAAAACACAGGTAAGGCAGGTTATCTGTTATTTATTCATTAGGGCTGCCTTGTGGGAGGCACAGGGAGTGTTTGCATTCTAGGAACTCATCGAGATTGGGAGAGAGGGCCCGCTCACCTGAAATAATTCCCCGGGCCCGCACCGCTCATGAATTACGATCCGGCTGCTGGGTAGAGGTAGGCAGGCGTCTGTCTTCAGGGAAGGGGGTAATCCCCAGGGGTGGCAGGATTGGAGAAGCCGTCTTGGGAGAAAAGGAAATGTTGACGGGTGCTGAGTTGCCCTGGGATTTGGAGCGAGCGAGTAGAGAGCAGGACTTCTAGATGAAAGGGGAGGCTGTGAGACAGTAAGGAATATTGGCTGGAGTTGAGCAGAGCCTTTGTGCTGGGACTGGAGAGAAGTAGACTGGATGCGTCAAATGGACCACACTGTGATAAACTTCCTTAGTCAAAATCTGGTATATTGGACACTGGGAGCAATAATAGATTTTGAGGAGGTAACTGAGGGGCTTTGGTCCTACCCTGAATGAAGCTTCTGCTCAGAGAAAGGCCGATGGTGCAGGCTTCACCGTGTCAGAGGAAAACGGCCTTCCCGTATGGCATCATGCTGTCGAAAGCTTCATCAATTATAAACACATCTGAATAAATAATTATATAATTATTTTTTTAAAAGATTTTATTTATTTATTTGACAGAGATCACAAGTAGGCAGAGAGGCAGGCAGAGGGTGGGGGGTGGAGCAGACTCCCTGCTGAGCAGAGAGCCCGATGTGGGGCTCAATCCCAGGACCCTGGGATCATGACCTGGGCTGAAGGCAGAGGCTTTAACCCACTGAGCCACCCAGGCGCCCCTAAATAATTATATAATTAAAGAGGAAAAAGCGGTCACTGTTTAAGGCCTCGGGCATTGCAGTGACTGTGATACTGTCCACTAGTGTCTTGGGGAAACAAGTGTACAGACATTCATAGGACAATGTAAAATAGGAAATAGCTACATCGCTTCAGCTCATAAGTGAACATAAAATGTGACCACATTCTGCCTCATATCTCGTTCTGATGACAGAAATGTACGTATCTTGGGGCTCCTGGGGGGTGTAGTCGGTTAAGCATCTGAATCCCAATTTTGGCTTAAGTCAGGATCTTGGAGTCATGGGATCGAGCCCCGTGCCAGGCTCTGCTCTGGGCGGGCATAGAGCCTGCCTAAGAGTCTCTCTCTCTCTCCCCCTCTGCCCCTCCCCACTGCTTATGCTCTTGCTCTCTCTCTTTAAAAGAAAAAAAAAAAAGAAAAAAAGAAAAAAATGTACCTGTCTTTAACTAGATAGACATAATCGGCTTCAGAGCCACCTGGAGACATCCACCATATCTTCTTGAAGATCTGACTTCACTTTTTAACATAATTACTGATTAGTGGCATCCCCATGTGGTAGACAACTTACCACTTACATCATTAGGAGGACGACAATTCACGCCCCTGATCTGGACCCTAGAGAACACTAGGGTATTAGCGACGCTGCCAGAACCTGGAGCCTGGCTTTCCTCAGTCCTGCCAGGAAGTTGGGGCTTTCTGTAGTAACCGCATTGCTCCTGGAGCTCTGGTCCCGTCTCCACACATTTCTGGGCCCGATTGTGCCCCGACTGTGCTCAGCGGCAACAGTTTCACCCGTCGGGGTATCACCCGTGAGCAGCGGGTGATTTGCTAATACGGGTCCGTGGAGCCAGACGGGCTGATGTGACAATCCGGTGCCTTGGGGTGGCTACTCTTTTGTATTTTATTTTGTAGCCTCAGACTTTGATCTGATTAATAGGAGAGGGTGTATGTTTTAAATATATGTAAGAACTAGAAAATCTGGGGCAAGTATGTGAGGCAGCGAAGTTGCTGCCCTATGTTTCCACATCTTGACAGACTCACTTAATAGATGGCAGGTATAATAAGTAAGTGTACTTATTATTACTTAATAGATTTAAAACCCAAAGCCTCCTGAACCATCGCAAATAAAACCTGTTGATTTAAGACTCTGTATATGGGACGCTTGGCTGGCTCAGCGAGTTGAGCATCTGCCTTCAGCTCAGATCATGATCCCAGGGTCCTGAGATCAAGCCCCACGTCGGGCTCCCTGCTCAGTGGGGAGCCTGTTTCTCCTTCTCCCTGTGCTGCTCCCCCTATTTGTGCGCTCTTTCTCTCTCTCAAATAAATAAATAAATTCTTTAAAAAAATAATAGAAATAAAACACTATATGTGCGTCATCTCTTCCAGGGTTAGAATGTCACCTTGCAGAGTCATAGGAGAACAATTTCAGGGGTTGGAGTTACACAGGGTGGAGTTACACAATCCCCATACGTAGAGAGAGGAGCTAATGAGATATGGATTTGGAAAGACACATGCAATAAACATTGGGAAAACAAATCTTTACCCTTTAATGTTTCATTTCTCAGAGTTATCTTCTACCATAAATACCGTATTTTCTTGTGATCTTACTAATATTCTAGGCTGGTGGTTCTTTTTTTTTTAAGATTTTATTTATTTACTTGACAGAGATCACAAATAGGCAGAGAGGCAGGCAGAGAGAGAGGAAGGGAAGCAGGCTCCCCGCTGAGCAGAGAGCCCGACTCGGGGCTCGATGCCAGGACCCTGGGATCATGACCTGAGACGAAGGCAGAGGCTTTAACCTACTGAGCCACCCAGGCGCCCCTAGGCTGGTGGTTCTTAACCTTTTGGGTGATGATTATTTTTAGAATCTAGTGAAAGCTATGACCCTTCACTCCCAAAACTGCTCACGTGTACATCCTTGCAGAATATTTCCATGACATTTGGAGGTGGTTCACGGGCTTCATCAAACTCAATTGTCTTAAGGCATTCGTGGAATATAATGTACTAGCTATATACCATCCTTGAGAGGATTGAGAAAATAGTCATGTAAATCATTTTCTACGTAGTGTAACTCAAGGATTAAATTAGGTGGGACCCTGGTTGAGAAAGGCGTGGGTGAAACAAAACAAAATCTGAATACAGTGTCTATGCTAAATTTATAGTCATCCTGCTGCTCAAAACTAATGCACATGCTTGAGATTTAATAATTATACATTTCATATGTGTAACTGGTGAAACACTAAATTCTACCCTGGACTGATAATATAGGTTATCTAACTTGGTTATCTAACTTGGTTAGTATAGGTTAACTAACTTGAATTTAAATACCACCCCCCCCAAATAATTATACGTTGCAGAGAAGAATCAATTTCCCACATGTCCTTTTTCCCCTGATATTTTCATGTTAGAATAAATTATGTTCAATTTCACTGTAATGACTATTTACTTTGCACTTTTCAGAACCATTGCACACTTGCTATAGATAATACTACCCTACATTCGATTTTTAGAATCTGGAATGACAGTGTAAACCCCACTGACAAAAGCTAAGAAGTTTGAAAATGATGTGTTTCAAGTACTAAGAAAAGGACCCCTTTCTGCTTCCCCACCTCCTTCTTTCTTGCCCGACAGGCTACCCATCCCTTCATTCAAATGAGTAGCAGACGCACGGTAATTGTCAGTTTGAGGTGCCAACCCTGCATCTGACTGACTTCCTTCTCTCCAGAGCGTCTAGAAAGCGGCAGCACAGGCGGTTTTCCCAATACTTCCCTTTTTATCCGTGGACAGAATGGCTACCGTTTGGGGGATTTTGCGGGGAGGCTCGCGTGGGGCTGAAGCGGTGATTTCTAGCACATTCCCTTTTCACTGAGTGTCTGAAGCTCCATTCCTGGTAGGAAACTCCACGTGCCTTTACCCCAGTCAGCCAACACTGGGCTAAGTCAGGGTCCTAAGATTTGTAGCTGTGAAGGGGGGAGGCTTCTTTTCTTTGGTGTGAATGCACGAATCTCGGGGGTCAGTGGCCTTACAAAGGCAAATGATTGCCTGGGGTGCTTTTGAGATTCGTGCTGTGGCTGCTCCTCTAGGAGAGGAGCAGGCACGTGGAGAAGAGGTGGTGACGGTGGCCGATCGGGTGTGAGACTTGTGACACTGCTTCGCAAAAGAAAATTTGAAGGTCCACGGCACATAGGAAGGGGATTTTAACGCTCTGATGTCAACATGTGTCAATTACTTGGCTTTCCTGTGGCCAGTGTGTCTATCCTCTGGGGTTGCCCACCCTTGCCCCCTTAGAGGAAGGGGTCCCAGCCCTCCCACGCTAGAAGCCTCTGCACATGACCCCTGTGTTCTTGGTGATGACCCTGAGGGGTTGAGAAAAGATTCACTTCTATTCCTGAAGACTGTGAAGCGTAGTGTGTTTCAGCAAAGATTTCCACTGAAAATAAGGTTCAGAGCTTAAAGTGCTTAAAGAGTCTGTTATGGGAGATAGTGACCCCATGGCTGAGGTGGCCCTCCGTTTTGTTTTGGAGCCTCCTTGATCAAAACATTCATGTTTGCCCTTTTGAAGTTCCCCTTTAAAGCAAGCTCGAAGCATAGAGTCCCTTTTGAAAATTTTATTTTTACCCCTTTTTAAATTATTATATTCTTATTTTTATCCCATCATGTGCTCATAACTTCCTCATTTTTAAGTCTTTATTATCTTTCTTTCCTCTCTGGCCTTGGTGATTTTTTTCCTCCTACTTTTTTGGTTAAGAGATCCCTTCTGAGACTATGGTCTTGCCTCAGCCTTCCTCCCTACCCTCTCCACCATGATTTTTTAAAAAGATTTTATTTATTTGAGAGAGAGAAAAAATGAACAGGAGGAAAGGCAGAGGGAGAGGGAGAAGTGGACTCCCCGTGGAGCAGGGAGTCCAATGTATGACTTGAACCGAGGACCCTGAGATCATGATCTGAGCTGAAGGCAGACCCTTAACCCACTGAGCCACCCAGGTGCCCCTCTCCACCATGATTTTTTCTTTCACTTTCTCTCCCTTCTTACTTTTCATCTTCCTTATGCTTTCATTTACTTCCCTCTCTGAGCCACTATAAATTCCTTTGTCCCCCCGGCTATTTCTGCCCCTAGTATTGCGTATGCTTATAATTAGTTCATACATACGGCATATAAAGAATGATACAGTAAGCATCACTGTCTTCTCTGCCCAGCTGTGGAACAGAGCATCACCAATTTAACCGAATTCCTATCCCAGCTGTCTTCCCGAATTTCTACCCGGAGGTAACTACTGTCTTCTCTCCTATTTCATGTACTATTCTGACTGCCTGAGCCAAGAGGAAGGATGCTGTCGCCAGCACTCAGCCTTTCTTCTCTCGGCTGCTGGAGGCTAAGCCCATGAGGTGGGACCTGAGGGGGCTGCGGGCTGGGAGGACGCCCACTGAAGCCAGGGGAGAGGGTGGGTTGGGGCAGACAAAGGGGTAACTCTTTTACTGCGGAATGTGGCTGAGTTGCTCCTTCTTTGAGCGTCCTGTTTATATTCTGACCTCATGGACATATTTGAATAAGAAAATGTTATGTGTTCAGTGAACTTTCGGGAAGCACCTTCTCGGTGACTCGTGCTATGAGTAATAGGACTTTATTTACGGGGCCGTGGATCCACTTCTGTTCTCCCCTCCCCATTGCCCTTTTCTTTTGGATAGAGAAACTCAATTTTCTTCAAAATGTATTTTTATGTCAAGGATTTTCTGTATCTTTCAATTTGTGTGCATTTGTGCCAAAGCTGGGTACTATGTATTAATACACTGTTTCTCAGTAGTTTTGAAATAGTTCACATACACAATAGAGCTTGGGCCAGAGGTATGTCCTTGTAGGCTAGAACCCACACTCAGCCACTTACTGGTCGGATGACCTTAAGTAAATTACTTGGTTTCCCTCAGCCTTGGTCTTCTACTATGTAAAACTGGGTGTGATCATAGTATTACTTCTCAAAACTGCTTGTGAAATGAGGTAATGCAGGTAACGTGTTTATAGCTGATCCTGGCATGTAGCACTGAATAAATGTTAGCTGTGGTAACATAGGGTTTTGAGTTAGAACATTAAGTTGAGATAAAATCTATTTGAAGCACTTCATTTAGGATCGAACATAGAGTTTGAAGGCTGTGTGGTTGGAATGGCAGCTCAGAAAAGGGAGGCATAGGAGAAAGGGAGAGACATTCTCTGAAGCTTATAGGCACAGAGAGAACATTTTTCTGACCTAAGAACTTGTGAAGTGGCCCTGGAGAAGACTTTGTCTGTGAAATGTCATGTTGCTGCAGAGGAGGTGGAACCTCCATTTCCCATACACCTGTTTCTATTGCTGGTCCACTTGGTAAGGCCTGCCATACACATACCTCATTTTCTGTGGAGGTTGGCCACCATTTTGTCTGTCAGATCTTTCTTCTCCTAATAGAAAGGATGTGATTATGTATGTCATTAACCTCCACAGGGCAGGTCAGAAGGTTCTGTAAACTCTTGAGATCCTAACAGTAGCTAAAACCACGAGTTCTCAAAATGAGCTGTGCAGATTGATCAGGAAGAAAGCTGATTGAAGAGCAAAATGATTTACTCTGTCAGTGGTTACTACACCATTGATTTTCCTCGAGTTGTGGATTGAATAGCTTCAGTCCCCAATCTGGAATGAAACCTAACTCTGCTTTCGGAACACAACACAACAGAATTGGGTTTGGGTATATTAACTTTGTGTTCGACTTTTTTTCCCAGCAATTTTATACCTGAAATCATTATAATGATTCTAACACCTTTGTGATAATGATTTTCCATTTACAAAATGCGTTCATACTCTTTCTCAGTTCATTTTCAGAAATCTGGTGTTTGTAGGCTTTAATTACATTTCTCATTAAGAGAGATTTAGTTTTGAGCACTGGGTCTTATATGCAACTGATGAATCACTAAATTCTGTCTATGAAACAAATAATACACTATATGTTAGTTGAATTGAATTGAAATAAAAAAGATTTAGTTTTTCTAATAAATTTCATAAATGTGTTCTTCCTTTCTGTAGTCATTATGCAGGATCTGTGAAGGATTGAAATCCAGCAGACAGATAATGGTGAAAAATTTTTTTTACATACTTCCTTGCTTGTCAATGCTCTTATAGTAATGGAAACAATTCACCAGAAAGTATTAGCATGTTTTGCTGTTCACGGATAAATACTTGCTCACATTTGGAAATTGTTACAAAGTTTAATAATATTTATTTTCAAACCCTTTAGAAGTTAATTTGTGTATTATAAATATTATGAATGTAATATATATTATATATCATAAATATAATATATATTTTAATATATTATTATATATAAATACAATTGCAATGGTCTAATATGGAATACTTTCAAATGTTTGAATATGTGATCATGAAATGCATGAACATTAAAAAATGACATATGATATTGTGGGAAAGACCTTTAGTAGGACATGTGAAGTTTGAGTTTCTTACTTAAACCAGAGCATGCCAATATCTAGCTCACACTATTCACTCATAATGTTGTAGCCATTCCACTCCATCTAACACAAGATTATGATTCTTTTATGTTGTTCAGCACACACACACATCTTTTTTTTTCCTAGCACATACCGTGAGGTTGAAATCATAGCACTATTGTAATGAATTCTTTTTTTTTAAGATTTTATTTATTTATTTGAGAGAGAGAGTGATCATCAGTAGGGAGGGGTAGAGGGAGAGGGAGAAGCAGACCCCCTGCTGGGCAGGGATCCTGACACAGGGCACCATCCCAGGACCCTGGGATCATGACCGAGCCTGAGGCAGACACTTCACCAGTGAGCCACTCAGGCGCCCCTGTTGTAATGAATTCTTCTTCACTGTCTGTGTTGGGCTTCTTTTCTGTATGTGCTATTTTAGGTTATGTTGGGGGAATGGAGTTAGGTCTTCGCTTTCAAACAGTTGTGGTTTTCATTAACCCTTTGTTAACAGGTGCTTTTCTTTCATCAAAACACTCTACTAAATTAAGGAGATACTTACCATAGATAGTTTCTTCCTGTTGTGTCCCCCCCAGATGCTCCCCTGTCACCCCCATTTCTTAGAGACCTGTAAGACAGTGTCATATAGTGGAAAGGATATAAGACTAAGAGTATGGAGACGTGTAGGTTATCCAGGTAGTTATAATGTTTCTACTCTGGGCTGCGGGAGACTCAGTGAGACTAAAGAAAGGAGGTCAGCGGACTAAGGGGGGATAGGGACCCTGGGCACCTTAAAAAGCCAAGTCACAATATAAATTCACACAGAATAAGTGCAAAATAAGTAGTTAGGTGTAGGTACTATTGGAGGTAGGAAGGGTTTTGTGAATTGGGAGAACTGTTCTCGTATATATATATATTTTTTAGATAGCTGAGAAACTCCTCCAGTGTGGGTCTTTAGGATTCCTTTAAAATACGTGGCCACAAGAAAGGTGGATTTATACTTTAAAAAGGGACAAGTCTTATATTCTAAGAGGCTTGAATTCATTCAAAACATACAGATTATATCTTCTTTTAGCAAAGGATTGCTCACTAATGGGGAATGTAGGAAAGCATAAGGAAGTGGAAATGCATAGGGGTGCTCACCAACCACGAAGTATCTGTGAAGGTTTATTTTGTGTGTGTTCAGAAAGCAGAATCTCTGCAGCAGTGTCTACCAAAACAGGTATTTTTAATGATTCATGGATGAAGTAAATATTGACTAAAGCCAAAGAAAGATAAGATCAATACATTTCAGGCCACTCCTGTTTTTTTTCCCTCAGATTCCTCAATTTTGCACAGATGTTATAAAAGAGCATCCCTTTTGTAGACCCAAGTGCCTACAAATTTAAATGTATGTAATATATATGAAATTGAAGCATTATGCAAATACTTCAATACCTTATTTGTTACTAACTGGAAGATGGTGTGTGATACATAAAAATAGAGAATGAAGTGAAATTCATTCCCAGGCCCCAACTTCCCTTTCCTTCGCTCTTCTCTTGTCTTCTCTGGGGCTCCTGAAGGGACTTGATACCACTGGGCATGACCCCAGGATCACAACCCATTTGCAAGAAAGGATCCAACTTTAATCCATTAGCACAAAATTAAATCATTATTTATCTGCTCTGTTTTAAACTGTGTCTCTAGTTTGGCCATAAAAAGTTCTTGTCCTCTCCAGAGACATTCGGTGTTGACACAGGAGTTGGGTACATGTAACTCTCTTGGGGGAAAGGGCTGTCTTTGAAGTGGAGGCTCCGGGGTGTACTCCCACTTCGCTGTCCTTGGCGTGTCTTGTTTATCAGGGTCATATTTAATATAGGTCTCAAGAATCTCCTCTCAAACTCATAAAAAGATTAAATGCTGAGTGAGCTTACCTGGGAAGAGCAATGTTTGATAGACCCGATGTTCTATTTTATTTGATTTGGGTTTGGGGCATGAAAATCTAAAATCTCTTGCAAGTAGGTGAGTGAGCAAATAGTGAGGTAGAATTATCAACAATGTAAATCATATGACTTCCTTGAAGTATGTGACCAGGAGGAGAAGTATGTTACGAGGAGGAGGCTGTACAGGAGAAAATTGTGAATGTGAGCTGAGCAGGACTATGGAGAGAAGCAGCTAATTGGAGATTATCTGAAAATAAAACATCCCAGCACCCCCTGGGGAAATTAGCGGCCAGATGAGAAGCATATTGTGAGAACACAATGACTAACGTTATCTTGTAAAAACAGTTATGGGATGACAGCAGAAAAAAAAAAGTGAAGCAATGGATAAAAGAAAAATCCATATGATAAGCACTAAGGATAGACACACTGCAGTTTTTTGGGGTGAAACTAATTAAGCATCCATAGATCCTATTAGTGCCTCTGGTTATCAAAAGGGCTGGTTGGTATTTTTAGAGGTTATGGGTAGGGAAGAATCGCTTCTGAAAAACTCTCAAAGTAATTTTCAAAAATCAGAGCAGAATTTTTAAAATGATTTTTGTTGGCCACTCAGTTGCTGGCAAGTATTTGTGTCACAATCAGAAGACACTAGACTGATGGTCGAGTAAGTTTTCATCCTGGAAAATAAGTTCGAGAAAACCTATATGGTTATATACAAATGTTATTATTATATTAAATGTTTTCGATCACTGAAGTGGCACATTATGGCAGCCCTGGAGCCAAACTGACTTTCCCACATGTGGACACAACGTGGGGCAATTCTCCATGTCTCCCAGCGACTGCAACCACGCCAGTAGCTCTGCCATCGCTCACACGAGGCCAGTGGGCTTCACACGGATTTCAGCAGAGACACAAAAGCATGGCCCCCTGGAAGCCACATCCTTAGAAACTACACCTGGGACACACAAAACAAGAAACCACCTCCAAGTAATTGGGAGAGGTGGGCACTCACCTCCTTGCGGACCCACGGATCTGCACTGCACTTCTTCAGTCTTCCCCAAAGTTCAAGGCCGGGGCAAGAGGACTCTCTGGCTTACGTTTCTGAATTAGAGTCTCTGTCACCACGCAAAAGGTTTCTGTGTTTCCATGAAGCGTATACTCCCAAAGTATATTTTGAGAAGAAAGACAAGCCAACTTACGGAACACCTGGGGATGAGCTTCTACAGGAACACCAGTGGCTGGTGGGACCTTGGGATGAGAATTACAGTGAAGATGACAGTGATGCATGGGGCGCGTGCTGGTGCTTGGTCTTGAAGTGGTCCGCCCCACAGCCTGAGCCACGATGGCTGCCTTGGCCTGACCACCCCAGGGAAAGTCAGTTTGGCTCAAGGGCTGCCATAATATCAGAAAGACCAAGGGCGAGTGGCTGTCACCAGGTGTTTAACCAGCTACATACAGAAGCGTCACCTCTGCAAGTTGTAGAAGTTGTAAGGAAAGAATGACAAGAAAAGGAGGTGCCCAGAGATGTTGAGGTCGAGGTCTGTGTATCTGAGTAAAAAAGGAAAAACAATTCTGTAAGTGACTGTGACGTGAACTCCCAGTTAATTGCATTGCTAGACTATTTACTTCACTTGCCAGAGAATTCTTTTCTCCAGAGCAATTATAATAGGCTATTGTTGGCTGTTAGGTTAAAGTATCCCTAGAAGCACCAGTGTTATTTGATCAAATTGTGCGAAGCATGTTGTGTGACAGGGAAATCGGGAGGCATTCAGTCAGTTTTTCTTTTTTTGTTTTTTCTAGAGAGAGAGTGCACATGGCAGGGTGGGTATGCAAAGGGAGAGAGAGAGAGAGAGAGAGGGAGGAAGAGAGTCTTAAGCAGGCTCCACGCTCAGCCCAGAGCCCAATGTGGGGCTTGATCTCCTGTCCCAGAGATAGCAGCCCAAGAGGAAACGAAGATTTGGACGCTTAACCGATTGAGCCATCCAGGCGCCCCTCAGTTCTTCTTAAGGGAAGATGGAAAACTGAAATAAATGGCCAGTGGAAACAGTAGCAACATCTGAAATCAGATGTCCCCAAACTAGGAAACTTCCAGGGAGGATGCGTGTTGGTAATGTTGTCAGTTGATTGAGCAGAGATGTGAACGGCGTGGAGCTGGAATGGGAAGGGACTGTCATAAAGCACGCCCCCAACACCATATAAGTTTCCTTTCCCTTTCACTGGTTTCATTCTGCTTTGTTGGAGGAGGTCCCAGGACTTCAGCGACATGGACGTGAAATTCAGATTTTGTGAAAAGCATATTACAAAAGCCCAAGATTTCCCTTCAGATATTAATCTATCTAGTTAAGAAAGACTTTATTATTATTTTTTCTTTCCCAGAGAGATAGGCAGTTGGATATAAAATGAAAGAAAGATGATCTCTCTGTGATTGCTTTCTGGCCAGAACGTGTGCCCTGCTGCCCTAGAAACATCTCTCTGATCAGAGAAATGATGACAAAGAAGAGCTCTGGTTTCTTCGCCACCTGCCTAAGGGTTAATCTTTTCTTTTTGCCCCCAGAGTCAATTCCGTCTAGCACTGACAACCATGTCAACTTCAATGGAGTGTCTCCAAACATCTGGAAGATAGACAAATAGTCAAATAGACACTATGGTACCATCACAGAAATGTGTTGTCTTTTCTGTGTCTCTGTCTTACTCCTAGAATTGTACTTGCAGTTTTACTTAAAGCAAACCTGTTATTTAAATCTGCAGTAGGGATCCTTGCTAGATGAAGATGAATATATTGGTCATGCTAGTGTGGAGGGATGGGCTCACGTGAGCTGCCCGCCCCATTCAGTCAGGGGAGAGTCATTCTTCTGGGGCGCAGAAAACCAACGGAACGTTTCTGAAACGCTTGCGGTGTCTCAGAGGGAAAAAGGAGCTCCGTGGCAGAAGTATAGCCAGAGAAGACCACTGCAAAAAACCCCTGAGGGCAAGAATAACCACATGAGAGAAACCACATGGAAGCCGCAGAGCCCACTCATTTCCTTTTGATGGGCAGAAGTTAGGATGTGGGACAACCATGCCATTAAGAAGCGTTTATTATCTCTTTTATCACATTTCTTTTGCATCGTGCCTCAAAGGTCTAAGTCAATTAGGGAGTCATTAAATAATATTCCTGTTCCTTGCCACCCTCTCCACCCCCTCACCCCCCGCCCGCCCAAGTTTGCCCCAGTTGAGAGACATGGCACAAAACCAGGGAGATGGAGAAAGAAAAGCTAGCTTTGTTACAGTCTGAGCTGATGGGAGAAGTGGTTAGATGTGCAGCCCCTAATGCCTGCTGGGTATCCTCCCTCCTTTGGACATTCTCTCCCTCCTGGGCCCGCAGCAGACAGAGCCTGCCCAGCAAAGGCACCCTCTTTGCAGACTGGGAGATCCACGAAAGAGGCAGGAAGGCTTGGTTTATCTCGCACACTCTCCTTGCTGATGACTCAGGCATGAGGGAGTGAGTGGGAGAGGCTGGAGAGGTTACATGGACTTTATTTACCCTCCAGAGAGAACGAAAACTTCCTTTCTTCTGCAGAATTGTCCTTTACCCTCCAGACCCCTGTGCTGTGCTTCCGCAGTCCTCGGCTCTGAACCCGGGGCTTGTCCTGCTTGTCCCACCAAACCCCTCTGCTGGACCGGATGCTGTCCCTGGTGTCCTCACCCTTCTGCACGACACGTCCCCTACCTCAGCATCCCCCCTCCCTCCTCCCTGGGATCGACTGTAGGTAAGATCTGTGGCTTTCCATCTTCTCTGTGAATACTTTTCGTATTTATCGTATGCCATGTTCAAAGAGTACTATAAAATAGTTCCCATTTTCTAAACCTCTGTACAGTTTATCCCTTTATTCACTCCGGTTTTCCCCATCCTTCATTTCATCTTTTTCATCTATAGGTACACGTGTGGACATCTTGCCTCTCCAATTAGATTGCTGGGGACAGAATTGGTTGCTTCTGTCTGTCTTTTGTCCCTGTCCCAGGGACTAGGCTAACGTACAGTGCAGCCTTTCTGTAGATAGTGGGTATGTCCTGGCTTGAGCTCTCTAGAAAACAGACTCTGAGGCAGAACTCACATGGGGAGGTTTTAAGAGGAAGTACAATTCCAGAACAGCAGTGGTGAGGGACTAGAAGAGGAAGGTAATGAGCTACCACACTGCTCAGAGCTGCTCATGAAAACACAGCTCATGAAGCTCTGTGACATGCATTGTCTTGCAGACAGGTCTCGGGAAGCCCTGTCCCTCACAAGAGTCTGTCACGAGAGGAGAGGCAAGGAATTGGCCTTTTGGCTCCTTCTTGTCTCCTGTCTCTCACTGGCCAAGGTTACCCCACTGGGCTTTAATTCCTGCTTCCAGGTTGTGTTACCCAGTTGCTGTGGTCAGCCTGGGGGTCAGCCAGATCCTCTACCCCACAGCATGGTGTCCCCGGGAATCCTGAAGCAGTGGGAGGAGCCAGGACCTCCATAGTACCAGTTAAAGTGGACTGGGATGTTCGGGCTGCTGTAGCTCTTGGAACGCTAATCACGACAGAGACTGAGACAGAGCCATCACCCCTAGGGTGACTGAGACATGGGGCAGTGTTAGGAGACAAGAGGGAAGCAAGGGTGGGGACTTTACACAGAGCAAGCAGCCAGAGAAATGGTGTGGGCGAGAGGCAGACACATGTGGAAAAGCACATAAAGTGGGTCTAATATGGACCCAATAAATAGATGTTAGTGTAAAAACTAAATATAATAAATGTTGAATGAATCTGTATTCACTTCTGCTGGCCTCCTGTGTTTCTACCTTACTGGTATTATTGGGATAGACAAAGAGGGATTTAAGGCTTAACACAAACTTAAGTAAGTACTAAGGGATCAGAATAGAGGAAGGATTTTTTTTTAAAAAGTGTGAGATCAAGGGAATTTATCAAAGAAGTCTTCCTGGAGGAGGTGAGTTTGGAGTTGTCTTTTAAGGGCTATAATTGTGAGGATTTGTAAAGAGGAGGGAGTTATCTCTAAAGGTCAGAATCTTAGAATCTAAGCAAAATGCTAGGTTTGGGGGTAGATTTTAGACATGTGTTATGATAGTTCAGCTTCATCACTTTTTAAAATAGATGTAACAACAATCTAGAAAATTGCTATTTCTACTTTGGCTCATAATCCAAATTTTGGCAAAACATAAAAGGGCCTTTTGCCTTTGAGATTAAAAAAATTAAAGTTGATGGTATCTAGTGTTGGCAAAGAAATGGAGAAGCGATTTTCTTATACATTCTTGTAAGTATTTGAATACAGCCCTCTTGGAAGGCAGTCCTATATTTTTATCAAAATTTGAAATGCAAATTATTGACCTAGAAATTCAATTTTGGGGGAATTTATACATAAATATATTTGTACATTTTTCATTGCAATTTTGTTTCGAGTAGTTAAAATGAGTTCAAATGAAGTATCTGTCCGCAGTGGAATGGTTAACAGAGATGTATGGGGCGCAACATGTTATGTGTCTGTTACAAGAAATAGACCCGTTTGTACCAGTGTGGAAGGATCTCAAGACACATTGAAAATGTCTTGTGGTAAAAGGACATACATGGTATCAGCCCAGTGATATAAGAAACAGCAAAGATCAAAACTAAAAAAAAAAAAAAAAAAAAAAAAGAGAGAGAGAGAGAGAGAGAAAGAAATCCTGACCTAAGGATTGGGACATTTATCCTATTTGCTTCTGTATGTATTCCCCTGCCTAATTTGGGGTGGGGAAACCCCTGCAAAGGTATCATCCTGCAAATAAGAACCAAAGTTCATCTCCCAGAAAATGTCAGAGGAAATGTTCATGTTATGCTTAAAAGTAAAGAAGGAGAAAACAGAAAGATAATTGGGAAGGAAGCCATAGGTAGTTCTGTACCAATGACATTTCATCGAACTTAGGATGAGGAATTCTTTTTTATGTACTGAAGAAAAACAAATGCCAACTATTTAAAAAGGCCTTTTATAGGGGGAAGTGGTGGAAAGTCAGAAAAGAGTATTAAAAATCAGAATATAATAATGTAACTCATTATACAAGGAAAGATTTTTGAAAAATAGATGAATACTGAAAACAGAATAACATTTTGATTTTATTGTGCAGATTAACAAGTTTTACCCGGACAAGATGAAAAATTTTAGAAAACCTGTTTTGATGTAAGCAGGACAGTGCAAATAAGACTTTTTTCTTTTCTTCCTGCAACTTAAATACTGACCCCAGGTGGAACTAGTATGTAGAAAAAAATCAGTTTCAAAGATCTGAGGACGCTGCTCTGCCCTGTCCCTGAGAGGAGCTCAGACATGCAGCCCCTCCCTCCACACTTGCTACAACAGCATCCACCCCCCCACACCCCCCACACCTCCCACACCCCTTGAGGTGACTTGTTCTTTGCTTGGACGACAGCTCTGCTGATTACAAACTTCTTAGTATTCTATTGAAGTAAAATCCACCTGGGGGGAAGGTTTACCTCTAATACACATTAGAAAGAGCTTTAAAAATTGATCAAGGCCTGGTCTCCACCCCTGGACCAATTAAGTCCCTGGGAATGGGGCCCAAGCATCAGCTTGTTTCTCCCAGTGCCCCAGGGGGTTGCCTGTGCAGTGAGGATTGCCAACCCTTCCACCTCTGGAAACCCATCAGATTTTTAAAGAGCACACTCTCGTGTTACACCTTCATCTCTTCTCCGAGAAAATTATCCTCCAGTCTTCAGGTGCGATGGCATGTAATGTTTTAAAGGTCTGTATGATGGGTATCAGCTTGGGTTGAAATCACTTTTACTAAGGCTTTTCTTTATAATTGGGGGACACACAGTTGTAGTGACATGAATCATATTACAAGAACACAGACCAAAATTTGATCATGGACTGTTCAGTATGTACACATGGGCTTGCATTTTTGTATATATACATTAATAAAGTTTGTCACCTTGAACTGGAGGGTCTATTTAGTTGTAGCAGGTGGACTAGAATGCAACGTAGGCCTACAGATGTGAGAGTTTCCTGAGTTAGGAATCTATGTAGTGAGCAGGTTCTTCTGAATCTGCTTGTATTTTTTTTTTTTAGTGTTTTTTAAAGCATTCTGCTTTTTGTAATGATTTATTGAATTTATTTAAAGCCTATTTATTTAAGAGAGAGAGAGAGCCCAAGCAGGGGAGCAGCAGGCCGAGGGAGAAGCAGGTTCTCCACTGAGCAGGGAGCCTGATGTGGGGCTCGATCCCAGGACCCTGGGATCATGACCTGAGCTGAAGGCAGATGCTTAGCGACTGAGCCACCCAGGCATCCCTTTTGTAATGATTAAAAACCAACCCAGAGCAGTGGCAGAAATGTCAAAGGTGGGACACATACGTGGCTTGATGTAGTGGGCATTCAGTCAACCAAATACAGTTTCTTTTAAAAAGAAAGCTATAACAGTATAATTTTTTTATTTTGGTTTTGGTCTAGTAACTTGTAACTAGGAATTATGATATGGGTACTGTAGAATCTCAGTTTCCTTCAGAAATCTATGCATATTTTGTATCTGGCGAGTATTCTGTTTCTGTGATTGGTGAGGATTGGTTTTGCCTGGGGAAATTGTGTTAAAGTTGAATTTCTCACCACCACAGTTCTCATATGGGGACACCTAAAACAATGTGTGTGTAATGTGTGTTCAGGGTAGGGGGCTAAGGCACTGTGCCCCCCTCCAGAGATTACCATGTTCCTGGACCCCTAGCTGGGCACTGGGATGAAGGTGGGGTGACCTGGTCCTCAGGCATGGTGCCTGGAGACTGGGGTGAGCTGAGGGATGGTGTCAGGGATGAAATGGAATTGAAGCATGGCCCAGGCATTGGATCTAAAGAGGCCAACAGCAGGTGTCCAATAGATGGGGAAATTTGGGGAGGAAGGGTCGAGGGGAGCCCCAGGTTTTAGTGCCAGTGTAGCTGTCATAGGCTATTAGTAGGAAGGAGCTATAAGGGCTGCTTATTTAGAGTGCACTTACCTTTGTCCTGGAAGGGATATAAAATATTTCATCTATTTCTCTTGAGGAAAAAAGTTCAATATGGTTTCATGTAGCTGAAGTGGTGGCAGTGGTCAGCAGTCTGGAAATCCTGACTTATCCCCATCCACATTTCTTGTACTGCTCTGCACTTAACCCACCCTGACTTTGCCCTCGACTTCTGCCTGCCTGTGTGCATTTGTACGTCTCTGATGAAAGGGGTCATGTCCCTCCGCAGCAGTCTGCTACTCTTCTCCTGTGTCACCTGGCCAGGTGTCCCACATCCTGCCTCACCCTGAGCTGCTCTCTGGACACATCCCACCTCCTGCTCCCTGATGCAGAGCTTTCATTGATCTGATTTCCTTTTGGGGTGCATTGTGGGGACCGGAGGCAGCAAGGACCGAGACGGGCCATGCCCCGGACAGCCACAGTTCTGTCCCCCCTACCACACACCGTCATCCCAGTTACTGGCGGAGACCATTTCTTCCTGAACGGTTCCATTTCTTTCTCTTCTAATCCCTTTGAGAGAGTTCAGCCTCGGAGAGCAATGAAACTCTAGGCTCCATGGCTTCTTTCCAGCTGGGCGCAGTTCTAAACTGCACTCAAAGCCAATACTAATTATGTTCAAAGTTTCTTATTAATAACAGAGTAAAGACATATGTGAGTGAATATTGAATATTAATTTTCTCTAATGAAAGGGCTTGGCTATTTCATTATGGATGTCGGCCATCCTGGTATCTATAGATGGAGCCGTGGCACAGAGCCTTAAATGTCAGGAGGGGATGATGGTGCCCTCTGGCAGGAAGCTTCCAATTTTCTGGGACAGCTTTTCCCACATTCTTGCTAAAAGCCTGTGGGTAGTTCTGTGGCTTGGCAAATAGAGCAAAACCTGCTGGATTTGAACCGCTCTCATAGAGAATCCATGATCACACTCTGGGGCCATAACAGGTTCATTTTTACATTTCCTGTGTTTAGCTTTTCTTACATAAATACATGTTTAAACTAGCTTGTGAATTTGATTTAGTTTTTTTAATAAAAGATTTTATTTATTCATTTATTTGAGAGAGAGAGAGCACAAGCAAGCAGAGAGAGAGAGAGGAGGAAGCAGGCTCTCCACCGAGCAGAGAGCCCGATGCGAGGCTCGATCTCAGGACCCTGAGATCATGACCTGAGCCAAAGGCAGAGGCTTTAACCCACAGAGCCACCCAGGTGCCCCAAATTTGATTTAGTTTTAAATCCACTCAGGAGAACGTTGGGCTCATAAAAAGTTACCAGTTTCACGCATACACACGATTTACGCTCTGCCTCGAGGAGTGCCTTATACACCATAGTCTCTTAAGAGTTTGGTTCAGGAATTACTGCAAATTATCAAAGCCAGCCTCTGAATTTCTTTGCGGGGTAGCACTTTATTAAAAAGCAGGTTTGTTATTGTTTGCGTTTGAACATGACAAAATCACTTCTTTAAAAAGATTCTTACCAATTTCATGTCCGTCACATCAATTTATCAGTTCTTTTTTTTTTTTTTTTTGCATTTTCAAAGTATAATGAAATATTTTTTCTTTTTTTATTGAAGTCTTTATCATACAGCGTTCTATTAGTTTCAGGTGTACAAGATAATGGTTCAATAATTCTATACAGCACTCAGTGCTTGTCCGGATAAGCGCACTCTTCATCCCCAGTATATATTAGATCAATGGTTCTCTGCTTCACATGAAGAGCCCCATTCAAGACCCATTAAGTCAGAATCTCGGGTGTGGGTTTTGGGCACTCGGGACAGGGTCTTAATTTTTTTTAACAGTTTTATTGAGGTAATTAATATACAACAAACTGCACATGTTTAAAATGGACAGTCTGAGGAGTTTGGACTTATGCATTCCCCTGCGTCACCATCGTTGTCATCAAGGCAATAACCACACTGTCTGTGGGCTCCCGAGTGCCAGCAGGGCTGAGATCAGCTCGCAGTAGACACCCAAAACCATGAGCTGCTTACGGCATATCATTTGTACTGTATTCTCATCTAATATTTATTAATAACAACATCAATGGAAGGGGTGCCTGGGTGGCTCAGTGGGTTAAAGCCTCTGCCTTTGGCTCAGGTCATGATCTCTGGGTCCTGGGATCGAGCCCTGTGTTGGGCTCTCTGCTCAGCAGAGAGCCTGCTTCCCCCTCTCCGCCTGAAACAAAACAAAACAAAACAAAAACCAACAACACCAATGGAAATAGTTAATTACAATTTCCCAGTGTATCCCATTGTCTCTCTTGAGACATAATATGACCCATTAAGACAATGAGGAACATTACTATTTTTTATGTCAGACTAATAGTGCTCTGCTCAAACTCTCTGCCCCAGGAAGGACTGTCTCCACATATTACCTGGTGTTGGAGACTGCGTGGATCCTGCTCTGATAAGTTCATTGGAAAGTTCAAGCTTTTCACAGTAATCTGGGCTAACGTGGTAGAGAGCAGACTACCAAGCTGCAGATGTATAGCCGGGGTGGGGCGCTGGGGGGCTGGGGGACAGGGCTGTGAAGGACCTGCCCGGAACCTGGCGAGAATGTGGGCTAGAGCTGCTCTGTCCAGGTACCCAGCCTGAAGTCAACTGATCACCAGTTCCCAGTGAGGGAAATGGAACTTTGTAACTGAATAAGGCTCCATGTATCAGTGGTGTAAGAACTTAGCTGGCTGTGGTGTTCCCCGGGTGGCTCAGTTGGTTAAGCATCCCGCTCTTGATTTCTACTCAGGTCATGATCTCAGGGTTGTGAGATCAAGCCCAGCTTAGAGTCTGCTTGGGATTCTCTCTCCTTCTCTTTTGGCCCCTCCCCCTGCTTGTACTCCCCTTTTCTCTCTTAAATAAATAAGTAAATAAATAAAATCTTTAAAAAAACAGAGAGAGAACTTTACTGATTGTTTTCTAGCCAGTGCTAATAAAACAGTAGATCTTTAGAAAATGATGTAGAAAAGCCAAATGGAATAGCATTAATGGCCCATACAAGGAAATTGGTTAAATGAATATGATTTATTCATATGGTAGACTATTACCCAGACACCAAAATTGATTATGTAAGATAGTTAATGACTTGGGGAAATGTTTGTTTTGAGTTGTTAGGTGAACAGAGCAGGTTACTAAATAATGGTTTAATTTATTACACCACTTCTGTTTTGAAAAATGTGTACAGGGGCGCCTGGGTGGCTCAGTGGGTTAAAGCCTCTGCCTTCCGCTGGGGTCATGATTCCAGGGTCCTGGAATCGAGCCCCGCATCGGGCTCTCTGCTCGGCAGGGAGCCTACTTCCTCCTCTCTCTCTATGCCTGCCTCTCTGCCTACTTGTGATCTGTCAAATAAATAAATAAAATCTTAAAAAAAAAAGAAAAAGAAAAATGTGTATAGACACACATCCATACAGAAAAAAATAAAACATGTGGAAGACATAAAGACCAAAACATTGACAATTTTTGTTTCTGGTGGTTGGAGAAAACATTCTATTTTAATGTTTTTCTTTTAATTTTTTGGTACTTTCCATGTTTTGAAAAATGAAAACTCTTTTTTTTAATCAGAAAAAATAAATGCCACTAAAAATCAGCTGCAGAAGATTCCCCAAATAAAAACTCAAAGCCTGTCTAAAACAATCCAGTCAAAATGAAGTACAGAAATAAAATTCATTAGCATTCCAGCTTTGAGCTTGTGCGTTACCCAATAGGCGCCCACTAAGTGCTTCTCGAGCGATTTGAATAATGACGGAGCTGCGCAAAATAAATAAACCCCGCTCGAGTTGGAACCGGCTCCGTTGCTTTTCAGAGTCATCAAAGCAAATTTGTTTTGTATATTCTATTAAACTGAAGTTCGAGGTTGCAAGGCGTTTGTATTAAGGTTGAAGTGTGTTGGCATTTCATTTCATTTTGACGGACTCCCGCTGTGATTCAGCAAGAGGCCAGGGTGATACGCAAATTAGCAGGTTTGCGCGGAGGGGCGGTTGCATTCGTTCTTGAAAACTCATTTCTGGGGAGTCTTCTCTCGGAAGTGGAGGAAGACCTGAAGTGCATCTACGCACCCCTCACGTTGTGGTAAAGTGGTTGAAGTCTGGCGGGGGCTCCCTGAGTCTGCGCCTGCGTCCCTTGCACCCAGCCCTCTGCCCTGCCCGGTCAGCGCTCTGCCCACCACTGTTGCCACTCGCGATTACCCCCACCGCGCCCCTTCTCCGCCCTGCTTGGTGTCTTCTCATTCCTTTGTCTTTATTCATGCACCTGCACTTACATCGCCCCTGGCCTAAAACCACCCCTCATCTCTGCTGCCCCCTAGCGTTACCACTCAGTTTTACCCCTTTCTTTCTCTGCCCGCGGCTCAGTGAAGTGGGCGGTTACTTATTGCCCAATCCCAGCCTGACATGCTTTCTCCCACCTCGGAATGCCCCCTGCAATTTATTGGCACTTCACAGCGAGCGTGTGAGTCACATGCTTCATCCGCTGCTAGGCCAGACCTGTTCTTGTCTTTGACACATTTCTCCCTCTACCTCTGAATTCCCGGGAAAACAGCAGGCCCTACAGGGACTGATTTCTAAGACTTTAGGGCATCTTCCAATTCAAGAATATGGAAAGCTTTGTAGTGTGTTTGGCTTTTCCCATGGGACACATTGCCATTAAGAGCTCTGTGCTTTTTTTTTTTTTTTTTTGCATATATGTATCTTCTTCAACTTACAATGGGGTTACGTCCTGATGAACCTACTGTGAGTTGAAAATATTATAAGTCTAAAATGCATTTAGTACACCTAACCTACCGAACATCACAGTTTAGCCTCTGGCCTACCTTGCTTGTGCTCAGAACGCTTACATTAGCCAGCAGCTGGGTAAAATCCAACACACAGCCGATTTGGTAATAAAGTGTTGAATATCTCATGTAACTTCTTGACTATTGTACTTAAAGTGACAAACAGAATGGCCTGTGGGTACAGAATGAACGGTTCCCTGTGTGTGACTCATTGACCCCAGTGATCGCATGGCTGGCAGAGCTGGGGCTCGCTGCCTAGCATCGAGAGAGGATGGCCCAGCATACTGGTAGCCCGGGAAAAGATCTAATTCAAAATTCAAAATGAAGTCCATTTTCTACAGATTGCATATTGCTTTCATACCATCCTAAAGTCAAAAAATCCTAAGTGGAACTATCCTAAGTCAAGCACTGTACCTCATGTCTAAACTTAATTGGCTTTCCAACATTAACTGAAGTTTTATCTCTCAGCATCTTCCCCTCCTCACAAAGTTTTGGTTTATTTGTTTGTTTGTTCAGTAACATCCGCAGAAACATAAGAGGTATGCTATATTTCCGTTAGCCATTTGTATGTCTTCATTGGAGAAGTGTCTGTTCATGTTTTCTGCCCATTTTTTGACATGATTATCTGTTTTTTGTGTGTTGAGTTTGAGGAGTTCTTTATAGATCCTGGATATCAGCCCTTTGTCTGTAGTGTCATTTGCGAATATCTTCTCCCATTCTGTGGGTTCTCTCTTTGTTTTGTTTAGCCATCAGGGAGATTCAAATCAAAACCGCATTGAGATACCACCTTACACCAGTTAGAATGGCCAAAGTTAACAAGACAGTAAACAACATGTGTTGGAGAGGCTATGGAGAAAGGGGAACCCTCTTACGCTGTTGGTGGGAATGGAAGTTGGTGCAGCCACTTTGGAAAACAGTGTGGAGATTCCTTAAGAAATTAAAAATAGAGCTTCCCTATGAACTTGCAATTGCACTACTGGGTATTTACCCCAAAGATACAGATGTAGTGAAAAGAAGGGCCATCTGTACCTCAATGTTCGTAGCAGCAATGGCCACAGTCGCCAAACTGTGGAAAGAACCAAGATGCCCTTCAACGGATGGATGGATAAAGATGTGGTCCATATACACTATGGAGTATTATGCCTCCATCAGAAAGGATGAATACCCAACTTTTGTATCAACATGGACGGGACTGGAAGAGATTGTGCTGAGTGAAATAAGTCAAGCAGAGAGAGTCAATTATCATATGGTTTTGCTTATTTGTGGAACATAAGGAATAACATGGAGGACACGGGGAGATGGAGAGGAGAAGGGAGTTGGGGGAAATTGGAGGGGGAGACGAATCATGAGAGACTGTGGATTCTGAGGAACTAACTGAGGGTTTTGGAAGGGTGGGGAATGGGAGGTTGGGTGAGGCTGGTGGTGGGTATTGTAGAGGGCACGTATTGCATGGAGCACTGGGTGTGATGCCTAAACAATACATTCTGGAACACTGAAAATAAATTTAAAAAATAAATAAAATTTCTTTTAAAAAGTGGTATGCCATAGCACCAAGTCAGACAGACCACAATCAAATCCCATCTCTGACATGGACAAGCTCTCTGACTTCGGGATGTATATGGTGCTTTAATATGCCCATGTAGAAAACCGGTATAATAATGGCCATTTTGTGGGATTACTGTGGGATTAAGTGAAGCTTTGTGTCGGAACTTCTTAGCCCCTCCTCTGGGCCATGAAAGCCACTCACTGAATGCTGGAGCACAGGTCCTTTCTTCCTGGCTCCCTCCTTTCATACCGGAAATCAGGTTCAGAATAAGGAAACAGCATCGAGGTGTGGGTACTGGGCAGTCAACGAGTTTGTGTATTTCCAGCTGGTGTCCTGGCAGACGGCTGTGTCACATTCTCGGTGAGCCTCCCGGGCAGTCACTGTGAAATCACCAGCCACAAACATGAGGCCACGAATGCCAAGGGTCTTGTGTCTCTGCTTTGCTTAACCAACATGATCCAGCCAAAGAATCTGAAAGATTAGAAAATATACATTGCAAGTATTAAAGCAGCAGATGGCATTCATGTGTTGGCAGCTCCCTGTGCCATCGAGTGACTCACACGCCCCTAGCTATGGTAGAGGGAAAGGGGAACGCCACATTGCCTTCCTTTCTTGGAACTGCCATGTTTTTCTTGTCTCTGATGCCAGTGTCTTCTCACAGGATTTGCAAGAGAAGAAAAGTCTCAGTGTTCTGGAAATGCTAGAAAACGTTCCCAAACTTTCTTAGCATCCTTCCTAGCAACGGACCCAGTGACTTCCTCCTCATTTCTTCCGGGTGGCACTGCTCTCGTGGTGTTTGTCACCCTTGGCCACCTACTAGCCATGCCACGCTGGGCCATTTGTTCCTTTTCTATGCCTGTCCTAGCTTTTCCCTCCTATGGGATGAGATCATAAAATCACCTACCTCGTAAAGTTATTATCAACTATATGGATCAGATATATGCCCAAAGCACCCAGTATAGAGTAAGCTTTCTATGTATCTTGTTCTGTACTCGTTCTAGCTGCGTAAACAATGTATGCACCCATGGGTCGGTGGGAGTGACCTAGACTAGGAATCCCAAAGCTCCCCGTTTACTAGCTGTAATGAATTACTGGTAATTCACCTAACCTTACTGAAGCTTTGTTTTTATCTGTAAGATGGCAAGAAAAATACTTGTTTTTCAGTGTCAAGTGAGATGACTTTTGTGAAAAATAAGTCGCAAAATGCCATTCAACACAAGATGGTATTTACTGGCTCTCATCTCTGTCTTTGAACAGGAGCTGCCCAGTCTTTGTTGTCCTGGCGTATCTCTCAGGGCAGTACATTGACCCCAGTGGATCAAACGGTAGTTGTTGAATGAACGGTCGAAACATTCGACACAGCAGAGAAAAAAGAAGCAAGGCAGGAAGGACTCCGCGTTCAGCAGAGATGGCGGGAAATCTACAAGCACGCTCGCGGGCTGTTTTGTAGGCGGGGCACGATGGGCGGTCCCTCTGAGGATTTCCAGTCTTACTTTACACAAAGTCTGCGGGGGGGGGGGGGGGGGGGGCGGGGGGGGGGGACTGGAAGTGTCCGGTTAGAGCAGGGAGGACAGGTTGTGTCGTTCTGGGCAGGCACACTGAGCATCAGCAGAAACTGCAGCTTCAATGGTCTGACAGGGATGATGCAGACAGAAAAACGGAAAGAGCAGACACGAAATCTTAAAAAGCTCTTCTGTGTGGGGCTCTTTACTCTAAAGAGAGATCCTGTGAGGCTTACGGAAAGCTAAATTAGACAAAGCAGTTGAGATCTTTGGGGAACAATTTCACTTTGGCATGGGCAAACCAGATGACCTAAAATGACAGATTCTGCTAATTTCCATGATTGCCTCCGGGAAGGATGGAGCTAACTTGGCTCAGTTTTTGCAATATGTTTCTCAAACATAACTCCTTGGTCTGCTGCACAGGTAATTATTCTAATGAAAAAGTTCATGTTGCCAATTATCTCAACTATGACCTAATTTTCTCTAATGATGCTAGAATCTAATTCTTCTGGGTTTTGCCATTTCTACTGAGTTAAATGTTAAAACCTTTATTCAGCAGATGAATTGCTTGGTCATGTCGGTTTATGTAGCTATTTATAGCTTCAGGATGATTTGCAGTCAGTTTGGAGACTTGGTAATTATTAATTTTAGGTAATGACATTGAGACTAAAAATACATTCATTTTTATTTATTAATAGTTTGGATTTTGCTATTTTTAATAACATTCTTTGTGACATAGTGCCTTATTTAGTATTTTTGTCATGACATGAACATCATTGTAGATGGCATCCTTGTCTAATTTGTCGATGGCACGAAGGTGAAAGGCAAAATGACTATTCTGGAAAGGCAGCATGGAGAGGTTGAGAATTTTTGGGCAAGTTGGAGTAATGAACTCCATTTTAAAAAGGTGAAATATTAATGGGGTGAAAATAAAGCATTTACTTGGTTCTGACAACAATACCTTCAGAAAGATAAGGGAGCTCTTCGTAGTCCACCTGACTCACAGCTGTAAGAACAGCCAGTAAATGAGGTTCCACCATTTTAGTCTGTATGTATGGCGTGTTTGGAGCAGTAGAGAACTGAGAGGCTCAGGGGCCCCTGAGGAGCTGGGACTTCCCAGTCTGGGTCTGGAAAGTCGGGCATTATCAGGATCAGACAACCTCAGGGATGCCTTCTCTCTCTCATGATCCCTCTTTTGGCCTTTCTGCTTCCCTCGGCGTATTCTGGAAGTTCTCCTCTGACACGTGACATCATCTCTAAATCCCAGAGAAAGCTGGTTTGATTGACGTGGCTGCTTATCATCTCACTTCTGGCGCAGGACTCTTGCACAGAGCTACCTCATGGATCATCCACCAGCCTCTGTGGGGCATCCCTGCATCAGATGCCCACCGCGGTCCAGTCAGTGGCCACCTCTGCTCAAACCACAGCTCACCCCCGCTTTTCGGAGCAGCAGGCTGTGGCTGGGAAGTTTACGTTAGAATGTGAATCTGGATATGTCTCCAAAGGCCAGAACTGGGACCAATGAGTGAAAGCTACAGGAAGCGGTGTTCAGCCTCGTACAGAGTCCCTTGAAATGGAAAAGGCCATAAGCAGATAGGTGGTTGGATACAGTGACCTTCTAGGCCCCCTCCAATTTCCAAAATCATGTGTTTTTATCTTTATTGCCACTCTTTTATTTCTTTCCAGAAAGGTCTAATGAAAACCATCTTTTTGCATTATTACTAAAATGAGCCATGAAGAAAATCCTGCCACCGTATAATTAGGATAGGCCTAAGGTGTCAGAAATAATAGTGTTTTTGCCTTAGCCTCTTAAATAAAATATAGTTCATATGTGGAATATTTGTAAATTGGATTTTATTATAGTCAATAACAATGCCATTTAAAGAAAGGGGATAATTTACATAATGTAAATGTAATGGGGCAGCAAACTACAACAGGGATACTACTGCAAGACGGTTGAAGGAAAGTGTGAGGATGTTTGATCATTTTTTTCCAAATGAATTGTAAACGATGTTCCAGATACTTCAGTTAGGCTTTTAAATTCAGATTCATGATGACCTGAGTCAGTTAGGGCAGATATTGGTGGCAGATCTTCAGATAGTTTCCCAAGCAACTGAAGTCTCTAAAGTAGTGTAAGTAAATCTCACTGTTCAAACTATTAATTTGGAAGTGTGTGTGTGTGCACATGTGTGACATAGTGAGTGTGTGTGTGTGTGTGTGTGGTGTATGTGTGGTGTGCATATGTGTGGTGTATGTGTGTGTGGTGTGCGTGTGGTATTGTGTTTATGTGTGTGTGGTGTGTGTGTTTGTGTGTGGCGTGTGTGGTGTGTATGTGGTATATGTGTGGCATATATGTGGTGTTTGTATGTGTGTGGTGTGTGTGGTATGGTAGTATGTATGGCGTGGTGTGTGTGTGTGTGTGTGTGTGTGTGTGTTGTGAAGGGAGAATAAAAATCATTCCATAAAATGTTATTCCTGTCACAAACAACAGAAATTAGCATTTAATCTGAGAAAATCTGAAAGCACCAGGAAGACTCCAGGATGCCTCTTCTCCCACTTGCCAGCGTGAGAATGCACCGTGACCAAAAAAGACAGAAGCCAACACCGAATGGAGTAGCTTTACCTCCAACTTTCTGTTAACTGTATTCCTCCCAGGAAATACATGGTTAGGAGAGAGACTAGCTTTGTTAAAGTTCTAGTTCCCCCTTTCTGGAGACAAGACTAAGCTCACTTGGCTTCAATTTCCTCATCTGTAAATTATAAATAAACTATTATAATAATATTAGTTGGGTCTGAGAATTTTGTGAGGATTGAAGCACTTCTTAGCAGGGTCCAGCTCATATGAAGTGCTGTCATTTAGCTAGTAGGATTCTTTCTTATCTTTATTATTCTGTAAGGGGTGGGAGGCCAGAGAGCCTAGTGCTGGTGTGGCTCCATGTCTTCTGGTCTTACCGGCCCAGCTGGAGAGAATCTTGTGTCCAGTTGACATACCTCCCCCAGAAGACTTGATTCCGTCCTAGTGGTGTTCTTTTGCTTGGACCTTGCCTATGTCACTGTACTTCTCAGAGCCTCAGTCTCTTGTTCTCGAAAATTAGGGCATGGTTTAAGTTTATAGGGTTTTAAACTTTGGATACTAATAATTTAAATCACATTTGTTTTTTTTGTTTGTTTGTTTTGTTTTTTTAAGATTTTATTTATCTGTTTGACAGATAGAGGTCACAAGTAGGCAGAGAGGCAGGCAGAGAGAGAGGGGGAAGCAGGCTCCCCACCGAGCAGAGAGCCTGATGCGGGGCTTGATCCCAGGACCCTGGAATCATGACCCGAGCCAAAGGCAGAGGCCTCAACCCACTCAGCTACCCAAGTGCCCCTAAATCACATTTGTTTTAAAACAAACGAGTTATCAAAGCTGCAAACCGTTAGGGAGACACCGAATGTTAGGGAGAGGCCGAATGTTCAAGCTAGATGAGCCATCTGGAAACATCTTCTCTGACTTTGTGTCTTTGGAAGAAATGCTGATTTCATGTCAGGGATTTATCTGGCCTGGACGGAGCCAAGCCAGCAATACTTTCTACAAGCTCCCCCGGTGCCCGCAAGGTTGAGAAGCACTTAGCGAGCCCAAGGTCAGACCCTTAGCGCTGGGAGCAGGTCTAGCACTCCCACCTCCTGCTCACCTCGCTGCACACTGACCCCAAGTTTTGGTTTCAAAGAGGTTTTCTGAATACTCTTTTCTGTGACTTTTACCATTTCTCTTGAAAGTGAGGTATTAAGCAAACACAATATTCAGCGCTTCTGTAAGGTGGTTTCCATTTAATGAAGGCTTCATTCCCCGTCTTTCTACCTTAACCTTGTGCTTGTTTTCTTACGGTGATGTGTTTAGCAACCCCTTTTATTCCCAGACACTCTTTTCTCACCACCTTCAAAGCCACCTCTAAAATGTAATTGCATTGCTGAGTTCCTCCCTGACATCGTCAACCTTGATCAAATACTTTGCTTGTCACTGTTTGTTCTTTTCGGTCGGTATTAGATTCTTCCCAGGCACAGCCTGTGTGCTGATGTGATTGTAAGGCAACCGGTATTCCCATGAAGTATTAGAGCAGAATAAGATCAAGTGCCTTTTTTTCCCTCTTTAATTTGTGTGCACAGTTGTTTCCTGCTGTTCAGGGGTCATTCAGACTCCTATCCTACGCTAAAATATAACTGGAATTACGTTACCTGTTTTCATTACCTGTGGCCAATAAATAGATTAAGGTCTTAAGACATTGATGTTCTTAACTACAGAAATTAATCATGGAATTTAATATGTATTAAGTTCCCCCTTGTCAAATTTAGTAGGATGGTAGAATGAAATATCGGCTTGATAGAATTAACTAACCCAAAACTATTTACACTCTTCTGTGTTTTGGTTTTTTTTTTCCTATTCAGGAATCCTTGTGATAATCTTCCTCAGCACAGCACCCACTGCCCTGTTTGCTGAAGACTTTGGCCAAAGCTACTCTGAGCTGTTGGCATCATTCTGAGAAAAGGACAGCTTTCAAGCCTCAGGGAAACGTTCAGGAGGCTTTGGGCCCCAGTGGATCTTCTAAAGGTGAGAGCGAATCAGTTTTCTCTTTGTCTGTAGAAATCTAAATGAGCTGTTCTGTGTTCTAAAATTGACTTCTTGGAAAAGAGTGTATGAGGAAATAGATTATTGAAAATTCTCTGCAAAGAATTGAGAGCTTTTCTTTTTCAGGAGAATTTTTTAGTAGCTATGAAGGAAATCAAGTGACTATTTTGATGCAACAGGAATTTATTTGAAGTTGTAGCTCTGATCTAAGAAGACTTATTTGAACACACACGCACACCTGTGCACCTTGAAAAATCAATAACATTTCTCTTTTAGAGGAGTTTCTTATGTATTTAGGGTTTCTGAGAGCCTTCATACCTGCCTTGCCCTGCCTTTTAGAATTTTTTTAAGGATAAAACAAAATAGTATATATGAAAGCACTTTGTAAACCATGAAATATTATTTGTGTAAGTAAGAAAAACAATTACTATTTCCAAATATTTGAAATCCTCCAAAATACTCTTATACCCTCCAATCTATTTTTCTTTATAGTTTGATTCATTTTGATTTTGATTTTTGTAAATTTCGCTAGGATCTCAAGAAGCAAAAGTAGTAAGTCTTCACCTTCAGGGAATATCTGTCGAATGCAAGAGACAGACACGTAAATAGCTCTGACCAACTCCAACACGATGAAAGTGTATTGAGAGTGCATCAAGGAAGGAAAAAGACATTGAATGCAGCCTGTGGCCAGAAATTCTGTGTGTAAAAGTAGGCTTCTTGGAGGAGGTGACCCCTGAAAGGGCCCTTGAAAGATGAGTAGGAGTTGGCCTGGTGGAGTGGAGGAGGGTGTTGCCGGCAGGAGCGGTGGGAGAGGTGTGAAGCCTGCATGCAGAAGTAGTAACTTGTTCAGGGTTGTTGAACCACAGGTATGAAGTGTGTGTGTGTGTGTGTGTGTGTGTGTGTGTGTGTGTGTGTAAGCACTGAGGGTTTTAAGATGGCGGCCATTGGTATTTTAGGTATGTTACCTCAGAGAGACTGTAGAGAAGCACCTGGAGGTGAGCAAGATTGAAGGAAGACTTCTTTTGGGTGGATCTGGTAAAGAGATGAGAGGATGAAATTAGAGAAGAAGCAGTGAGGAGTAGAGGAAGAGAGCTTTGACAGAGCTAGATTGTGCTGGATTTGGCCATGGTTTGGGCATTGGAAGTGAGAAAATGTTAGGACCTGGGATTCTCAGGTTTCTGACTCCCATGACATAAAGGGAGTTTAGAGGGTAAGCAGACCATGTCTTGGGGAGGAGAGGACTTTGAGGTATACACGAGACATCTAGGTGGAAATGTGCACTGGGCAGCTGGAAGTGTAGGCACGGAGGTTAGGGGAGGGTTTCAGGCCAGAAATATTGACTTGGGAGTTACAGGCAATAGTTAAAAATCTTTTTTGAAATGTAACTTTGATTTTGTACTTAAGCTTTCAAAATAAGTCAGATAGGAAATAGACGAAAATCATGATTTCACTTATATATGGAATTTAAAACCCCAAACAAATGAACACACACACACACACACACACACACACACACACACACACACCCAAAAAGAGACTCACATATGTAGAGAACAAATTGGTGCTTGTCAGATGGGGGGATGTGGGGAGATGGGTGCAATAGGGGGAGGGGATTAAGAGGTATAAACTTCCAGTTACGAAATAAATAGGAGCACCTGCGTGGCTCAGTTGTTTGAGCGTCTGACTCTTGGTTTCGGCTCAGGTCGTGGTCTCTGGGTTGTGACATCGAGCCCAATGTGGGACTCTGTGCTGTGTGTGAAGCCTGCTTGGGATTCTCTCTCCCTTTGCCCCTTCCCTCCACAGCCCCCCAACTCTCTACCTCCCTCTCTAAAAATAAATAAAATAAAATAAAATACATAAGTCATGGGGATGAAAATGTACAGCATAGAGAATACAGTCAATGATATTGTACTACTGTTGTTTGGTGAGAGATGATGACTACACCAGTTGTGCTGAGCATTTCATACAGTGTGTAACTGTTGAATCATTATGTTGTACACCTGAAACTAGTGTAACATTATGTCAATATAGTTGAATAAATAAAATGACTCGCTCACACACTTAAAACACAACTCACCACATTCTCAATTTCCATTTCATTTTGACTCGATCCATCATTTCATTTGTATCTATAGTTATTCCTTGTATTTTCTTTTTTAAATATTTTATTTATTTGACAGAGAGAAATCACAACCAGGCAGAGAGGCAGGAGGAAGCAGGCTCCCTGTGGAGCAGAGAGCCCGATGCAGGGCTTGATCCCAGGACCCTGAGATCATCTCCTGAGCCGAACGCAGAGGCCCTAACCCACTGAGCCACCCAGGTGCCCCGTTCCTTGTATTTTCTTGGTCTAATAAATTAGGGGGCCCCTGGGTGGCTCAGTTAATTGAGCGTCTGACTCTTGATTTCAGCTCAGGTCACGATCTCAGGGTTGTGGAATTGAGCCCTGCATTGGGCTTCGTGGCACGCACCAGGGAGTCTGCTTGAGATTCTCTCTCTCCCTCTCCCTCTTGGTCTCCCAGACCATGCTCATGCACCATGAGCACACATGTGCTCTCTCAATAAATAAATAAATAAGGATCTTTTCCTAGGGACAAATGTAGAGATTTTATTTGTTTGGTGAAAGGAAATTTAAACCAGTATTTATTTATTTTATTTTTTATTAACATATAATGTATAATTTGCTTCAGGGGTACAGGTCTGTGACTCATCAGTCTTACACAGTTCATAGTGCTCATCATAGCAAAAACCCTCCCCACTGTCCATCACCCAGCCACCCAATCCCTCCCATCCGCCTCCACTCCAGCAACCCTCAGTTTGTTTCCTGAGACCAAGAGTTCCTTAAGGTTTGTCTCCCTCTCTGGTTTCATCTTGTTTCATTTTCCCCTCCCTTCCCCTATGATCCTCTGTCTTGTTTCTCAAATTCCTCAAATCAGTGAGATCATATAATTGTCCCTCTCTGATTGACTTATTTTGCTTAGTTCCATCTACATCTGGTTCCATCCATATTGTTGCAAATGACAAGATTTGGGGGGTTTTGATGGCTGCATAATATTCCATTGTATATATACACCACTTCTTCTTTATCCATTCATCTGTTGATGGACATCTAGGATCTTTCCATAGTTTGGCTATTGTGGACATTGCTTTAAGCCAATATTTAAAAACAAAACAAAACAATGAAAACCCCAAGATTTCAGAGTTGTAAGCCAGTGCCATTCTTCATTTGAATTCACAGTATTTACAGAAATTATGTAAGGAACATGCTTTGTTTTTCAAAGGGTAATTCTTTTTCTGTTTCTCTCCTGGTTTCTTATCTAGTCTTCACCTTCAGTGCTCTGCCCAGGATTCGAGCGTTGTCCGCGGGAGACGGAGCAGGATCTTTCCTGCCTTCTCCAGGGTGCGTCAGGGTCCCTCCTTCGGGTTTTCCCAGCATCACGCAGCACATCATGAAGGGAGGTCATTATAACAGAGGCTTCACTGTTTCAGAGCAGTCTACCCCACTTAGACATTACTCAGAGCCTTCTTTGAGGGAATGTCGTGGGTAAAAATTTTAAATTCAAATAATACAGACAATCATACTATTTTGAGTGAATTTTATTTGATTACTATGGCTTTAATTAGCTTACTGACTTTTTCCCTTAAGACCTGTTAGAAAATCACAAAATGCCTCCTTTTTACTCTTTCTAGTCCGTTTCTTTACTATCTTTCCAGAAACTTCACAGATCCGCTAATCTATCACTTTCACTTTTACACAAAAGAAAATTAATTTGAAGCAAAATTAAGTAAATGACCTAATGCTAACAGCTAGACCCAGAGCCCTGGTTTATTGAAACTCAGGCTTCCCCTTCCACCTACTTATTTTCTTTTGTTCCACGTCTTTAGTGCACTGTGAGGTTACCTAGACATCTTAAAGTAATAAGAAATTGAATGAAGTCAGTCCGTTCACACCGATGGCATTTGCCCTGGCCAGTCGCTCTCCACTCAATAAACAGATTTGGCTTTATTATTTTAGGCCTTGGTGAATGTATTTGATTTTGTTAATTTAAAAAGTTTTTCTTGAAATATTTTATTTATTTATTTAACAGAGAGATTGAGAGTGAGAGAGGGAACACAGCAGGGGGAGTGGGAGAGGGAGAAGCAGGCCTCCCACTGAGCAGGGAGCCCGATGCAGGGCTCCATCCCAGGATCCTGGGATCATGACCTGAGCTGAAGGCAGATGCTTAATGACTAAGCCACTCAGGCGCCCCAGTTTTAAACTTTTTAAACATAGCTTTTGGTTGTTTTTGTTTGTTTTTGCTTTTTTTTTTTTTTTTTGTCTAAGCTGTTTCCACTACTGAAATGTAGGATCAGTGGACAATCAAAACCACCCATGTTTCAGTTCTAGTTTAAGAAA
The DNA here is from genome assembly GCF_002288905.1 of Enhydra lutris kenyoni. Classification (NCBI taxonomy): domain Eukaryota; kingdom Metazoa; phylum Chordata; class Mammalia; order Carnivora; family Mustelidae; genus Enhydra; species Enhydra lutris. The sequence goes on from NW_019154124.1 coordinate 1,237,330, forward strand.
CAGATAATCATCTCAATATTTGTCATCCAGCCAATTTTTCCCTAGTATGTAGTTTCTTTTTTTTTTTTAAGATTTTATTTATTTATTTGACAGAGAGAGAGAGAGAGAGCAAGAACATGCAAGAACAAGGAAGAGGGAGAAGCAGAATCCCCCCCTGAGCAGGGACCTGGGATCATGACCTGAGCTGAAGGCAGACACCTAACCCACTGAGCCACCCAGGTGTCATCCCCCCAGTGGGTACTTTCAGTCACAACAGTTTTGTTAGCCACATTTGCACACAGTTCAAGTACTGGCTGTGCAAGCCGGTTTCCAGTTTTATTTGCCCCTTTAAAAAAAAAATTATTTATTTATTTATTCATTTGACACAGAGAGAGAGATCACAATTAGGCAGAGAGGCAGGTAGAGAGAGAGGGGAAAGCAGGCTCCCTGCTGAGCAGAGAGCCCGATGCGGGGCTCGATCCCAGGGCCCTGGGATCATGACCTGAGCCAAAGGCAGAGGCTTAAACCACTGAGCCACCCAGGCACCCCTTATTTGCCCTTTTTATTTTATTTTTTTTATTTGACAGAGAGAGAGAGAGAGAGCACAAGTAAGCAGAGCAGCAGGCAGAGGAAGAGAGAGAGAAGCAGGCCCTCCACTGACCAGGGAGCCAGATGCAGGGCTCGATCCCAGGACCCTAGAATCATGACCTGAGCCGAAGGCAGCTGCTTAACCAACTGAGCCACCCAGGCACCCCTTATTTGCCCTTTTTATTTTTTATTTTTTTTTAAGATTTTTTTAAAATTTATTTGACAGACAGAGATCACAAGGAGGCAGAGAGGAAAGGAGAGAAAGAGGAGGAGAAAGGCTCCCCGCCGAGCAGAGAGCCCAGCTCGGGGCTCGATCCCAGGACCCTGGGTCATGACCTGAGCCAAAGGCAGAGGCTTTAACCCACTGAGCCATCCAGGTGCCCCATTATTTGCCCTTTTTAAATAAAATACAACTCTCATACATAAAAAAAAAAAAAAAGCATTCATTAATTATTTTAAAACCAACTCTTTTAAGGCCAAGGTATTTCTGATTTGGTCAAATACATTACAGTACCCGATGGATTTTGTGTCTAGAAAATGAATTTATGGAAAAGCTGAGTTGGTGTAGCTTAGATGGATGGCACATGCTTGCGAGTTGTAGGTGGTCTCAAGGACAATGGACTGTTCTCTGAAGTTCACAGAGTGGCCAGTCATTGCTGTGAGAGCAGTGGGCCATGAGTCGTCAGAGTGCGCGTATAGAGCCTGAGTCACTCATCCCAAAAGCTGCCAGTAACAAAAGGAGTTTACACTAGTGTGTGTGCAGGGCCCAAGAAATAGGTCTTCCTGTTTTGGTCTCTCCCTTTTATCGGTCTGTGCCTCTCTCTGCGTGTCTTTTTCTGTCTCATTCATGTCCCGTGTGCAAAAGACACAAATGAACGTGACGTCTCCAAAACGTGCAACCCGTGACACTTTGTGTTTATGGAACTGGTGTGGAAATGGTCTGTCGTGGGTATGGGAAGCAGGTGAACCTCCCTTCGTCTGGTAAGGGGGCTGGTTTAGGGAGACGTTGATACATTCGCCCTCTTCATAGCTTGGCTATGTGGACAGAAAAACAGCATGAACAAGGATGGACAGATATGGGAGCCACTGAAGACAGCCCAAGATAGGAGGATGGCTGGGAAAGGGTGCACCAGCCTTTCTCCCCTGTAGTTTGGCTTAGTCATAAGGTCTTCTCCTGAGCTCTCTTGCTGTGGGCAGGGCAGAGAATGCAACAGCACTGGCCGGCTGCTTTCTGCTCCCCTGCCAGTGTGGGTATTACAAGCGCTATCTTGCAGACAACACAGTGGATAGAGTTTATGGTAGCTGTGGAGTCACTACTTAAAAGTATTTCGAGTTTGGGGGGTGCCTGGGTGGTTCAGTCGACCAAGCACCCAACTCTTGATTTCAGCTCGGTTCGTCATGACCATGAGATTTGATCTCAGGGTCATGAGATAGAGTCCGGCATGGAGGTCCATGCTAGGTCTGGAGCCTGCTTACGATTCTCTTTCTCCAGCATCTGGGTGGCTCAGTGGGTTAAGCCTCTGCCTTCAGCTCAGGTCATGATCTCAGGGTCCTGGGATCGAGCCCCACATCGGACTCTCTGCTCAGTGGGGAGCCTGCTTCCCTCTATCTCTCTCTCTCTGCCTGCCTCTCTGCCTACTTGTGATTTCTCTGCCAAATAGATAAATAAAATCTTTAAAAAAAATAAAAGAAAAGATTCTCTTTCTCTTTCTCCCTCTGATCTCATCCCCCCACCCACACTCTCACGCATAAATAAATAAATAATAAAATAAAAATAAATAAAGTATTTAGAGTTTGAAATAGTTTCCAAGTATTGAAACCCTCCTTCTACCCAGTAGGTTAGAGCACAGAGTCCTGCTGGACGAGGGTTGTTGGGAAATACTCATGTCGGAAAGGAGAAGCAACAGGTGAGTTGCCAGGGTGAGACTTTGAACGGGCAGTCTGCCAACAGGCTCAAATCGTATTTAACAGTAAAATGTGTTACCCTCTGCCCTTCCGTGGTGTGGGATTTTAAAAAGAAAGGGGAGAGGAAATGCTGAGCCGCCAACTTTTGATACAAATTCAATTCCACTATAGAGGTCACAGACTACATCAGCAATTTGGGGGCCATTTTGGTGGAGGACAATGATGACGGATTTCTAATCAGATAATGTTGCTGCCTTTGAATTTTCACTCTTCACTGCCTTTCGTTGTTTGCGTACTTAGGAAATTATTCTTGATTCAGGTTTATTATTAACTTTCTGAACTCCAGCTTTCTGCCCTGATATCTTGCCGCTCACGTTACAATGAGCACGGTGACTGGAGAATTTATTTTTGCAGTCATTAATAGAATAGCAAGGCAGCATAATATGAATTAATGACTCCTCACATTTTCCCATCATATAAGCTGGATTCCATATCCCCTGGGATCTACTTCAAACTCATGCCCTGATAAATGATTCTTGCTCATTTTGGCTTTCTAGCTTTTTAAAAGCTTCTGCAGAATGGATACATAGCTAACAATAAAAGATAAACACGTTTGATTTTAAACTTGAAAACTGTTTCTGATCTCATTTGTAAAGTGGACAATGAAACAGAACTTCCACTTCATGATCAATAGCCAAAGTATTTGGGCTATTTTTTTGTTTTTTAAGCAAGAACCGTCCTGAGACAATTATGTCTTTTTAATACTGTTTAGAAAATAAAATCTGTGAGAAAAGATAGAGGATTAAAAAAAATTATTGAGGGTGCAGCACTACAAACAAGGTTTTTTCATCCCTTATATCATCTTTCACTTGGAGAACACGTATATTTTAATCAACCAGGACCGTTCAAACACAGCGACATCCACTTGGATAATAATTATGTTACCAGTATTTCAAATTATTCTCTGTCCTTCCTGTTACCTCTCTTTGCTATCAAAGCTTTCATGTTTTGTTCAGATTCACCATTGTAGTGTGTGCATATCCCATGGAGAAAGTGTCCTAGCAAAAGGACGGAGTCACAGAAATAGAGATAGGTTCCTCATTCACTGCACATGAGCTAAAGCAGTGTTTGTGGTCCTTTATTCCTGCTCAATCTTACTTATTTCTTTGGCATTAAAGCTATGCAACTTCTTTTACTTACAAACCTGTAAATAGGTACACAGACCTGTATCTGAAGTTGGGGATCAGAAAACACTCACGGTAGTTGAGCTATGATGTGCCACCCAGGTGCCCTGCCCACCCCTGAGGGGGACTGAGGCACTCAGTGAGGAGGGAGCACTCAGGGAGGACGAAGACACTCTGTCCCCACTTTCTGGGGGTATGTCCAGCTGCGAGCTCAAGGCTGGGTCCCTCCTTGCTGGCTGTCCTCAGTCTTTGGCTACAGAGAGTTGCCTCCTTAAAGGTTAGGCAGGGGCGCCTGGGTGGCTCGGTGGGTTAAGCCTCTGCCTTCGGCTCAGGTCATGATCCCGGGGTCCTGGGATCAAGCCCCGCATCGGGCTCTTTGCTCAGTGGGGAGCCTGCTTCCCCCCTTCTCTCTCTGCCTGCCTCTCTGCCTACTTGTGATCTATCAAATAAATAAATAAAATCTTTTTAAAAAAATGGTTAGACCACCCGACCTGGGGCAGCAGTGTACATTCAATGACTGGTCAGTTTGGGGACACAAAGACCCTTGCCCCAATTCAAAACAACTCTGCAGGATCTGTAGGGTCAGCCGGGGCTTTTGTTGTGGCTGTCCCACAGCCGAGCTTCTCCCTCTGCCTTGTCCTGCTTCGTTCAGGCCCCTGCCCCATACAATCCCTGCGTGGCAATCCCCATCTCAGAGTCTAACTCAAGGGAAGCCTGACCTACAGCAGCCATCCAGGGTCCATGTCACGCCTGTGTTTGCGTGAGTCCGTGATTGTGTATCTCTAGAGCACTGCGAGAAGGTCATAGCTTTGGAATCAGAATCAGGGTCTCTGACAGTCTGTCTGGCCCAGGCCCTTCCTGTGAAAAATGGAGATGACAACACCTACCTCTTAGAGTCATTGTCAGGATTTGGCAGTGTCCAGTGCCTGGACACTGGAAATGTTCATTAAATTTTACCTTCATTGTAATTACCAGCAATTTCTGACCAATTGGTTACGATACAGAATATATTTTTTATGTCATTTTTATTACAACATTTGCTTTGGTAGAGAGAAGAAGGTTAATAAAAGATGTATCACCTGCAAATTGAAATCATTCTTCCACATGGTTAGCCCCCTTTCATAAAGTGTGTGGAGAAGTCGGGCCAGGTTCCAAAGGGAACCTAAAGTCATTGAAGAGATGGGAAGAAAAGTCTATGAGTAAAAGTGAAAGATCTGGAATTGTTTAAGACTGGGGGATTCAGGTGTACATAACTCCCTTCTATCCTCAAGTAAGTGGAGATATTTTAAAGGGAGATACTCGACCTGTTTTATCCATGTTCACAGAGGACAGAACAAGAGAAAATGGACATAAATTAAAGGAGGAAGATATTTGGGTTTGTATCAAGGGAATTCTTCTGCTCTTGAACAGTAAGGCACGGAAAGGAGCTTACAGAATATACACTTAAAAAAATCTTCAAAGAAAGGAAAAACAGCATTCAGTCTTAAATCGCTGAGATGCTCCCCAGAGCATTTATGGAGAACTCTGAACTCTGTGGTTCTGTGACTTCAGACTTCAGAAATGATGCTTTCCAGAAACTCAAACACATGTGCTCTGTTTTGCAAATGGAAGATCACAACTATTTATCTACATTTATTTTCTTTATAGCTAAAATCTCTTACAGTATCTTTGAAAATGTCCATATATGTCTCGTATGTGGCCTTGTGATCATAAATCTTTTTCATTGGATAGGTGTCTTCCCGTAAATTTTAAAATCTTACAGATATCTCATAATTTTCGATCTTACTGTATGCCCTCTCTTTATATTCAATAAAATTAAGTCAAAATCTACCATCCTGAGTAGTTTATTTGTACCCAGTATAAGTTCTTTGGAGACTCAGATCTTGGGAGGACATTGTTAAAATATTCTCTTGAGTGTAACATCTTTAGGAAGGGCTTTCAAACAACAGCAGGAAGTCTGGAGCTTTAGAGAACAACTTTTTCAATCAATTAATTGCTCAGAGATAAGATTAGAGAGTGGATATGGGACTAGGGTTTTTAAACTAAATGCTCTTTGAAGACCTCAGTGTCAGAAGATAAGGGGAAGGCACTAAGAAGTTTCTAAATGATTCCTAAGTATATTGGATTTTACATTTTCTCCTTGGTGTGTCTTGTCAATACGAAGGCTCCGAGACAAGATAATGGAGATGAAAGAGCATTTTTTGGCAGCCAGGACGTCTGGCTCTGGTTCGGCCTCAGCCACCAGAGGAGCTGTTCTCTCATGAACTATGTGTACCTAAGCTTCTTTTGGATTTCCAGTTCCAGCATCCAATCTAGACGCTTATCACACTAGAGTACCTTCTTCCAAAAAGAAGACCAGATCTGAGAGCTTGTTCCCAGGGCCCCGTTGCCTCTTGAGCTAAAGCAGTTCTGCTTTCATTCTTCTTTAACTTTTTAATTTTTAAGAAACATACATAAATATAGAGATTTTGTTTCAGTTTTTGCTCAATTAAATGGATCCACTGCTAGAAAACTGAGTTTTAAAGGCATTCTTACTGATTCTCATGTCTTCAATATTCTCCCCGATAGAGCTCATTAAAATACCTAATTTAATTCCTTCTCTTACTGCTAAGCTAAGACTCGTCAGATGACTCTCTGTCTCATGAGAATGCGCACAGTTCTTAGCCCGGTGTTTCAGGCCACCCTCTGTTCTGCAGCTGTTGAGGGTACCTTCATGTTCTAACACAGGAGAATCTGGTACAGTGCCTGGCACTGCCTATCAGCCCGAATGACTCACCCAGTTGAGTTCCCTCTCTGAGTTTGCTCAGGGTCGTCCTTGCCCTACTCCTAAGCTACCTTAAGCAAAGCTCAAAACACTTTGGGACCTTCAGTCATTTATGCTTCATGATCTTTTAAATAACGGTGATAATGCTGCCGTTCTTTGTCCTTTGCAATTTACAAAGCACTTGGCATGTTGTTAATTACAGCCTCATGATGACCCATGAGGTAACTAGGGCAAATGAGTGTCTGTCAAACAAGAAAACTGAGCTTGGTTGGGGGGGCATGTGGGTGGCTTAGTTGGTGGTTAAGCCTCTGACTCTTGGTTTGGGCTCAGGTCATGATCTGGGGGTCCTGGGACCGAGCCCTGCATCGATGCGCTCCCCTCTGGGGGGTACCTGCTTAAGGGTTTTCTCTCCCTCTTCCTCTGCCCCTCCCCCCACTCACACACTTGTCTTTCTGTCTCTCAAATAAATCAATCAATCTTAAAAAAAGAAAGAAAAGAAAACTGCGTTTGGGGATATGCCTCCAAATCCTAATGCGAAACCCACAGCAGGCGCTGACACTCCGATTTTCGGGCTTCTGTTTTCATGTTGTGTATGCATGTTACTACAAACATGAGCTACAGACAAGCACCAAGAGCATCATCACCTGGGAGCTTGTTAAAAATGCAAAAGTTCAGGCCCCATCCCAGACCTGCTCAATCAGAATCTGCATTTTAACAAGATGCCTAGGGATTCATATGTACTTTCAAGTTGAAGTACTGTAAGGTAAGGACAATTTCAGCCCCTGCGGTAATAACATGAAAGGGTTCTATTTCTATTCCTGTCATTGCTGTCAAATCTTCTCTGTCAAATCTCCCTTCCCTTTGAAGAGGTTGCTAGCAGATCTGATAGATTTTTAGTGACTTTCAGGTTTTTAAAAGTTTCATACACTCTAGTCTTGCTTTTAAAGGTTCAGATTCATATGGAAATGAAAGCTTTCTTTTCCCGCAGCCCAGCTGTGCCCTTCAGCAATTTTTTTTTCCTGCTCTTAAGCCAAGTGTACCCCTTCTAAGCTCTGACTCTTACTGGCATATCAGGGAATAAGAACTTTGGTGGCCTCACTCAGTCGTCACTGAAACCCAGAAGTGAAAAGCAAGCACACATTCCCCAGCATAAAATAACCAAGAAATCGCAGGCTTTATTCATATATTTCACCAGTTGTCTTTGGCAAAATGGGAGTTAATAAAGAATGAGACTGTACTTCATTAAAAAGGAGCATTTTTCAACCTCTTATTCTTAATTTTTATTGAAATTTCTCTGTCTTCTTTAGCTAGAAAGCCAAGAGTTAGAGCTATTTGCCATGAGCCAAATGACTGCCCTTGTTGGAGATGGGACGCCATGAAAGCCCCTGGATTGTGTTCATTAGAATTCTTGGGGTCGTGCATCACCCAGTCCGGCGCTGTATTCTAGCGGACTCGCACTCCTTGTCTTCACCCCTGCAGTCAGAGTTTCCTTTGGACTCTCCTGGTGCCTCCTCCAGGTCTTGTTTGTTTTCACTTCAATGTGACAAGAAAAGGCAGCTTTTGTCTTTATTTCTGGTGAGCAGACTTCATAAATATTCATTAGCAGTTTCCCTTTCCAGCTACTATTTTTGTTATTTGTAATTTGTATTTTTTTTGTTATTTTTATAACTATTTTTGTTATTTGTAATTTGTTATTTTTAAATGAAATCAAAGGTGAAAAATAACTCCCAATTCTCATTTTAATACATTTGAGTTGTTAATCTTGATTTGGGAGGTTGTGAGCCAGACAGAAGTGACCTTTGAAGGCTGTTTTCTTGGGCTACATCATTCTGAGAAGGCTCAGTGTGTGTGTGTGGGGGGTGTGTGTGTGTGTGATGCATGTGGTGTGATGTGTGTGTGGTATGTGTAGTACGGTGTGTGTATATGGTGTGTGTGTGTGTATATGTATATGTGGTGTGTGGTGTATGTGTGTGGTATGTGTGGTGTGGTGAGTGTATGTGGTGTGGTGTGTGTGGTGTGTGTGTGTGTG
>NW_019154124.1:1245878-1268559 GCF_002288905.1 Enhydra lutris kenyoni
TGTGTTGTGTGTGTGGTGTGGTGTGGTGTGGTGTGGCGTGGCTTGGGGCCAAGGAAATGGGACCCAAGTGGAGGGACTGTTTGCAGAGCACCTGTTTGCAGGTGCTACTCTATCCCTCCCCCAAGCCAGGAACCAAAGCTTCAGAAGAAAAGCTAGCGATCTGCTGCGATGCCGGAAGCTGCTGCGTGAGGGGCCTCCTGACAGATGGTGAACAATGGGTGCTCCGCAGTGCGCTACCGGGCGTTCGGTGGAAACTGAGGCTGGGTAGCGTTGGAGTAATTACCTTTAGGAAGTCGATGCAGTTTTTATTTGTGCATATGAAGTTGTTAAAAACGTTCGAAACCTGGGTGTGCGTGTGGAGCCTGCCGTGTGCGTGAACCCGGGCTGGGCATCCGGACTTCCGTGCGGAGGTGGGGGAGGCAGGAGCGTGACTCAGTACTTCTGACTCAGTACTTCCTCGCTGGCTGACACACGCACTCTGCAGCTCTCGGTCCCTAGACCAAGGCTAGAGGCTCCTCCACCTTCAGGAAAGCTGGGGAGTGGGAGCCACCGGAGGCCAGTTTCGGAAGGAGTGAGTCATGGGAGTAAGCGGCGGGGCAGGGGGACACAGCCAGTGCTGTTGTACCCGGGCTGGATCCGGACAGCCGGCAGCTGCCCTTGCGGTGCCCTGTGTGGAGGTGTGAGGTCACAGCATCGTGGGCCTGCGTGCACCTGTGTGACGCTGGGTGTCAACGACACGCAAAAACCAGAAAAAGATACAGATCCAAACACCAAAAACTGCTTTGCAGACATGCCTTCCCTCCCCCCTTCTCTGGAAAACGAAGCAGATGCGGCGCCTAAAGTGACCCTGCGGGTTCGACAGCGCACAATTAGCGGCTTCCACTCAGCCTCCTCAGCCTCCCCGGCTTTCCTGAATGTCAGCGGGAAGCTGGCACTGCTGTCGGACTGTTTTTCTCAACTTGCTAGTCAGGCAGCTAATCTCTTTGCATTGTGAGTCTGTTTCTTGATTGTTGCCTAAAAGTCCCTCTGTGTCTCTCCTTATTCAGCTCAGGGGCTGTGCGCAGAGGACCTCACCGCCCCCTCCTGCCCCCCCCCCCCCCCGCCCCCGCCGCCCTTACCCTTCTGCCTCGGGTGCTGCTGGGATTGTCCTGAAGCCACAGAAATTGGCTGAGGTGCGTGTCAAGACCGGCCCCAGGCAACTCCTCACCAGCCTCTTAAAATTTTTTGCTGAGATTTAAAACGCTGTTTGCCTTTGGATGCAACATGAAGGCCCATTTTTTTTGGAAGCAGGAATATTCATGGTTATCTGTTATCTGCCAGGCAAGATGTAATTAGGCTGACTATGCACGTTAGCACATGATTTAGGATATGTGGGTTTTGTTTTTTTTTTAAACCAAAGGCAAGATTCTGTTTAAATAATGTTGACTTTTTCCCCATTGAGTAAAAAGTGATAAATACTCATTGCAGGTAATTTTAAAAAATGAAGAAAAGTTTTACACAGGTAAAATGATTATTAACTTTTTGATACATATTTTATGTTACACTCACACACCTATATAGATACACACAATATATTTAGCTTTTTTTAAAAGATTTTATTTATTTATTTGACAGAGATCACAAGTTGGCAGAAAGGCAGGTGGGGTGGGGGCCGGGGTGGGGGGAGCAGGGTCCCCACTGAGCAGAGAGCAGGGCTCAATCCAAGGACCTTGAGGTCATGACCTGAGCCGAAGGCAGAGGCTTTAACCCACTGAGCCACCCAGGCACCCCACGTATTTAGCTTTTTGCAAAACATTTTTAATGGCGTTAGTCCTTGGAACATTAATGCCAAGCATTTTTCTCCTTTTCATTTCTTTTTGTTTTTAGAATGGAATATTACATAGATACAAAAAAGAGAGAGACTATGGAAACAAATTGCCCAGACTGTGCTCTTGGCTCCACCATTTGCCAGCCTGGAACCTTGGGAAAGTTACTTAAATTTTTTGTGCCTCAGTTTCTCCATATGTACAAGGGGGTTATAGCTGTACTTCTGTCACTAACAGAGTTATCATTAGAATTAAACAGTAAATTGCTACCTATTAATATTTTTGAAAATGAAAATATAACATATATGTACAATGAAAAGAGTAAAAATGAACATAACCAACATAGGAAGTCTAACATTATTATTTGTTGGTGTTATATTCCTTGATTATACCCCCTTGCCAAGAGGTAAACATGACCCTAAGTCATCGTTTAGTTTGCATATTATGAACCACGTGTAATTAATGTCATACTAATTTTTAATATTATGTTTGTGGGATTTCTTCAAGATGATTCTTTTCAATGCTGATAGTATATGTCACAATTTTTTATCCCTTTGGGCTGTTTTTAAATTTTTGTGTGATTACAAGGAAGGCTGCTATGAACCTTCTTGTACTTGTCTCTTGATGTACATGTGCAATGTTTGTTGCTGTTGTATTCTTTGGATTTTTTTTTTTTTTTGAGGGGTCTAATTGCTGGGTAGCTGTGTATGTGCATCTTTGACTTTACCAGATAACAGAGGATTGTTTTCCAAAACGGTTGTACTGGTGTATATATGCTTCAGCAAGGATGAGTAAAAGATGAAAATTCTGTAGGCAGACTGTGTGTAGATGAGATGCCTTTTCTCTTTGATTGTTTTAAAGATAACTCTCTTGTCATTGGAAATCTATAGTTTTATTATAATACATCTACGTGGTATTTTTTTAATCATTCATCCTTCTTGGGATGTACTGTGTTCCCTATGGCAATGACTTGGTGTCCTCCATCAAATCTGGGAAAATCCCAGCCATTACTTCTTTGAGCATGGCCTCACTTCCCTTCTTCCTCTTCGAGGCTCTAACTGCATTTACTTAGCCCCTCTCGTTTGGTTTTCTGTGACTTAACCTCCCTTTTACATTTTTCTTCTGCTTGTGCTCACATGTGGATCATTTCTTTAGCTCTATTTTCTTTTTAGTAAAATTTTCTTCAGCTGTGGCTAATATAGTATTTACCCTATACTGAGTGTTTCAAAAATTTTTTAATGATTTTAGTTTTCATTTTTGAAAGTTCCATTTACTATTTTGTAAATCTGCCAGGTCACTTTTATAATATTTTTCTTTTTGTGATGAAAACATGTTTTAATTGTGGTAAAATACAGGTAATAAAGATTTACCATCTTAACCATCTTTAAATGCACAGTTTAGTTAAATACTTCCACACTATTGGGCAGCTGATCTCCAGAGCGCTTTTCATCTTGCAAAACAGAAACGCCATCCCCATTAAACAAATCCATATCCCCACCCCCACCCCATCCCCCGGCCTCTGGCAACCACCATCCTATTTTCTGTCTCCATGAACTTGACTACTCTAGGGACCTCAGAGAAATGGACCTGTACAATATCTGTCTGTGACTGGCTTATTTCACTCACCATAACGTGCTCAGGTCTCATCCCTTCTGTAGCAGGTGTCGGCATTCTCTCCCTCTCTAAGGCAGAATGATATTCCATTGTGTGCTCTTTGTGCTTGGTGGTATTATTTATGAGGCTATAATAGAATGAACTTCATATCTGGGAATCCCAACGCCAATCTCAAGAAGGATTTTTCATTTGTTTCTGTCAGGACTCCAGGTCCTACTACTCTGAAACCACAGTAGTTTCTGGTTCATTGTCAGAATTTCAGGGGGAGCGTCCTTGGGAAAGCCTGCCTTTCATGCTTGTCAGGGTTTCAACTGTCCCCCCACCTGCCCTGCACCCCCTTTCCTCCCTTCTCTGTTTTTGTTTTTTTTTTTCTGGGATGCTCCTTCCTTCTGTTTTCTATTTCCTCTTCCTCTTTTCCACACTTGCCTTCTCTTTATTCACTGTACTGACTTGTCTGGAGACTCTTGAGATTTTCTTCTTCCTTGGGAACTCTGAAGTTTCCCTGTATTCTAGGTCCAAGAGTCTGTTTATTTTTATGTTTTCTGGTTTTCGAGGTTTCTTATAGTCCTGCTTGCTATTTATTCTGCTCCCTGAATCTTGAAGTTTGTATATTACATCCATTCTGGAAAACTCATAGACGTTATTTCTTTACAGACTGTTTCTCCCTCATCCTCACCATTATCTCTGTCTGGAATCCTTATTATATATGTTAGTCCTTTATTTTTATCCTTCACTGCCTCTTAAGAGGCATTTTTTTAAATGTAGTCTTCATTTGTTATTTATTTTTGGTCTCTGCTGCAGTCTGGTTATTTCTCCAGCTTTGGGTTCCAGTTCTCTAATTCGTTTCTTGCCTGAGTCTTATTAACTAGTTGACCCATCCAATAAATTTTTCATTTAAATCACTATATATTTTTTAAAGATCTTATTTATTTATTTTGAGAGAGAGAGAGAGAGAGCACAAGCAGGGGGAGAAACAGAGGGAGAGGGACAAGCAGACTCAGCGATGAGTGCAGAACCACCTGGGACTTGATCTCATGACCTTGAGATCATGACCTGAGCTGAAATCAAGAGCTGGACGCTTAACCAACTGAACTGCCCATGGGCAGCACATCATTATATTTTTTCTTTCAGCAAGCTTACTTGGTTCTTTTCAAATCAGCTTCATTTTTTCATAATCTCATATTCTTTTCTTATGTATTTAATTCCCTCTTTCATCTTTTTAAATAGCAGACAGTTCGTTTGATTCCAGTAATTCCAACATACAGAGTCTTGGCAGGTTGTGCAGTGTATTCTCCTGCTGACTCTCCCTCATGGTGTCTCGCTTTCTTTTATGTAATCTAATTTTTTAAAACTGTGACATCACATTTCTCAGTAAGGTCTGGCTTGAGGGTGCATTCTCTACAGAAGATTTAAGCTTGGTCACCTGGGTGGCTCAGTGGGTTTAGCCTCTGCCTTTAGCTCAGGTCCTGATCCCAGGGTGCTGGGATTGAGCCCCACGTCAGGCTCCCTGCTCAGCTCCCTTCTCCCTCTTCCTCTGCCTCCCACTCTGCCTACCTGTGCTCTCGCTCTATCTCTCTGTCAAATAAATAAATAAAATCTTTAAAAAAGAAAAGATTTAGGTTGTTCCAGGAAGAAACAGGACTGGTTTAAGTTAATTTCTCGGTTTTGGATTTAGGGTGATCAGGCAGAGGGTGTAAATCAGGGCCTAAAATCCAAACGTCAGGAGTGTGTGAGGTGATTACAGATTGTCAAGGAGACTTACCATTCACTCAATATCAAAGTCAAGGGGGACAGTCTCTTGGCTGTCTCGCTTTGTACGGTGAGCTTTTTATTTTTTTACTTATTTTACTTCACCAGTGGCATAGCCCTTAGGGATCCAGACTTCCTGTACTTGCCTCTCTTCTGACTTCTCCTGACGCAGACCCCAGAGTTTTACTCTTGACACTTTATCCCTACTCTCCTCCCCAGAAATCGGCAATGGAAAGATACCTTTAAAGTAACTACTGATTGCAGTTCTGGCTTAGCCTTTTACGATTACTGTTTTCACTTTACTGTTTTCACTTTTCTTCATACTTCTCTTTTTATTACTTATAACTCTACTCTTCTTATACAAACATGTCTCTTGTATTTTATTCAGAATATTCTGGTGTTTACTTGAGTTCCAGAACATGTGGTCTACCATACGGGTGGGAATGGAAATTCTGAGCATTTAAAATGCTACCGATGCTCAACAGTGTTGGGAACAGGATTGCCCTGACATTGGTAAGTAAGGTGAGAAAGGATGGCACTCTTGCCCTGGGGCGGCTTGGAGGCTGGTAATTTTGTCATCCATCCGAAAGCCTTTCACGCTTACTGAGCGTCTAGAAGAGGTGGTGAGGCCTTAATTCTATTGTGAGACTCCTGGGGTTGCTGTAGTTCCTGCAGGATTTTCACTTTGATCTTTCCCATTCTTAACTGATACTATCTACTCTCGATTTAATAATTTCCCGAAGGAAATTCAACATTCTCATTGAGGCTATTTATAGCCAAGTCTGTCGACACTTGTCTCTGCTGTCTTTTAATTATTCTTTTCATATGTCTTTCTATTCACAGGACTGTAAACCAGGTTCCCAAGTGTGAAAGTCCTACAGCTGCTCTTGAATTTGCTTTGTTTTCTCAGTAGCTTTTTTTTTTTCCTGTCCTAGCTAGAAGCTTCCTGATGCTCAGATTTTCTGTTTTGAGATTATGATGTGCAAATACGTTTACAGTCTGTATGGGCCATTCACTTTCCAATAATGTTGTTCTAGTAGCTGTCTGTTTTCAGTGCACTGAGCATGCTAGTAAGATAGTCCACAAACTCTCGCTTTTGAGATTCCTTAGTCATGGTATTTTGGAAAGAATTGCCCCATGGTAGCTTTTATGTCACTATTGACTCTTGCTAGATTTTAGGAAGAAATTAGGATTGTCCTCTCACCAGCTTTCCGGTATGACTTTTGCTTAATATTCCTCTTTCAAGGGACCTTACAAGGGAGAAAGGTAGACAAAGAAAGTCAGCTGGGAGAATGGGGCAGGAGTCCTGGGCATAGCTGGCATATACTCCTTGATAGACTTAGGCTCCCAGAAGATTTGAAAGGAATGAGAACAAGTTTCCCAGGATGTCTGGGTGGCTCCGTTGGTTAAGTAGCTGCTTTTGGCTCAGGTCACAATCTTGGGGTCCTGGAATTGAGCCTGCATCAGGCTCACTACTCAGCTAGAGTCTGCTTCTCCCCCTCCCTGGGCTCCCCCCTTGCCGCTCCTTTCTCTCTCTCTCCTTCTCAGGTAAGTAAATAAAATCTTGTAAAAGAGAGAGAGAGAACAAGTGTCCTACCTCTCCAGCAGTAGCCTGTTGCTCTCACCCTCTCTCAGGAGGGCAGTCAGTACCAGCCCATGCTACTCTTCCACATAACAAAACCCAGCCTGGACTAACGTACAGGACAGGCAGTTAGTTTTTAGTGGAGGGCCACCAGGACAGCACAGAATTCACGGCATGGCTCAGGGAGCAGACCTGCATGTGGGCAGGAACCGGGTCATCTCCAAGAGAACAGGAAGCGAGACCCATGGGTGTTTCATTACAGTGGGAACTGTGTGGTCCCCGTGACAATGAGCACAGGAGAAACCTGTCATTTTCATCTCTTAAGCACTCTTAGCAGGATTTGAATTCCAGGCAGGTAGATCCCTGATTGGTCAAGCTATGGGCACATGGCTGCCGCAGGGCTGGGCAGGGTGTGGGGGTCAGGGAAATGTATCCATAGCCTGTCTAGATTATATCCAAAGTTAAAGTCACCCCCAGAAAGGAATCTGTGGTGTCTTTAGAAACAAAGCATGGGTACCAGGCAACCAGACAGCAACAGTGCCCATCTCAGGTTAACTGTGAATCACAAGAATGTTTGGTGCAGTGGCAGTTTAAGGTCAAAATCAGTCTAGGGGAGCCTGGGTGGCTCAGTTGGTTAAGCGTCTGCCTTTGGCTCAGGTCATGATCCCAGGGTCTTGGTATCGAGTCCCACACTGGGCTCCTTGCTTGGCAGGGAGCCTGATTCTCCCTCTCCCTCTGCCTGCTGCTCTGCCTACTTGTGTTCTCTCTCAGTCTCTGTCAAATAAATTTAAAAAAATATATCTTTTTGGGAAAAAAAAAAACCACAAAACTAACATCAAAATCAGTCTAGCCACACCCAATGCATCTGAGTGATATGATCAGATCTAAATGTTCCAGGTATTAGTAATTGATAGTAATTGTTAGTAATTGCTCTGATGCTCTCAGGTGTGTTTTCTCCTCCTCTGTTTCCTTTGCCCTTTGGCCAATTCAGTTCATCTTCTTTCTTCTGTAAGAAATCTCCTTAGTAAAAAAAAAAAAAAGGGGGGGGGAGAGAGAGAGGCCTTGTTTTATCATTACTGAGAATGAGCCACATCTACCAAGACAGACCGTGTGGGCCTGTTGATAAATATTTGATCCCAAAGCTGCAGAATTGTCACTCCTGGGAATCACTAAGGAACAAAACAACAAGAACATGCGTCTTGCCTACTAAAGCAGAAAACTCATTTGTGCTTTCTCTGAAGCTCACAGACACCTTTTTTACGCTCTCCCTGCTCATGGACCATGAACTCATACACACTCATGCTGGGTTCTGACCTTTGCTTCCACTCTGGGACCTATTCCATCCCACGATCCCTTTTTGCTTAGGGTTAACCTTGAATCTGGAGCAAGGAATTTATGTCATCTGTGGAACCCCAGAGTTTGGGTAAAAACATCCTACACATAATTCAATAAATGTTTGTTGACCTGAAATCTCATTTGATAGTTTGGATACATCATTTTTCTGTATCTGCTTAGTATCTGCTCTCATTTGAGCAGACTCAGATAGAAACAAGACTCATGAAGAGGGCATTCTGTTGTGAATTCAGATGTCCTGCTGTTGGTCCCTTTGGGAACATGGCAGTGATTTTAATATTTAGGAGCTGTCCTCTTCTGGCCCCCAGGATCCCTATGTTAAACACTGAGGTTCTTTGCTTGGGATGTCGGGAGACGGTGGTTGGTACTGGAGTGATACATTCTGCCAGACTATTTGGGACAAACGCTGAGTATACATGTTAGATTTTGATCAGTCATCAGTTCCTCATCAAGCTCTGTGATGACCGTTAGTGATTGTGACTGAAGTCTGGTTCAGACCAGATTCCTGTCCTAGACCTACACATTCCACTTTGTTCTCCTAGAATGCTTAACTCTTGATTCAGGACCCCAATTACTAGTCATTGAGTCACTCATGAGTCATAGGTTACTCTTATGCACTTTTCAAGATACCATTTATGTCTAAGTGTTGGATTATGTCAGTGGGAGGCTGTCCTCTTCCCTAGTATGCATAGCAAAATATTGGCTTCCTGCTTTTGAAGACGGCGGTATGAAGCACTTCTCTAACTCTCTAGTCTGGAGGTACTGCTTCTTAATCGTTTGCTGGCTGTGTTCTCTGTTGGCATCACCGTCCTTTCGCACTCTTTACTGATGAGAAGGACATTTTAAAACATGCTTGGCAAAAAGAATTACCATCTTAGAGCCTGAGCTTAAATGTGTTCCCCATTTAGAATAGGGATGGTTGCCGTGACGCTTCCCATATTTCATCATTAAACACCCCCACCTCAAGGTAACTTAGGAAGTTTCCGTTCAATTAGCACGTCAAGTGCACATGGCCTCCCCACTTACGTCCCAGTAGAAGTGACTAGGCCTGTGGCTCGCCTTCTTGCCCTCGTGGCATTATCTGGGGCAACTTGCAGTGCTCCAGGATAAGGCACTTGCCTGCTCGCTGGCTCCTTGCCTGTCTCCTGCAGGATTTGCTGAAACAACACCCCTACGCTGGCAAGCACAAAGGCTTTGTCAGTTTCTGTCGTCTTGGCACCTGCTTTCACATGCACCTGTTGTGGGGGGGGAGCAGCTCCCTATGGGAGATTCTGTCCGCAGTTGGAAGTAAGGCAGCAGCAGCTCTGTGCCCCCTGGACACATCTGGAGCCCAGCACAGGTTCTGTTCACAGCAGTGTCCTGGCGCCCCTTTTTGAAGAAGTTGTTTCGCATTTTACCAGAAGATGCATGAACAAGTTCCTTTAAAGAGTGAGACTGCTGGGGCACCTGGGTGGCTCAGTGGGTTAAAGCCTCTGCCTTCAGCTCAGGTCATGATCTCAGGGTCCTGGGATCAAGCCCCGCATCGGGCTCTCTGCTCAGCGGGAAGCCTGCTTCCCTTCCTCTCTCTCTGCCTGCCTCTCTGCCTACTTGTGATCTCTGTCTGTCAAATAAATAAATAAAAATCTTAAAAAAAAAAAAAAGAGTGGGACTGCTTGGTGAATTTAGAAGGTGATTTTAAACCATTTTTATTTACTTGGTTGTGTCTTTGGCCCTGAAAGTTTTGTCTTTGTCGGAAGTATTAACTTATATTAATGGAGCACCTGTTGCAGCTGGATAAGCTTCTGGAAGGAGGGGTAGGGTCTTACTCATCTGTAGAGCCCCATGGTCATTCTAGTGCCTCACACCCTGGGATGTTCGTAATTTGTTATCAGTAATTTACAAAAATACGTTTACTTACCCAAACTTCTAAGAATGCTTTTATAGCATCAAGTTCCCTTGAAACCTACAAAGGAAGTGTATCATTTCCTCCAGGTAGCCCTAGAGACACTCATATGCATTAGCACGCCCTCCATGCTATGGCACCTGGACTGCCCCCTGGCTGACCATGTGGCCTTTGTGACGGATGGTCACACATTTTGCTTTGGGGGAGGGGAAAGTGATTATTGTCCTTGGTCATAGTAGGGACTGGAGTGCTGTCTGATGGTTTATGGCAGGCATATTGGAACTCTGGGCTATAGCCTTGGCGTCCTATGACATTCCTAAGGGCTGTCTCAACACAAGGAGCAAAAACGTGTGAATAAAGTTCTACCCCACCTTGGATCAAGCCCACACGGGCTTCTTACTTCAAATTTTATAATCTCAGGACCTGAGGATATTACTGATGCAGGTCACATGCAGAAATATAGGGAGGGCCAAGGATCTTTTAATCCTCTCCTCTTTCCCTCCTGCACCCCAAAATAGATGTAGTGGTAGAATTGGGGGGTGAGGGGTATTGCTGATAGATAACTAAAACAACAGTGTTCCTCTTCCCGCTTTCTCAAGAAATGTCCAAGGAGGGACACCTGGATGGTTCAGTTGCTTAAGCATCTGCCTTTGGCTCAGGTCATGATCCCAGGGTCCTGGGATCAATTCCCGCATCATGCTCCATGCTCAGCGGTGAGCCTGATTCTCCCTCTCTTTTCCATTTGTGCTCTCTCACTATCTCTGTCTCTCACTCACATAAATAAATAAGTCTTTAAAAAAAAAAAAAAAGAAACAAAGAAACAAAGAAATGTCCAAAGAAATAAATTTTAGCCCAATTTTCCTTTCTTCCTTGTTTTCATACCCTAACTATTCTGCTGAGGCATTTTTATGGTCAAGAGTCTAACATCTACTAGGTACAATTAATTATCATCTTATAATTTATATTTGCTTAAGACCTCAAGAGTCTCTGCAAAAAGTAGTAAATCTAAATTATCCTTGATTTTACTTTTGTTTTTAATCTGAAAAAAAAAACAATTTTTTTTGTCTTTGGAGAGGCAGTAGGCATTTCTATAATTCTGTCTCACGTAAGTCTGTAGTCTGTGACAGATTTCTCAGTTTTTCAAGGAGGAAATCCAATTCTGGTGGATAATATCAGTGCATAAAAACCAAGCAACTCTTTGGAGGCTGGTCTAAGCCAATGCAGTTTGGAGAAGTATCATTAGTATAGTTGCAAGCATATACGAATTCTGCAAGGTACGAAGTTGTTATGAAAGATGTTATATTTTAAGCCTGGAAACGTGGGTGTGCTGCCATCTTGACTAGATTTAAAATTAACCACTCTTGAAGCTTCAACTTGTATGTATCATGTGGGAGATGTGTTACAGAAATAGACACAGCAAATGCTGGACTTCTACCCATTCTACTTTTGCTGCTACTTTGGAGCACAGAAAAAGAGCTATTTATCAAGGAGAGGGAGGCTACTATATGATATAATTGGCTTTCTGAAAAATGTTATGATTTTATTAATGTTGTGCCAGTGGCATGATGATTGCTAATTTATTGTTCTAGAAAGTTTTGGCAAAATGTTCTTCTGATGTTTACTTAATCACTCTCATCTGAATAATTCTTCTTTGTCATCCATGCCTATTATCTTTGGAAATGATGCTTTTACTGCGGGACTGGAAAATGACAGTAGTCTTTAAGTCCTGAAGGAAAACTTTTTCTACTGCCTGACTCTCTCTGATTTTCTTTTTGGGGTCTGAGACACTAGACATAGCAAGTGAGATGAAAAGAAAGCCCTCCAACTATGCAATAATGTACTCTAATCTCAGACTGTCCAGACCAGCTTTAACTTGGAACTTTGGAAAATATTGGCTCAAGGTTGGCTCTCTCCCAAGTTTATAGTACTATATTGAATTCCTTGTTCAGTAATTATTTGCCTCAATTCCATCCTATCTTTGGGGTGTTTTCAGCTAATTTTATGTTAGAAAAAGAATGGTAGGGTACAGAGAAATATGATTGAATCTCTCACCAGATCTGGAGAATAAGTCAGCAGTACCTGCAGAATTAATGATTCTATTTCTAAATATTTTCTGATAGCTGGAGTGAATTTTTAAACCTTAACAGTCTGTTAAGAAATCTAAAAAAGGATAAGAAAAGAAAAGCAAAGAAAAGAAAAGGAAAAGAAAAAGCATGCTTAGTTTTCATTACTATAAAATTAGCAAGTAAGATTTATTATTTATCAGATAGCATTTTCTCCAAAAGATGCCAACAGTCATGTTCAACACTTGGAAAAATTCAAATTTTTGTTTCTTTTGGATTCAGAGGGGAAATTTAGTATGTGTTAAAGCTAATCATCACACAGATATTTCATTATAAGAAAACAGGTTTACTGATGGAGGAGAATCCAAAGTTGGGTAATTCGTTTTAATAAACATTTTAGGTAAGGCACAGTAATGTTTTGCTCTCAAGTCTTTTTAGTCTACTTAGAGAAGGAAAACTTGCCCACAAGTAAAACTGCCTGCAGGGCAGGAAAAGAAATGAATCTTATAAGTATAGTATGAAACAAATAACTAAGAATCTCTTTGGTAACAAAAGTAATTGAAGAGGAGAAAATACTGAACTAGTAGCATCTGTTGATTTCTTTTAGGAATAGAATTTAATCAAATCAATTGAAAATTTGGGGGGTTTTTTTTTGAAGGAAAATACTTTCAAAGACTTTTCAGTGGACTCTCCTTCATAAATACTATAAAATATTATCAGTTATTCGTTCCATATAATATTTTGATAAATTCATAAACTTACTGATATAAATAATCATTTGCAAATTGATGTCATAAAATATGTTTGTGGGGAGATAAGTTCAATAATTATAATCCTATGAATATAAAGTTATGCAGATGATTAGAATGCATTGGAACAGCTTATAGCTTTCAAAAATACTGGCACTTGTTAACATGAATTATATTATACATGTGTGGTAAGTTAAACAATAAAATAAAGCAAAAATTATATGGTCTTTATCACAATCTTCTGTTTTATTGAAGAATCTTTAATTTAGCTTCACGAAGGGTAAAAACATATGGAGTAGATTTAGTATTTTAAAATATGATTTGTTATCTTTTTTGGTACTTTTAAAATACAGCACACATCAGGACCATAGGATGATTTAATATTTGGATCCCTAGCAATTCCGAAACATATTGCTAGTGTAAATCCAAGAAGTTTGTATCCTGGGTTGCCTATGTGAGAGTGTCCAAGTTAAGTTCCACCAGTTTTATCAACACTAGTGTGCCTTTTGGACAGTGAGTCTTTCAGAATTATGTGGTTTCTCTGGTATTTGCTCTATTTCACGCTTGGTTTTTTTTTCCCCCTTCCTGGTTTGAGGAATCTGTTCAGCGGCATGTTTGTTAGATCAGCTGCCCCTCAGCACTGCAGTGAATACAAAGTCATGCAAACAGATGGAGAAATTTAATTTTCAGTTAGGAAAGGGTTCCATAGCAACATCTGAGTAAAATATAGGTCTGGTCACATTTACCGGGCTACTGTTGTTACAAACCAAACGTACACATAAGTGTGATCTCGAAAGGGACATTTAAAAGACATGCTGCTCATCTATTCCCTTAAAATCTTTTCTTTTTCAGGGAGAGTATTTTTTACTTGAATTTCAGAGATAATTGAATGTATGTGTGAGTGTGTATACTTAGCAAGTCAGATGGCTTTTGACAAGTTTTAATAAACTTCATTTGGTAAGTCAAGTCATCTTAAAAAAAGATGTTCCCCCCCCCATTTCCGCGTGCAGAAACTAATCTCTCAGAAACCGTGTTCCAGGGTTTAGATTATGCATTCGGCAGGAGGGAGGGGGTGTGAAAGAGTGAATCCATGGGCGAGGCTGCGCCACGGAGGGCTGGTGCTAAATATACCACGGTGGGATCTAGGCAGAACATCAAAAACCTGGTGAGGATCAAGATACAAATAACAATCTTGTTAAGTCCGCTCCATCTGGAAGGGAATCAACCTCAAAGCTCAAATAACAAGTGCGTTTTCACAAAACTATATAGTGATGACTGAAAAGCATAATATGGTACTGAGGCAGGTTAGGATCCCAAACTGCTTCCCACAGCATGAAAACAAAATATGAAAGTGTACGATAGGTGAGTGCTTGGGTCTTTTTTATATCATTGCTTGACATTGATAGATAAGCAATAAGCGGTTTGTGTGGCAACTCTCAGAGGTGAAAATATCTGATGTGACTGGTTTTCCTCATGTCCCAACCATTTTGGACAAGGGGATATAACACCTTGCATTTGTAGAAGATTTTGTTTTCATCCCTCAAAGTATTTTTACTTACAAAGTATGACCTTTCTTTCACATGGCCCTTTGTTAAGAATCTCCTTCAGAAGTATAAGAGGGGCGCCTGGGTGGCTCAGTGGGTTAAAGCCTCTGCCTTCCTGGGATCGAGCCCTGCATCGGGCTCTCTGCTCGGCAGGGAGTCTGCTTCCTCCTCTCTCTCTGCCTGCTGCTCTGCATACTTGTGATCTCTGTCTGTCAAATAAGTAAATAAAATCTTCAAAAAAAAGTGTAAGAAGAGAAAACTGAATTTAGAGATGAGATCATTTTTGAAAAAATATCAAATATAAAAAATTCCCCAAATCTAACCTAACTCCACTTACGAAGTTTCCTTCTTAAAATTCCTATAAGGTTTTAGTATAGATAATTCTTTTTTTTAAGATTTTATTTATTTATTTGACACAGAGAGATCACAAGTAGGCCAAGCAGCAGGCAGAGAGAAAGGGGAAGCAGGCTCCCCGTTGAGCAGAAAGCCCAATGCGAGGCTTGATCCCAGGACCCTGAGATCATGACCTGAGCCCAAGGCAGAGGCTTAACCCACTGAGCCACCCAGACACCCCATAGATAATTCTATTACTGAGCAAATGGTGGATTTATCTTTTTAAATCTTAGTGGGTGTTGTAAAAACCCCACAGGTGGAACTTCAGTTATTAACTTTGAAATTAATCAGTCTTAAAAACTCAAGTGTTTTGAAAGATGGCACATGGTAAGTCAAATGCATTCTTCAAGCTTAAATCAGGTATCAGTTCAAGCTGAAAATGCTGTGTATATAATTTCTGTCTAATATGATTATTCAATTTTTGTGTTAAACATTGAATCCTCACATTTTAGCAGGATACTATTTCAAGAGCATTGCCTTTTGGGTATAGTAGTGCAAAAATTTGACTGGAGCCAGGCAGGCAGTTTTCCATACTTATTGGGGTTTGAGAAAGCTACCTTCACCTTCTTATTTCCCATCCTCATTAAAGAGGCTGACTGCCACAGAATTGAGTCAGTGTTAATCTGAACATTGCGATGAGGTGTATGACATCTTCCCTCAATAATCACTTCAACAACCCTCCTCATTCATCCTTAGATACAGTCGCTCTGGGGTATGACAATAATATGGAAGATAATGCAGGAAAAGAATAAATGAAACAAGAGTTGGGAGGGAGACAAATCATAAGAGACTGTTAATCTCACAAAATAAACTGAGGGTTGCTAGGGGGAGGAGGGTAGGGAGAGGGTGGCTGGGTTATGGATATTGGGGAAGGTATGCGCTATGGTGAGTGCTGTAAAGTGTGTAAGCCTGATGCCTCACAGACCTGTACCCCTGGGGCTAATAATACATTATATGTTAATAAAAACATCTTAGAAATATGGAAGATAATGTATTTTGATCTAAGATTGTAAAATCTTGAGCTTTTGCACCAGGTTTCATCAAGCTGTGGCAATACAGGGTCATCATGGTGTAGTACGCTAGAATACAATGAGTTGGAGTCAGGCAGATCTGGGTTTATAGTCCAGTTGTGTAACTGTTCCCGCTGTGTAACTGTTGACTTAAATACAGCTGTTTAGTTTTAGGAAACCAAAAGCTGGAGAGGTCAAGTAACTTGACCAAAAAGAACTAAGATTTAAGTGAAATTAAATTATCTGACTTTGGAGCTGGTCTTTCATCTCTGCATTACAGGGGCAAACCTCTACTTAGGAAAAACATATATTCATATGTAACTTTTAAAAACAAGCAGATATTCTGACTATATAATCTCATAAGACTTTTACATTAACAAATCAATGGCAGGGTTATAAGACTTATGTGTAATTGTGTACATATAACTTCTATGTAATTGTAATTCAAATAGCCGAAGAAAGTATGTTTTCACAAAAGAAAATTAAATCACCTCCAAGTTGGGAAAATAAGGTATTTAAATTTGAAGCAGTTATAAATGTTCATAGCACTTTTATTCACAGTGTCTGTATGCAGCCTTTTTGTATCTGTAACCAAGAGTGTATGCTGTTTCTATGATATAGCTATAGGATTTCATTCTGAATATGGATTTGTCTGAATGCTAAAAGGAATACAAAATTAATAGTTCATATGCTACAAGTCATGTTTATGTTATCTCATTTGATCCTAAAGACAATTCTGTGAAGTAAGTAGGTCACTGATGAGAAACCTAAAATTTGAGAAGTTGAGATACAGTGAAAGGTAATGGTTTAGAGCTGGTCTTGGAATGATTTAGCCTAGTTTTAAATCCAGCTCTGCCTCAGTTTCTTCAAAATGCAGTCTTTAAATCTTTAAAATGGAGATAATAATGCACACCTCTTGGCTTGATATGAGGGTTAAATGAAATAACGAATGGGCAGTGTGGCGCCGTCTTCACAGAATCCCCTCTCCAGCACCGCAGACACCTAGTTACAGATTCCTGCTTTTAGCTCCAGGTGAGTGAGGGACTGGCCGGCCTTAGCAAATATATTTTCAGCTACAATTTTATTGAGATAAAATTAGCCTACAATGTACTTCACCCTCTGAAAGCACACAATTCAATTGTGCAGCCATCACCATTATCTAATTGCAAAATATTTTCATCATCCCCCAAAGAAACTCCACACCCATCACACTCATTCCCCATTTGCCCCTACCATCTGTTTCTATGGCTTTGCCTATTTGTGGACTTTTTTTTTTTTTTTTTTGAGATTGAAATTTGAGATTTGAGCGAGAGAGAGCACAAGTAGGGAGAGAGGCAGAAGGAGAAAGAGAAGGAGACTCTGTGCTGACCATGGAGCCTGATGTGGGGCTTCATCCCAGAACCCTGAGATCATGACCTGAGCAGAAGGCCAACATTTTTACCAATGGAGTCACCCAGGCGCCCCTATTTGTGGACATTTTGTATGAGTGGATTGGCCATTTGGACCACCTTCTTTCATTTAGCATGGTGTTCTCAAGGTTCATCTGTGTTGTGACATGTGTCAGTTGCATGACCATGTAATATGCCATCGTGTGGATTATTGCATTTTGTTCATTCATTCATCAGTCGGTGGATATTTGGGTTGGTTTCACGTTTTAATCATGATGAATCATGCTCTTAGGAATATTAGTAGAAAGGTTTTTGCGTGCACATCCGTTTTCCATATCTTGAGTCTGTACCTAGGCGTGGAATTGCTGGGTCATGTGGTTATTCTGTTTAACATTTTGAGGAACCACAAAACTTATTCATAGTGGCCTCATGAATTTACAGTCTCACCAGCAATGTATGAAGGTTCTGACTTCTCCACATTCTCAGCAACACTTGTTATTATCTGTTTTATTATAACCATCCTAAGTAGATGTGAAGTGGTCTCTCACTGTGATTTTGATTTGCATTTCTTAATGACTAATGATGATGTTGAGCATCTTTTCATGTGTGCTTTGCCATTGGTGTAACTTTGTTGGGAAAAATGCCTATTCAAATCCCTTGTCCATTTAAAAAAATAAACTTTAGGGGCACCTGGGTGGCTCAGTCGTTAAGTGTCTGCCTTTGGCTCCGGTCGTGATCTCAGAGTCCTGGGATCAAGCCCCGCATCGGGCTTCCTGTTCAGCGGGGAGTCTGCTTCTCCATCTCTCTCTCCTGCTGCTTGTGTTCCCTCTTTTGCCATCGTCTCTCTCTCTCTCTCTGTCAAATAAATAAAATAAAATCTTTTTTAATTTTTTTAAAGATTTTATTTATTTATTTGACAGAGAGAGAGAGAGAGATCGCAAGTAGGCAGAGAGGCAGGCATAGAGAGAGAGGGAAGCAGGATCCCCGAGGAGCAGAGAGCCCGATGCAGGGCTTGATCCCAGGACCCTAAGATCACCGCCTGAGCCGAAGGCAGAGGCTCAACACACTGAGCCACCCAGGTGCCCCCAAAATAAAATCTTTTAAAAAATAAACTTTATTTTATTTTTTAAAAGGTTTTATTTATTTATTTAAGAGGGGGAGAGAGAGAGAGAGAGGCGGGGCAGAGGTACAAGCAGACTTCCAGCTGAGCAAGGAGACTGACATGGGACTCCATCCTAGGACCCTGAGTTCCTGACCTGAGCCAAATGCTCAGGCTTAACCAACTGAGCCACCCAGGAACCCCAATAAAATTTTTTGAGCAGTTTTATATTTATAGAAAAATTGCTAAGTAGTACAGAGAATTCCTTAAACACCACACCCAGTTCCCCCTATTATTAACATCTCATAGTAGTATGGCGCTTGTGTTACAATTAGTAAACCAATATTGATCTGCTATTAGTAACTCTATACTTACTTAGATTTCCCTGGATTTTAATGTTGTTTTTCTGTTCAAGGGTCCATTTAGGATACCATACTACATTTGGTTGTCATGTCTTCTTAGGCTCCTCTTTGCCATAATGCATAATATTTTTTTGAACTTTACTTGTTTTTGATGACTGTGCCAGTTTTGAGGAGCACTGGTCAGATATTTTATAAAATGTCCTTATATTGGGATTTGTGGAATGGTTTTCCATGATGAGACTGTGATTATGGGTTTTTTAAATTTTTTAAATTTTTATTAACATATAATGTATTATTAGCCTCAGGGGTACAGGTTTACACACTTCACAGCACTCACCATAGCACATACCCTTCCCCAATGTCCATAACCCAACCACCCTCTCCCTACCTGCCTCCCCCCAAGCAACCCTCAGTTTGTTTTGTGAGATTAAGAGTCTCTTATGGTTTGTCTCCCTCCCGATCCCATCTTTTTTTTGTCCTTCCCTACTCCCCAAGCCCCCCACATTGCCTCTCAAAATTCTTTATATCAGGGAGATCATATGATAATTGTCTTTCTCTAATTGACTTATTTTGCTTAGCATAATACCCTCTAGTTCCATCCATGTCATTGCAAAAGGAAAGAATTTGTGTTTTTTGATGGCTGTATATAAAATGGAATACACACACACACATACACACACACACACACACACACACACACACATACATACACACTACATCTTCTTTATCCATTCGTTTGTTGTTGGACATCTAGGTTCTTTCCATAGTTTGGCTATTGTGGACATTGCTGCTACAAACCTTTGGGTGCACGTGCCCCTTTGGATCACTACATTTGTATCATTAGGGTAAATACTCAATAGTCGATTACTGGGTCATAGGGTAGCTCTATTTTCAACTTTTTGAAGAACCTCCATTCTGTTTTCCAGAGTGGCTGCACCAGCTTGCATTCCCACCAACAGTGTAAGAGGGTTCCCCTTTCTCCACATCCTCGCCAGCATCTGTCATTTCCTAACTTGTTCATTTTAGCCATTCTGACTGGTATGAAGTGGTATCTCACTGTGATTTTGATATGTATTTCCCTGATGTTGAGTGATGTTGAGCTCTTGTTCATGTGTCTGTTGGCCATGTGGATGTCTTCTTTGGAGAAATGTCTGTTCATGTCTTCTGCCCATTTCTTGATTGGATTATTTGTTCTTTGGGTGTTGAGTTTGATAAGTTCTTTATAGAGTTTGGATACTAGCCCTTTATCTGATAATGTCATTTGCAAATATCTTCTCCCATTATGTCAGTTGTCTTTTGGTTTTGCTGACTGTTTCCTTTGCTGTGCAATCCTTTTGTACATTTCTACAGATCCCACTTACCTGAAATATACTGCTGAAATTATTTTTCCATCCTCAGAAACTTCCATACATTAGGAACAGATTAATTATCTAGAGCATAGTTGTCATATAATTTTTCCTGCCTAAAAACATTTTGGAACATAGATGAATCTCAAAAAGATTATATTGAGTAAAAGAAGCCAGACACAAAAACGTACCCATTGTATGACTATTTTATGAAGTCCAAGAACACCCAAAACTAGTCTATAGGAACAAAACTCAGAACATTGTTTGCCAAAGGATATTTGCCACTGGATTCCAACTTGAATGAGACAAGAGGAAATTTTCTAGGGTAATGGAAGTGTTCTATATCTTGATTGAGTCATTTGTTAACATGGATGCAGATTTTTGTCACAGCTCATTAAACTGGACACAGAAGATCTAAGCATTTTCTCTATAGGATTATACTTCATCTGTTTATAGGAAAAAAATAACTCTTGGTGGCTCTCCATTGCCTTCAGCTCAAACTCCTTAACTTGTCATTTGGAGACTTCGAAAATCTGACATCTATATAACTTGTTATTTCCCTTCTATGCCCTGTGATCCAGCAAAATAAAATTCTCTTCTTCACATGCATCGTGTTTTCCAATTCTTTGCTATCACCTTTCCCTCAGTAAAGAATGTCCTTCAGTCACCAACCAACCTTCAGTCAAAATGATCTTTCCTTAAGTTCCATAACAAAAGTTATTCTCTTTCTCTATACACCTATCCTGGTAGCATTTTGTGTTTCTTTTATGGTGCTCTTGGCTTTCCCTTTGTTTTATTTTAGTTATTTATATTGTTCTATTTGTAGAGTGTTTACAGTATGCCTGGCATTGTTTATGAACATCCTACTCCCATGTCATCCTATAAATTCCAGTAAAAGTAAGACTTTCCTCATTTACTTCATTTCTATCACCCCAGGACCTTAATAAGCATTGATTAAATGGACGGATGGATGTATAGATGGAGATGGAGATGGATGGATGGATGGATGGATGGATGGATGGATGGATAGATGGATGAATTGGAGGGTATGGGACAGTGGAGGAACATTGAGGGGAGGGTAGCCATCTAGGCATCTTTAAAAACCTCTAACATACCCCATGTCTTACTTGTAAGGGATAATGAATGAGCCGAAATGTGACAGGAGATAAAATTTTGGTGGCTGTCAGCCAAGTTCTGAGCTTATAAACATATCTATGCAAATATGAAAAACATGACAGCCTCTGGAATGATTTTTAAAGGTTTTTGTGCAGTCTATTAAGTCATTTCCTCCATTATAATCCCCCAACTCCTGGGGGTTTTATGATGTCCTCATCCTGGCAATGCCTTCAGACTTTGTCCTCAGGCAGCAATTCCCAACCAAGGCATCTGGCACATTGATGTGCCCAGAGGCAGTACTCAGTTGGTTTTGCTAATAGGGTAAACAAACTCCCCTTGACAGGAGGGAGTGACTTACAATGTGCAGGGAGGACACTGAAGCTGAAGCAAGTGGAGTTCTGGCAGACATGCAGTCATTGGACATGAAAGCCTGGCTCCAGTCAAGAGATGCAAGCTTTCCAGTCAAGAGATACAAGAGAGGCTGGTGCATCATGGGCCATGAGAATCTATGTGAAGGCTAACCTGACATCACCTGACATTACCAAAGCTGCCCTCTGAAACTTACCAATGAAAGCCCACATCTCCCTCCACCCCCCTTTTAAAAACTGGAGTAGAAGAATACTGGGAAGACTTTTAAACCCTTAAAAAGAAAGAGAGTCAAAGAACATTTGGTGAGGGGAAAAGGAATATTTGTGATTTTCCTCATTGGCTTATTGAGATTCCATTCATAAAATTCTTTCCTGGGATTTTATACACAGCTTCTCAGGATAAGCCAGTTCTTACGGATGATAGGACTTCCCCTGTCTTCTTCACCATAAATGCTTTTTTCGAGGGGTGGAGACCTTAATAACCAAAAGAATAATATTTTAGTTTCATTCATATACATATATACATATATATATACCATAGTCATATATACCTATGAATTTCTAAGTCCAAAGAAGAGATAAAAGAGTTTGATTTCCCAGGGAGACAAACCGTAAGAGACTCTTAATCTCCGGAAACAAACTGAGGGTTGCCAGAGGGGTGGGGGTGGGGATGGGGTGGCTGGGTGGTGGACACTGGGGAGGGTATGTGCTGTGGTGAGTGCTGTGAATTGTGTAAGACTGAGGATTCGCAGAATCAAATAATACCCCTGTAGCCCTGAAGCAAATAATACCTTATATGTTAATAAAAAATAATTTTTAAAAAAGAGTTTGATTTTGCTAAAATGTTGGCTCCACTTAATGAAAGAAAACTTTAAACTACTATTCCACTGTGAAAGAGCTTAAGAACAAAGAAAATCTTGGAAGGGCATTAGAAAAAGGCAAAAACCCCAAAGCCTGGAAAGTATCCCTATCGTACTTAAAATGTTTGTCAAGTGAAGCTCCCAACTGAGACTTTTTACCCCTTTTTTTCTGCCATCCTTGCCCAGCTAAAGTGATGACTCATAAAATAGTAAAGCCTGTGTTACAGCCCCGAGGTCTGCTGAAGCTCCAGGCAGACTCGGTGCTTTCCTGACCTGGGGTCCATCAGCCTCCGCGGTCAGCCTCCGCGGTCAGCCTCCGCGGTCAGCCTCCGCGGTCAGCCGCCGCGGTCAGCCGCCGCGGTCAGCCGCCGCGGTCAGCCGCCGCGGTCAGCCGCCGC